>NW_006921971.1:2255644-2258788 GCF_000298275.1 Orycteropus afer afer | reverse complement strand
CAGAAGACGTTTTCCGAGGGGCTGCGGCTGCCGACCGTGGAGCTGTAAGGCTATGCCCTCCCTCATGGAGAAGAGTTTAAGAGAAGTTAGCAATGTTTTCACCCCACGTGGGTTTGTGTGTGCTGTTTCCTGGGGGTTTCCCTCACCAGATCAATGAAGAGAAACTCCACGCGGCCGCATGAGAAGTCCATCTTGAAGAGCAAAGTGGGCGTTTTTTGCCTCTTTGTAGATCCGTAAGAACCTGTTAACGAGGTGTGCTTTTTGTGGGACAGGCTTTTCTGTGGTCGCTGTTCCTGCTTGCTGCCAGTCTGCCAGTTTGCCTTTTGTGGCCGTTGTACTACAGGGCTAACGGGCAGGGGACGGGAAACGGGCATCGGGCGCCGAGTGGGTTCACCGAGAGCGGGGGCGGGGCAGCGCGGTGTCAGCTGGGGGCGGGGTCGTCTGGGCCCTGCTGCCGCTCACTGGGCGGTCTCGGGCGGCAGACTGCAGCATCTGCGGAGTTTGCTTCTTTCTGAGGCGCACACAGCGCGGTGAGGACAGTCTCCCCAGCTCGGACCACCTTTTCCGGGCGGGTAACGGAAGCCGCTGAGCCAGCCACGTCGGGCCCGCGACACCATGTCACTGGCCTCACTCGAGCGCTGCGCTCTGCTCGCCGCCTTCAGACTCATTCCAGGTGTTTCTCCTGAGTTTTACGGACATTTGCCTTCTCTCTCGTTAGGCTGTCCAGGGCCGGTCAGTCACCCAGCAGGACAGGGACCTCCGAGTGGATCTGGGATTCCGGGGCATGCCCATGACCGAGGAACAGCGGCGACAGTTCAGCCCAGGCCCTCGCACCACCATGTTTCGGATTCCGGAGTTCAAGTGGTCTCCGATGCACCAGCGCCTTCTCACCGACCTGCTGTTTGCGTTGGAGACAGACGTGCACGTTTGGAGGAGGTAGAGAGGTTTCCTTCCTGTGAAAGAGGCTGCTCTCAGGAAAACGGGCATTCTTAACAACTGCGTAAACTGATCCATCCATAAGGGGATATGTCACCGAATAACGCCCACAAAATAATTAAACTTTACCCTCCTGAGCCCTGCTCCAAGGGCTGAGGGCTGAGGAGTCTAGCTTCAGCAACAGCGTCCCAGGAGGTCTGGAAAGGCAAGGGCACCAAGGCTCAGACAGGGTCACAGACCGAGAACAGCAAGACTAGACTCGCCCACAGACTAACAGTCACACAACCAAACCCTCACACACACAGTCTTGCACACACGTACTCTCACACACACATACCTTTCCCCCAACACCACACATACACCCTCATGAAACACACGTACACACCCTCACAAACACCCTCAGATACACACAGCCTCAGGCAACACATATCTCCCCCGATACCCTCATGTACACACATATGCACACACACCCTCTCATACACACCCTCATGCAACACATCGTCACACATACACACTTATGCACGCACATGCACATACCCTTGCACCCACAGCCTTGTGCACACACATGTGCACCCACACACACCCCTGCACATACACATGCATGCCCACACACCCTCATGTGCAGACACACCCTTGCACACTCCCCAACACACCCATGTACACACATTCTTATGCGCACAAACCTTTTCATGTGTGCACCCCCATGCACACACACACCCTTCACACCCACACACCATCACCCATAGCCTTGTACACATATATCCTCAACCCCCCATGCACACACACCCTTCACACCCACACACTCACCCATAGCCTTGTACACACATACCGTCACCCCCCATGCACACACACCCTTGCATATAGCCATGCACACACACACTCACACGTACCATTCCACACTTTGACACGCACACACATCCCCTTCATCGCCATGCTCACTTGCTCAACCACATACACAGTGGTATTTAGCTAACATGAGTGGTTTTTGTGTAGGTTGTTGGTAAAATAGTGGGAAGACCTTTAACTTTATAATTTTTTATTTTATGATACAAATATGAGCTGCCTGAAAAGAAATACGCATTTAGATTTTTGATAGAAACATAATTATTTTCCTAAGGATTATAGTACCTGGTGGTCAAACCAATAATGACTTAAGGCAAAACTGAAATCTGCCGTTGCATTTTCTATGTGCATAAGAGGTTTCTCGAAAGAAACTTTAGCTTCCATGTTTTTATCTCTTCCGATGAAAATTAATATGATGTAATTAATACCCCATTTATTCATGTGGTACTAAAATTCACTGTCACATCACCTTAAATGTACAACTTATATGGTTAGTAGGTATCATTTCAATATATTCACTTCAAGAATACAGAAAAACACGCTGCCATCCAGTCATTTCTGACCCACAGCTCCCCTAGAGGACAGAATGGAACTGCCCCACAGGTTTCCAAGGCTGTCAGTCTTTACAGAAACTGACTGCCTTGTCTTTCTCCCACAGAACAACTGGTTGGTTCAAACTGCTGACCTTTTCGTTAGCAGCTGGATGCTTTAACAATGGTGCCATCAGAGTGCCTTTAAAGAGTCCAGAAGTACACATAAATTAAAATATTACCTTTCCTCATTCTCAACATAGTTTTCTGTAGTAAATATACAACAAATTAATCAAGTATGAGAGTTTCATTTACACGTTAAGAAGTGTGTGGTGATATCTAACAGAACACTGCCATCAGCAACTTAAACAACTGAAGGTGTGACATTCTTGGGCCTTCCGCTTTCCCAGGCTTTCCTCTTAGCATTCAGGATGGCCACACCAGCTGCGCTCTTTGGTTCACCCAGGGAGCCTCCCCATGTCTCAAGGCAGGGGCTGCACTTCTGTCCCCTCTCCCTCCTGTTCCTCCTTTCTGGTTTCTTTTTATCCCCCCTTAAAGAGGCCTCTGAAGAAATGGCTCCCTTTGCCTCATGGGTCAGCAGGATCCCATGTTGTTGTCGTTGTTAGGTGTTGTCGAGTCATCTCTGACTCATAGCGACCCCATGCACAGCAGAATGAAACACTGCCCGATCCCCCACCAGCTCCTTGATCCTTGCTACACTTGAGCCCTTCATCGCAGCCACCATGTCAATCCATCTCGTTGAAGGCCTCCCCCTCTTTTGTCGACCCTCCACCCTACCAAGCATGACATCCTTCTCCAGGGAATGGTCCCTTCT
>NW_006921971.1:2248710-2253784 GCF_000298275.1 Orycteropus afer afer | reverse complement strand
GCTAGAGTTGGAATTGACTCCATGGCAGTGGGTCTGAGATGTTGGTTCAATCATTTCAAAGTCAGGGCACATTTACATAATATGAGGTCAGTAGAGTCACCCGTGAAGGTGGATTTCGTAACCTGGTGTTCTGCCCTCTAGTTCTGCTCTAAAGAAGATGACACAAGTGGATGACTTTAACCAATAGGGATTTACTGTCTTACAGTTTAGGAGACTGGAAGTCTGAGTTTAAAGTGCCAGCTTTAGGGGCTGGGTGTTGGCCCCTTGACCTTGGGTTTCAGCTCTGCCTCTAGCTCCTGGCCCACTGAGCCTGGATTTGTCTCCTAGGCAGTTGCTGGCTGCTGAAGCTGACACACCTTAGGTCAACAAGTCAAATGGCACAGTCCCAAGATTGTCAAACAACCTGGCAGGACACTAGTTCAAGTCCGTAGAGCATCCCAGGATGGGCAGGAAACATGGCCGGCTGCTGAGTGAAGACTTGGCTACATGCAGAGTCCAAGCGTGCCAGAAAGCTCAAGAGCTTTTTCAAAGCTGCTTCTTAAATACAGAAAGCAGACCACATCCCTAAGGCATCTGCTCAGCTGCCCCAATAGATTCCCCCATGGAGTTGACCAGTTTCATCCTGGGGATACTACATCCCACTGCCCAGCCACTCCACGAGGCCCAGCCCAGGTGACATAGAGCCTTCGCTCCCACCCCTGGGGCCTGCTGGTATAAAGACTGGCCTCCCCAGATCAGTCTGGGTTACCACCCAGTAGCTGAGTGAGGGCGCCTCGTCTGTGCTCGTTCCAGCTGAACAAGAGAGCAGAGTCGAGGCTTGTTAGTGGGAAAAAAGGAAGGACTGTTGTGGGTGCCGTCTGTCGAGTTCACCCCAGGGAGGTTTTCCTTCTGATTTCACTTGATCAGTGCGTTCTTAGGCTGTGTGTGTCGTATGAGCAGTGGTTTTCCATGGCTAATGTTCTTATAGAGGGATGGTTGCCAAGGAAACGGTAGCACCAGGAGAGACAGCGCTGTCGTATGAGTTTTCATGCGCAGAGCTGAGCGTGTAACTTCCTGAGCTCCCCGGAGCTTCTACGTGCGTGACACCCAGCGCGTCTTCCCTCAGCTGGGCTCTGTTCTCACGGGGCTCTCAGGAAATCCCTCAACAAGACTTCACGTAACGTCGGTATTGTAAAGGGTAGCCCTTTATCGTGAGGAGAGAGCCACGCATCTGAGGTCCAAGGTGTAAGGGGTACTGTTCTACAACTCTAACAGCGAGACGCGTTGACTAACTCGGTGCCCCCTCCTGAGCTCAGTGTTTCCATCAGGACACGGCCCCCATCACTGACGCTGAGCTACAGGAGTGTGTTTCTTTGGGTTGCTCCATTGCATGGTTGTGTGAGGAAGTGTCTCCACTGACTGACTTTGAGGATTTTTTTATTCAATAAGTCCTTGACTTTTTACTGATGCATTTATACTCCCTTATCATGTGACATCCGTGACTAGCACTGTGCATTGTCACCATGGCTGCTCAAAGGTGAGTGGGACAGTCTTTGCTGATGCCACAAAGTGAAACTGCCTAAAAGATAAACAAACTTCCACTTGATTCGCTTTGGAATAAAAAGGCAAGTTTACTGACCCAGTCTTGTGTCTTAGAATCCACATAATACACTGTGTTTCACAAACAGACCACTTTCACAAAGTGGGTGAGTTATTACATCTTCAGACACAAACACACAAAATACAAACAACAAAAAAAAGTCCAGCATGGGTGAATGCCAACTCCCGGGTCGTAGGCCTCAGTTATAGTCTATTTTAAACTTGTCTAACTCCTCTCAATATTTTAGTTATTTATGACTATAAAAATGTTGTTGTTATAAATAATTGAAGGTTCTTATTCTGAAGCCAAGGGAATATTCATCGTGTTTTCTTTTCCTGTTATTTTAGCCATTCCACAAAGTCGGTAATGGATTTTGTCAATAGCAATGAGAATATTATTTTTGTACATAACACAATCCACCTCATTTCCCAAATGGTCGACAACATCATCATTGCCTGTGGAGGAATCTTGCCTTTGCTCTCTGCGGCTACTTCACCAACTGTAAGTACTGTGCTGCCCTCTCGTGGTTGCCTTGTGAAATTACATGATTGGCGTTGTGCTGTGGAGATAGGCCCATTTTAACAAGCGCTGTTACAGTCCCCTAACCGTGTAATTCTTGTTCCCACCTCTTTGGCCACCAGTGTTGTGGCCCAGGTACATGTTCACGTAGGTTCATCCCCTTTGTGATGAGTCTGATGAACTTCTTAGGAAGAGTGCTGGCTGGAAATAATTCTTTGCCCTATATTGTGTGTGTCAACTCTGCGGTAAGAGAAACCGCTCTCATCCTTGTACTGTGGGTCTTGGCTTATTGCACAGCCATTAGAGTCGTGGATGTCAATGCGGGAGAAGCAATCACTAGATATACAGCATCTCCCGTGGTTTCTGTGAACTTCAGGTCCGCTAGCACTGCTCCCCGAGTTTCCCATGCCTGCTCTCTGAGGTGTAGCCTTGGAGCCAATTGGTCATTCCTTCCACAAAAGGGATCATGGGACCGTATAGCGCGTAGCAGCACCTGAACCTCACATGTTTCCACTTTAAAATTGGGCCAATTCTGACAGAAAAAGTATAAAAGAACCTAATAGTTTTCCTATTGTCTGAAACATTTTACAACCCTAAAAACATCTCAAGCGATTCTGTGGTAGTTGTATGGCCTGTAATAGCACTTTCATCTCCATTTTTGTTGGGTGCCACCGAGTGAGCTCCACCTCATAGTCACCTGTGTACCACAGAACAGCATACCGCCCAGTCCCACGTCACCCTCTCCACGGTCGCCTAGTGTGAGCCCGTCACTGCAGCCGCTGGGTGAGCCCATCTCATTGGCGGTCCCCCTCTTTCTCACCGGACCTCTAACTTGCCAAGGACTGTGTCCTTCTCCGAGACTGGTCCCTCCACATAACATAACTTACTGGTTAAGCAATTGTTTTAAAATGTCTACCCTTTATTTCTCTATATATAAAATATTGAAATAGATTAATAAGACACATGTGAAAGGAATTTAATGGTAATTATGTGTAATTTTTAAATATAATGCACAGAGACATAAAAAAATGAGTTATTTATTACACCTTTATGTTTTGTTGTTTAAAACCCGTATCTGAACATATTCTACAAAACATTGTTCCCCCTCCTACTTTGGCGAGTAGTGACTGGGATCTTAAAAGCTAGCAAGCTGCCATCTAGAGGCAACGATGGATCTCTCCTCGTCTAGAGCAAAGAAGAATGAAGAAAACCAAAATTCATGGAAACAATTAGTCCTAGCGACTGGTACACCATCCGATCTGCAGCCTATACTACTATGAGACCAAAAGAACTAGATGGTGCCTGGCTACCACTGTCACTCACTTGGAAAGGGATCTATGTAGGAGATCCTTGACAGAGAGGGAGAACAATGTGGAAAAAAACTCAAAATCATTTGGAGGGGAAAAAAAGGGGGGGGTGACCAGGTTTGCTAGTCCGACAGAGCCTAGTGGAACCACTGAGACTATGGCCCCTAGCTGCCCTTCAGATCTGGAATTGAACCCACACCTGTGGCTTCCAGCCAACAAAAGACAGGCATATGAGTTGAACATTTACCTCAAGTAGATACACTCCTTGGAGAGAGCAGTCATGGGAGAAAGAAGGGCTGCTTATGCACAGGGAGACAGCTCAGGGGGCAGGAGTGCATGGAGGGATAGACACAGGGAAGAGGTAACTATGGGGAGGAAGTGGGAGGGGAGCTGTTGCATTGTGGGAAACTGTGGTCAATGTCATGAGACAAAGTATATGTGAACTGCTGTATGGAAAGTGAATTTGCTCTGTAAATCTTCACCCAAATCACAATAAGAATAAATAAATAAATAAAATAAAACACTTATCTGATTCATATTAAAACAAATGGACTCCACAGCTCCCTGCTCAGGTGGGAAAGACCATGGCAGTCCGCGTCCCTCGTTAGCTGTGCCCACTGGCATGGCGAGACCCACCCGTACGCCCAGAGACGACAAGATGACTGTGACTGGGGGCAGCGTGTCCTCAAGTTGGGCTCTCCGTTCTCTCGTCACTAACAAGCATCTTCCACAAGCCTCTGTTCCTCGCCATCTTTCTGTCAAGGCCACTGCTGCCCGGAGCAGCACGGAAACTGAGGCAAGGAAGCAGCAAGAGAATGTACCCTCAACTGTCACCGCTCCACAGATACGTGTCCCTGTTGTGTCCCTGTGTTCATTCTGAAAATGTGTTAAGGACAGGTGGCTTGTTCAGGAGGGGCGCCCACAGAGGAGGTCGCTGCCCACACTTCACTGTCTGCAGGGCCTTTTGGAACTGGTGATTGACCAGGCTGGCAAGGGAGGAGACGGGTGCTGTGGAAGAGTGCAGATCCCTGTGGCATTACCAGCACCCCCCCAGCCTCTATTTGCCTCTGGTGATGCATACCAAATTCCGGTAAATTGAGAGTTGTGGACAGTTTTGTTTTTTTTTTTAAATTGTGATTTGGGTGAAGATTTACAGAGCAAATTCACTTTCCATACAGCAGTTCACATACACTTTGTCTCATGTCATTGACCACAGTTTACCACATGCAACAGCTCCCCTCCCACTTCCTCCCCATAGTTACCTCTTCCCTGTGCCCGTCCCTCCATGCACTCCTGCCCTCGGAGCTGTCTCCCTATGCATAAGCAGTCCATCTTTCTCCCATGATTGTTCTCTCCAAGGAGAGTATCTACTTGAGGTAAATGTTCAACTCATATGCCTGTCTTTTGTTGGCTGGAAACCATAGGTGTGGGTTCAATTCCAGACCTGAAGGGCAGCTAGGGGCCATAGTCTCAGTGGTTCCACCAGGCTCTATAGGGTCAGCAAACCTGGTCCCCCCACCCCTTTTTTTTTGTAGACAGTTTTTAAAATGCATTCTAATAATGAGGCATGGAAGGGCTTTTTGTTTTTTCCTTCTACACGTTAAAACAGGAGCCACTCCTCGGAAGGAAGGTTGGGTAGTCTGCTTCCATAGTGATACTACCTTGGAAA
>NW_006921971.1:2244188-2246385 GCF_000298275.1 Orycteropus afer afer | reverse complement strand
GTGAAATTGACCAAACATCCAATTAACATGTATTGATTATTACTGATAATTGGAATGCAAAAGTTGGAAACAAAGAAGATTCATGGGTAATTGGAAAATATGGCCTTGGTGATATAAGTTACACAGGAGATCACATGATGGAAATTTGCAAGACCAAGAACTTATTCATTGCAAATACCTTTTTTCAACAACATAAGCGGTGGCTACACACATGAACCTTGGCAGATAGTGTACACAGGAATCAGATCAACTACGTCTGTGGAAAGAGGTGATGGAGAAGCTCAGTATCTTCAGTCAAAACACCACCAGGAGCTGAGTGTGGAACAGACCATCAACTGCTTATAAGAAAGTTAAAGCTGAAGCTTAAGAAAGTTAAAATAAGTCCACGAAAGCCAAAATGTGACCTTGATTACATTTCACCTGAATTTAGAGACCATCCGAAGAATAGATTTGATGCATCCAACACAAGTAACTGAAGCCCAGACGAGTTGTGGGATGACATCAAGAACATCATACACGAAAAAGTAAAAGGTCATTAAAAAGACAGGAAAGGAAGAAAAGACCAAAACGGATGTCAGAAGAGACTCTGGAACTTACTTTTGAACGAGGAGTAGCTAAAGCAAATGGGAAAAATGACCAAATAAATGTACTGAAAAGAAGATTTCAAAAGGTGACTCGAGAAGACAGAGTAAAGCATTATTATAAAATGTGCAAATATCTAGAGTTAGAAAACCAAAAGGGAAGAGCACGCGGGGCATTTCTCAAGCTGAAAGAACTGGAGAAAAAATTGGAGCCTCAGGTTGCAATATTGAAGTCTTCTACGGGAGAAATATTGATTATGAGGAAAGCACCAAAAGAAGATGGAAGGAATACAGTCTCTGTGCCGAAAAGATGGGTCAGTGTTCACCTCTTTCAGAAGGTGGCATATGATCAAGTACCAATGGTGTTGAAGGAAGAAGTTGAAGCTGCACTGAAAGAATTGGCAAGAAACAAGGCTCCAGGAGTTGATGGAATAACCATTGAGATGTTTCAACAAACATGCAGCACTAGAGGCACTTACTTGTTTATGCCAAGAAATTTAGAAAACAGCTACCTGGCCAGCTGACTAGAAGAGATCAACATTTGTGTCCATTTCAAAGAAAGATGATCCAACAGAATGTGGAAGTTATTGAACAATATCATTAATATCGCATGCAAGTAAAATTTTGCTGAAGATAGTTCAAAAATACTTTTAGCAATATATTGACAGGGAACTTCCAGAAAAAGAAGGTGGATTCAGAAGAGGATGTGGAATGAAGGCTATCATTGCAGATGTCAGATGGATCTTGGCTGAGTCCAAAGAATACCAGAAAGATGTTTACCTGTGTTTTATTGATTGTGCAAAGGCTTGACTGTGTGGATCATAACAAATTATAGATAACATTGCAAAGAATGGGAATTTCAGAACACTTAATTGTTCTCATTAGGAACCTGTACATAGACCAAGAGGGTGTCATTCGGATAGAACAATGAGATACTGCATGGCTTAAAATCAGGAATGGTGTGTGGTGGGGTTGTATCCTTTCACCACACTTATTCAATCTGTACGCTGAGCAAATAATCGAAGAAGCTGGACTGTATGAAGAAGAACGTGGCATCAGGATTGGAGGAAGAACCATTAACAACCTATGATACACGGATGATACAACCTTGCTTGCTGAAAGTGAAAATGACTTGAAGCACTTACTGATGAAGACCAAATGCTACAGTCTTCAATATGGGTTACACTTCAGCATCAAGAAAATGAAAATTCTCAGAGCTGGACCAGTAAACAACATCACAGTAAATGGAGAAAAGATTGAATCTGTCAGGGGTTTCATTTTATCTGGCTCCACAATCCACACCCATGGAAACGGCAGTCAGGAAGTCAGACATGATGTTGCACTGGGTGAATCTGCTGGAAAGAAAAGACGTGTTAAAGTGTTAAGACGGGAAGATGTCCCTTTAAAGACTAAGGTGTGCCTAACCCAAGTCATGGTATTTTCAGTTACTTCATATGCCTATGAAAGCCGAACAATGAATAAGGAAAACCAAAGAAGAGTTGATGCCTTTGAATTGTGATGTTGGCGAAGAAAATGTTGAAAATACCATAGCCTGCTAGAAGAGTGAACAGATGTGTCCTGGAAGAAGTGTTGCCGGCCGGAATGCTCCTTGGAAG
>NW_006921971.1:2239779-2243583 GCF_000298275.1 Orycteropus afer afer | reverse complement strand
AGGCTTGAGAAATTCTTTAACTACAGAAACTTACTTGCTTGTCTGTCTGTTTCTGTTCTTACGGGCCATTCAGTGGTCGTGTCTATGGCTGGTTGTACAGCATGGCTGATTTTGTCTTCCTTAAGAGGCAGCCAGCGTCTTGTTGCACTTCCTGTCTGCTGCGTCCTGACTGGGACCGAGTGCTGACTACCGGTTCTCGGGTGCTGGGTTAGACGGTGTCTTTGGCCAAACACCGTAGAGGGAAAAGGTAGGAAGGGGGGAGTTGAAGAGAGAGGAAGTCAGAACTGAAGTCAAGGGAGCTTTTGAACTACATTGAACATGTTAAAACCAAAAGAGTTTTGGAAGGAACCCGTGGGAAGGGAAGGGCAACAGGGAAGGCTCTGTGGGTGCCCTTAGAGGCGCCGCCCCGAGGGGAAGGCGGAGCACCACTCGGCAGCTGGCTTTTCAGCACCTGGTCTCAGGATCCCGACGTTTGTTTGTTTCATATTCATACTTTATGTATCCAGACAAGCATTTTATGAATAAGTAGGAGTAATGATGGTTTATGGCAAAGCCTGGCCATTTCCCTGCAGGGGCCAGACAGGCACTGGGGGTCTTGGTACCTTCTCATTGGCTTAGCTGTGCTGATCAGTTCAACGCAGCCGCAAACGATGCTTCCTCCAATCGGGGTGGTGTGTGCAGTCACAGTGTGTGTAGGGAATCAGGCCGGTGGACCAGGGGGACCTCTGGTTTGGGCCTGACCTGCATGTGAGATGTCATAGTGCATTGATTCGGTATGAAAACATTCGTTCTTAATACTGAACATTGACAATTCAGAAGGTAAAACCTGAGAAAAATTAAACTTTTCTGGAAAACAAGAACTTGGATTTGACTTGGTACTTACTTTGCTTATTAAACATGAACTTGAATTTGACTTGTTATTTATTAAAGCGTAATTCTTTAAGCAATTTCACTGGATATCGGGGCCATTACCTTCTATTAGAAGATACATAACTTTTCACACTTATGCGTCTTATTATTATTGCTGGTCCTTTGATCTTTCTAATACTGAACCTCTATTTAATTTTGAGAAGGTCAATTGGATGCTAAATGTTTCTGATAGGTCCCCATTTAACAAATGTTGGCCCAAAGCTCAGCCCAGGAGTGTGTCTTTTCCATTGCTCAGAATCAGTGTAGATCACCTTTTCCTCAAAAACTTGTTAAACTTGTTCCCAACCAACATCAGTAAGTTATAGCTGTGACCTATTGAGTCATTGTGACCTTGCGGAAGATGAAGGAGCTCTGGTGGTGTAGTGGTTAAGGAATTCAGCTGCTAACCAAAAGGTCGATTGTTTGAACCAACCAGCTGTTCTGCAGGGGAAGGATGAGCCTGTCTGATTCCATAGAGACTGACAACCTTGGAAACCTTATGAGGCAGTTCCACTCTGTCCTCTAGGGGCGCTGTGGGTCAGAATGGACTCCACAGCAGTGGGTGTGGTTTGGGCTTTGCTTCTGTGAAGATTGACAGCCTTGGAGACCCTGTGGGGCAGTTCAGTTGACTCCGTGGCAGTGGGGTTGGGGTAGCAGAATGTGTGTGGTCATGAGCACTAGATAAACTGTATTTTACTGTGAGCTCTACCATTTACTGCATACTTTAGTTTGTTCACCTGTAAGAAGATAATTACCTCACAGGGAGTTTGTGGAAATTTGTGAGGTAACAGATGTCAGTGCACTAGGTGGGGAAGACTCTTGATGTTTCCTGTCTTCATTTTTACAGTTGTGCAGAGTTGTGGGATGGGAGCTGACTCGTAGGGGAAGCTTGTCACATTCAGAACTCTGGAGATTAGAGATCTGAAATAAACTAGGCCTTGTTAGCTATGCTCCTTTCCTGTAGCACAAGACCAGAGTGGCATAACCTCTTTGTCTGCGGGTCCACATGCTTGCCGTGGTGGGCTCTGTTGGCCAGCCCAGGGCTGTGTCTGACCCGGTGATCTGTGTGTGGGGTAACGTGCATTGCAGCCGCAATAGCAGCATCCCGGAAGATGTGTTTGAACTGTCTAACCCTGAAGAGACAGAAGCTAACGCTGTGGCCTTGTGTCGATTCTGACTGCTGGCGCCCATGTGGGTCCGAGTGGAATGGGCTCCGTGAGGTTGGCAGGGCCGTGCTTTGGTTTCCCAGGCCTTTCTTCCAAGGTGCCTTTGGGTGCACTTGAACCCCCAGCCTTTTGGTCAGCAGCCAGACCCTTAACTGTACCACAGTTAATCTTACTTATAAGGACACATTTTACTGGAAATTTTATAATGAAAAAGAGATTGTTTTACACTAGTTTATTAATAGTGAACCCCTTGAACTTAATAATCATTGAAGAAGCAGCATTCTTTTTTATTTTTTGGAGTTTTTGGTTTTCCCTACATTTGTTTAAATCACATGCAGCATAGAAAATACATTGCAGCGTAGTCTGAAGTCTAAGTTCCACCATAGTGTTGAGGTTGACACTCAGGAGAAAAGCGATGGACTGCTTAGTGTGGAGGTTCGCTGGCCTTGGGTGGGGAGGGCTCTTTATTTTCCTGTCGTCGTGGAATGCTTTGAGTGAATATTGTCTTGACCATTGAGCTGGATCCTTTTGCTTATTCTCTTTATTCCATGTCTTTGGAGTCGGTCACCAGTAGGAGCTGAGAAATGAGGATCAGATGGCACAGGGAACATGGCTCAACCAAGTGCATAGTGACTGCGATTTTCTGTTGGTCATTTTCATCAGCCACCCGGACACCGGCTGCTGGCGGTCTAATTCAGCTGCATGTCGGGTTTAATTGTACTTCTTCCAGAACAATCAGACTGACATTTCTGGCTGCTCCTCACAGCGTCATCATAAGACAGACAGCAGACTTGACTTTTCCATCCAAAAACAGTGACGAGGATTTGAGTTGAGTGTAGTCACATTTTCTTACAGTGATGAGAGGGTGAAGTTAATGGATTCTGAGATAATTAGTGATTGTTCTGTTTTTGCTTGGCTGGGTTTACCTCAAGACACTGGACAGACCTTTGTGTTTTAGTACATGGATGTTTTCATAGATGGTGGGCTGTGGAAATAACGTTTTGAAATTTAAATTCACATTGATTTGGTTTCAGTAAGTCTTTTTAAATTAAGAGTCTGAAACTTAGTATAATATTCATATAATTCTCCCAGCCTTATTTAATGTTTCATCAAATCAGTGGGAAGGGTGGTTTTAGGCTGGCTCGTTTTTGCTAACTTCTGGGGACTCTGATCTACAGGAAGGGTTCCAATGGTTAAGGAAGCAAACTGTGGCCTGAGTCCCTCCATGAAGAATCGGAGGTTGGCCTGAACAGCTCATTTTCCCGAGCCGAGCCAGCCCTGAGCTGGGGCTTTAGGGGGTGTTACGTTACTTTCTTTATCAAAATATGTCGCTACTCATTGGCTGGGCTAAAAGGACTTAGTCTGTGAAATATTAAGCATAATTCCAAATGTCTGAGCTGCACAAATTCTATGTTTGGGAAGTGCTACGCTCATGACAGATATAAACAAGAGTCTAAATACCTGATGTTTAACCGTAATGTGTCACCTTAGAAAATGAGTATCTCTTCTGTTTTTGCATTTAATAAATATAATTTAGGAGCTTTGGTAGCGTAGTGCCTAAGGCACATGACTGCTAAGCAGGAGGCTGGAGGTTCAAACCCACCAGCCACTCCTTACAAGGAAGATGGGGCACATTTACTTCTGTAGTGATACCTCCTTGGAAACCCAAGGAGGGGTCGCTATGAGTTGGGTCCGGCTCAACGGCACATAACAACAACAACAACAAATA
>NW_006921971.1:2229301-2238154 GCF_000298275.1 Orycteropus afer afer | reverse complement strand
ATGGCTCTCACTTCTTTAGGGTATATACCTAGTAATGGAATAGCTGGGTCAAATGGTATTTCTAATTCCAGCTTTTGAAGGAATCGCCATACTGCTTTCCACAACGGTTGTACATTCATGAAATTTTTGACTTGGTTATATTTGAGTTTTCATGTCATCTTTAATATTGGGCATATCTTTGATATGTATAAAGATTTAAAAATTAATTGACTGACACATCACTGAATTACTCCTTTGTTCACAGTAACCTCTAGGCTAAACTGCCATCGTAGCCCTAAACAGGAATGTTTCAGTCATGTGTGCAATCAGATTTTAACCAGTTCCAATAAAAGGAAACTGGATGAATTGTATTTTAAGATGTAATAATAATCTTATGTGAGTTACCTTTAGTTTTAAATCTATGTGCTTACATAACATTTCAGCATTTGTAGCTTGTTTTCCTGTAGAATATATTAAGAACTCTTTTTTGTATTATTGTTTGCAACGATAATGCTTTTTAATTTTTTATTTAGCAATTTTAAATTTGTAGTCAGAATGAGTGGTAAATTACATGAACAGTACTGATTCTGTTTATAATTCATTTATTTCAAAGTGAAAACATTTTCTGAAGGTTTGACCTTATGGACTGCAAAGCAGCTTGAAAATGAAACCATTAACTGATCAACATTATGCCCTTATAGGAATGTTTTATAAAGAAGATAAGTGTATATAAATATTATATAAACAATATTTGACAGACCTATGCAAGGTTTTCCATTCCATTACACAAAATTTTTGTTGATAACTGAGATTTAAAAGAAGTTTTATGGAAAATTAAATACTTTCTTTTTTTTTTTAACCGCCGTTGTGCTGTGTCCCAGATGTTTAATTTATGCATGAAACGATGTTGCGATTCAGGGAAGTGCTAGGAAGTCGGGAATCTATGTGCAGAAATTCCAAGTAATTAATTAGTCATTTCTTAGGGCCTCAGATACTTAATTAGTATAATGTTGTAAATCAGCCATTCAGGACGAATTTTCCACATCCACGTTCATTTTAGAGAGAATCCTGTTTGTGCTGTTTTGAAGGTCAGTGGAAGGAAGAACCTGTGTTGCCTGTCACACTGTTTAGAGCTGAATGTGGTGCCCAGTGCTGGCCGTGTTGTTGTTGTTGTTTGCCATCGAGTCGGCCCTGACTCATAGCGACCCCTCCTTGGGTTTCCGAGGCAGTATCACTACGGAAGTAGATTGCCCAACCTTCCTTCCCAGGAGTGGCTGGTGGGTTTGAACCGCCAGACTTCTGGTTAGCAGTCAAGTGCCTTAGGCACCACACCACCAGAGCTCCTCCCGTAGTCACCGTCAATTTTATCACTCTTCTTGCACACAGGAAGTGCTTAGGAAGTTGTTGCTTTCTCTCCTTCCCCCCCCATCACTGTTTCCCACTAACGCTGCACCCTAATGTGTGCAGAGAGGAGTTCAGGAAGGACGGTGAGTGTGAAGAGTGTCGCATGGAGCCGTAACAAGGTGCACGTTTCTCCCTGGCTGGTGAAGGAGGAGGGTTAATCAGTGCCCCATATGCCCACTTTCGGAATGTTTGCAGCTGTAGCTTTTTGTTTCTGAAGCAGTCCTTCCTCTTCTCCATTACTCGCGGGCCTGAGAACATGAGGCCTTGTTAAACAGATCAAATCAGGGAAATGTTCTAAAGTGCGCAGGGGACATGCCACATGGAGAGATGCTGCCCCTGCTTACGGAAGCACGCAGCCACACAGCCCAAGAGGCAAAGCGCTTGGTGACGTTCCCCTGGAAGCAGTGGATTCCATTTCGGCGGAGAGGGCATGTGATGAAAGCGTAGGCCCCGCCAGCAGCGCTCTGGGTTTGTCTTACTGCTGTTGTCTTAGAGGCAGGTCCTGCGTTAAACGTCTGTAAGAGAATTGATGGTGTTGGGGACTGTTCTTATCCTAGAGGTTTGTTGTACACATCAAGTACCTCCCGGTTTCAGTTTATTCTGAAATGAGTAAGAAATCGTCAGACATTCTCAGTTGAAAGTCAGTCTCATTTTGATGCCAAATGAAATTTCTCTCTCTCTTTCCTGTTATTCATCAACCATTGACAGAAAAGTGAAATAATCAAGGCGTATAGTTTTATAAAGGAGAGTGAGGGTCTTAGGATAGAAGTGCCTACTTCATATCCTTGTAAATTAATAAAATAAAGGATTATAAGTGTTTATACGTGTGATTTTCTCTATCTTTGTGAAATGATCTTAAGTTTAGAATGTAGCTTTACTAGTGGTAACGGTTCTACCTCACGTTGATTTTAAAAAATGGGCTTTTCCTTTATTTAAGGAGAACTCACAGGTCAAATAATGAAATCTTATAACTAGCTTATAGGAGCTCTGGTGGCATAGTGGATAAGGCATTTGGCTGCTAACCAGAAGGTCAGTAGTTCATACCCACCAGCCGCTCTGTGGAAGGAAGATAGGCAACCTACTTCTGTAAAGATTTACAGCCTCAGAAACCCATTGGGGTCGCTATGAGTCAGAATTGACTCTATGGCAGTGAGTTTGTTTTGTTTTTTTTTATAACCAGCTCTATGATATAGAGAATTAGTTTGTAATTCATGTTGTTTATAAAACATACTAAACCATGCTCATCTGAATTATTCCGCTCATTTACATGTACATATATTGCATTTCCAAATTTTAGACAAGACTGAATCTCTTACTTTTTTTTTTTAAGACTGAGTTGGAAAATATTGAAGTGACACAAGGCATGTCAGCCGAGACGGCGGTCACTTTCCTCAGCCGACTGATGGCTATGGTGGATGTCCTTGTATTCGCCAGCTCTCTAAATTTCAGCGAGATTGAAGCTGAGAAGAACATGTCTTCTGGAGGTTTGATGCGGCAGTGCCTACGGCTGGGTGAGTCTGCTCAGAAAACAGAGCAGGAGTGAGGTAATTCCCCGCACCTGCTCTGTGACGCTCAGTCGGTACATCAGGTGTCGATGCCAGCTGCTGTTTCTGTCGTAGAGATTGCCTTGGAGTTCTTGAAAATTACTAAAATGAAAATGTACGTGCCTCTCCACACTGGAGGGTTTCAAGGATTTGGTAATCCTTAATGGCTTGTGATCTGAAACAGAGTTCAGTATGTTTTTGAGTTCTTTCAAAATCAAGAGGACTACTGCATTTTCCACTAAGTGATTTTAATGCAAGTCAATTTATGAATCCTTTTCTGACCTGACAACCATATTTTCACACATATTGCACCCACGGAAACAGTGAGCACACGCATATAACATGCATGGCACACACAGGAAACTAATGTACGAGGGGAGTGCGCAGTTTGCAAAAACATAGTGCACATGTTAAATTACAATAAGGGGGGGGTCGTTCTGCAGTTTGCAAAAATGTATCATGTAGGTGCTGCTTATGTCAAGTAATAGTGGGGGTAGTTGTTCTGGGCTCATAAAGATGTCAGCATAGTAGTGGCATTGTTTTACCCACATAACGCTCGAAGAAGTACAACGATTACGCCCATCTCATTACCTTTTCAGAGTTAACCAGTATCACTGATAAACACCATTCTACCTACGCTGGTCATCTATCTTGGGTTGCAAAGAAAATTTAACAGCGAAAGCTCTTAAGTAGGTCTGAAAGTTCACTTTGGCAGGAACCATCTTCCGTTTCGCCTTCCTGAAAGGGAAAATGTATTTCTATGATTCAGACTCTCCGAGGGACCAGAAAGTGCCACATTCATGTTTACCTCGGGTCTGGCTCAGGACGGGGGAGCCTAAGGCCTGCTGAGTCAGGGAGGGAACTCTGGAGTCGCACCCTTTTTTCCCTGGGATTTTAAAATAGTGTGAGAACCCTTCAGGTGCAGAGCCGTTGAGGAGAGGCCGATTGTGACGCGTGGAAGGCAGGAGGACTTGGCTCACGAATGATGGGGCAGAGCCTCCTTTTATGTTTAAAAGACAGGTTGTTCGAGAACAACCATTCCTATCTGTCGTGAGGAAAAGGCCCCCACCTCTCTGTCACCACGGGGTGTGGGTGTGGGCACAGGCTCGTGGCTTCTGCGAGGACGGTCAGCAGGCGCTGATGGACGGAGCGCTGTGGCACGAGGGTGCGGCTGCTGCTGCTGCTGGTAATGGCTTAGCAGCTTGATCACCGTTGCTTGGTCGTTCCAAGCTTGTGTCCGAACATATTCTGAGATTTCACTGCTGATTTTGTTTTTTTGTCCTAAACAGTCCTGGCAGGCTTAGTCTCTGTCACCCACAGGGAACTTGCAAAAGTGAGTCATAATGAAAGCAAACACTGAGCCATTCCTGGTGAGGTGCTGCCTGGGTTCTAAGCCCTTTGTACACACCGATCCAGTTACCCCTTGGCACAGCTCTGTGAGGAAGTTCCTGTTCAATCCCTGGTTTACTTCTGGGGCTGCTGAGGCACAGAGAGTTGAAGCAGCTGGCCCAAAGTCACACAGCCCATACGTGGCAGAGCCAGGATTCAAACCCAGAGTGTCTGGCTTTTTTAAAAAATAAAAAGACAAAAGACCTTGCGCTTCTTGAGGGCTTCCTGGTGAAGGCCATGGACTCCCACCATGAGGAGGTGGCTGCTGGGATCTGTGGGACTTGGCTGGCTGCGCGCTGTCCCGTTGCCGGAACTGGGAAGTGAGCTCAGCCTCAGCACCAAGTTAGTGCAGCTGGGGGCAGAGGCTTGGTATTGATCGTTAAAACTCTCACCTGAATTATGCGTTTGAAAAACATACTGAACCATGAAATCGCGAATCTGCACGAGCCCACCCTGGGGCTTCAGAGTGCCTGTGCCGCCATTTCTGCAGCTGGCTGGCGGGTCTGTGGGTGTGTGTTGTCCTTGTTAACTCACACATGTGCTGTGTATGCGTGTTGTTACTCTACATTATAATTTAAAACCATCATGGATCTGGTTGGCCTTGAGAATGATGATACATGGTTTGGGGCAGGAGAAATAAAGACAGAAAGAACTAAGCCAACAGCTGCTTTCGTGCACACCGTGGCCGACAGTGTGTGTTAATAACGTGCCCTTGCTTTCTTCGATAGTCTGCTGTGTTGCTGTGAGAAACTGCTTAGAATGCCGGCAAAGGCAGAGAGACAGGGGTACCAAATCTTCCCACGGGGGCAGCAAACCTCAGGAAGCTCCCCAAAGCGTGACCGCCACCGCCGTGTCCAAGGTAATTAGACATTGCTATGTTCAACAGAATTGACCTTTCTCCTTCACTGTGGTAAAGTAGATGTAACATGCAATTTGCCACTGTGATCATTTTTCAAATGTAAACACTAAAATTGTAATCATAGTTCTGCCTCACCATCACTGTGTTTTATTCCTCAAGCTTCCTCATCTTCCGTTCCTAACAGAAACTCCATATTCCCTCAGCTGCCCATTCTCCCGACCTCAGCCCCAGGCCACCACTTGTCTGGTTTGTGTCCCAACGGGTCTGCCTGTTCTCGCTCTCTCATCTCTGCGGGACCAGAGTGCATCTGTCCCTTTGTGTCTGGGTTCATTACGCGGTGGACTGTGTCGGGGCCTCGTTTCTCTTCATGCTTTCTCTTCCATTGCACAGATAGACCACATCCTCTCTGTCCACTCATCTGTTAAGGGACATTTGGGTGATTTTCCTTTTGAAAACATTCTGTTGTTGTTTTTGTTGTTTAAATTCTTGAGAACAAAGTGAGATGCTGCTGTGTAATGGACTAAGCCTGGCTGTGCGCCATGGCTGGCTCCTTCGCTCGGTGGTTGTGTTACCAAGCGTGCTTCAGCCTCCTGAGCCCAGAGTTCTTTCCTGGTAGAATGTGGACACCCAGGATTTCCCCCGCATGGGTATTAAAAGGGTTACGTTAGCAGGCCACTCTAAACATCCTTAATGATCATTCTGGTAGCGCATATTTTCAGAGAGATCAGTGCATGCATAGTGTACTTGTCAGTGGATATACTTTGATGATGCACCATCCCATAATTCCCTAAATGGATTGAATGCCTAAGTTTTGAGTGAATGGTGTGGAGTAGTTTGGAATATTCCAGGAATTCTGATTCTAAATTAAGTCTTTTGAGAATATGCCTCACTGAGTCTTTGCTTCACATGCAACATTTCGTCAGCAAAGCTTACAAGGCCCTATATCCCTGACCCTTGCTGACTTCTCAGCCTAAGCTCTATCTCCTTGGCCTTGCATTTACTGCCTTAGTCATTTTAGGGGCCGGTGGCCAGAACAGGTAGGGCGGGCAGGGAACAGCCCCTAGGTGGCAGGGAGCGGTGGCAGATAGTGCTGGTGGCCGGAACAGGTAGGGCGGGCAGGGGGAACCCCAGGAGGCAGGGGGCAGTGGCAGATAGGGCCGGTGGCTGGAACAGGTAGGGCGGGCAGGGGGAGCTCCAGGAGGCAGGGGGCGGTGGCAGACAGGGCAGGCAGGAACAGGTAGGGGAGGAAGCCCAGGAAGTGAGCAGAGTGGTTGGAGCAGCTAAGGGACATGAACTTGTCTGTCGGTTTGTTACACTGTGGTTGTGCTGGCTGCACGTTGCTGTGAGGCTGAAGGCTGTGCCAACAGGGGTGCCCATGGTGGACTGGTTTTGGTGGAGCTTCCAGACTGAGACAGACTCGGAAGAAGGAAGAGGCCATCCACTTTGCAAAGAAATGGCCAGTGAAGACCTTATGAATAGTAGTGAAACACTGTCTGATACATTACTGGAAAATTTTAAGAACAGCCCTGAAACATTTCCGATACAGTGCTGGAAGATGAGCCCCTCAGGTCGGAAGGCACTCAAAATATGACTGGGAAAGAGCTGCCTTGGCAGGGTAGTGCCTACCTTAATTATAGGATAAAGTAGAGCTTTCAGGGCCTCCATTTGCTGAAGTGGCACAACTCAGTATGAGAAGAAACAGCTGCAAACATCCATTGATAACTGGAACATGGAATGTACGAAGTATGAATCTAGGAAAATTGGAAGTTGTCAAAAATGAAGTGGAACGCATAAAGATCAATATTCTAGGCATCAGTTAGCTGAAATGGACTGGTTTTGGTCATTTTGACCTACTGTGCTGGGAATGACAAATTGAAGAGGAATGTGTGGCATTCATCATCACAAAGAATGTTGCAAGATGTATCCTGAAGTACAATATTGTCAGTGATAGAATAATACCCATATGCCTACAAGGAAAGCCAGTTTACTACTACTACTATTCAGATTTACTCACCAATCACCAAAGCCAAAGATGAGGAAGTTGAAGATTTTTACCAACTTCTGCAGTCTGAAATCGACCAAACATGCAATCAAGATGTGCTGATTATCACTGATGACCAGAATGCAAAAGTTGGAAACAAAGAATTACTGGTAGTTAGAAAATTTGGCCTTGGAGATAGAAATATGCTGGAAATTGCATGATAGAATTTTGCAAGACCAATGACTTATTCATTGCAAATACCTCTTTTCAACAACACAAATGATGGTTATACACATGGATTTCACCAGGTGGAGTACACAGAAATCAAATTGACTACATCTGTGGCAAGAGGTAGTTGAGAAGCTCAGTATCTTTGGCCAAAACAAGGCCAGGAACTGATTGTAGAGCAGACCATCAACTGTTCATTTGCAAGTTCAACTTGAAGTTGAAGATAATTAAAACAAGTCCACAAGAGCCAAAATATGACCTTGAATATATCCCTCCTGAATTTAGAGACCAAATAAAAGAATAGATTTGATACATTAAACATCAGTGACCAAAAACCAGAAGAATTGTGGAATGACACCAAGAACATCATCCATGAAAAAAGCAAAAGGTCATTAAAAAGATAGGAAAGGAAGAAAAGACAAAAATGGATGTCAGAAGAAACTCTGAAACTTGCTCTTGAATGGAGAGTAGCTAAAGCAAGTGGAAGAAAGGACAAGATAAAAGAGCAAAACTGAAGATTTCAAAGAGCAGCTCGAGAAGACAAAGTGAATTATTATAATGAAATGTGCAAAGACATGGGGTTGGAAAGCCAAAAGGGAAGAACACACTCAGCATTTCTCAAGCTGAAAGAACCAAAGCAGAAATTTAAGCCTCGAGTTGCGATATTGAAAGATTCTACGGGCAAGGTAGATGCAGGAAACATCAAAAGAAGATGGAAGACATACACAGAGTCACTGTACCAAAAAGAATTGGTTGATGTTCATCCATTTCAAGAGGTGGCCTATGATCAAGAACCAATGGGTACAGAAGGGAGAAGTCGAAGCTGTACTGAGGGAAGTGGCAAAAAAAGAAGGCTCCAGGAATTGACAGAATACCCACTGAGATATTTCAACAAATGGATACCACACTAGAGACACTCACTCGGTTAGGCCAAGTGATTTGGAAGACAGCTATCTGGCCAACTGACTGAAAAAGATCTATATTTGTACCCATCCCAAAGAAAGGTGATCCCACAGAATGTGGAAATTATCGAGCAGTATCATTAATATCGCATGCAAGTAAGATCTTAATGAAGATAATTCAAAAATGGTTACAGCATTTTATTGACAGAGAACTTCCAGAAATGCAAGTTGGATTCAGAAGAGTATGTGGAATGAGGGATATTATTGCTCATGTCAGATGGTTCTTTGCTGAAAGCAAAGAACACCAGAAAGATGTTTACTTGTGTTTTATTGACTATGCAAAAGCATTCGATTGTGTGGATCATAACAAATAATGGGTAACATTGAGAAGAATAGGGATTCTAGAACACTTAATTGTATTCATGAGGAAGTTGTACATAGACTAGGAAGCTGTCATTCGAACAGAAGGGGACACTGCATGGTTTAAAATCAAGAAGGGAGTGTGTCAGGGTTGTATCCTTTCACCATACTTATTCAATCTATATGCTGAGCAAATAATCTGAGAAG
>NW_006921971.1:2220039-2227616 GCF_000298275.1 Orycteropus afer afer | reverse complement strand
GCACAGCCTGGGTGATACCATGTAGGTAGAGTGGACGGTCAGTGATGTGAGTGCATTGTGCATGTCCCGTCATCTGTGTGACCGCACAGCCTGGGTGATATTGTGTAGGTGGAGTGGACGGTCAGTGATGTGAGTGCAGTGTGCATGTCCCGTCATTGGTGTGACTGCACAGCCTGGGTGATACTGTGTAGGTAGAGTGGACAGTCATAGATGTGATTGCAGCGTGCATGTCCCGTCATCGGTGTGACCGCACAGCCTAGGTGATACTGTGTAGGTGGAGTGGATGGTCAGTGATGTGAGTGCAGCGTGCATGTCCCGTCATCTGTGTGACCACACAGCCTGGGTGATACTGTGTATGTAGAGTGGACAGTCATAGATGTGATTGCAGCGTGCATGTCCTGTCATCGGTGTGACTGCACAGCCTGGGTGATACTGTGTAGGTGGAGTGGATGGTCAGTGATGTGAGTGCAGTGTTCATGTCCCATCATCGGTGTGACCGCACAGCCTGGGTGATACTGTGTAGGTAGAGTGGACGGTCAGTGATGTGAGTGCAGCGTGCATGTCCCGTCATCTGTGTGACCGCACAGCCTGGGTGATACTATGTGGGTGGAGTGGACAGTCATAGATGTGATTGCAGCGTGCATGTCCCATCATCTGTGTGACTGCACAGCCTGGGTGATACTGTGTAGGTAGAGTGGACGGTCAGTGATGTGAGTGCAGTGTGCCTGTCCCGTCATCGGTGTGACTGCACAGCCCTGTGAGTACTTTGTAGAGAGCACACCCTCTGGAATCATACACATCTGAGTTTGTATCTTGATTCTGCTGATTACTAATTGTGTAACCTAAGGCCTGTTTGTCTTCTTAACCTCTCTTTTTCAGTCCGGCCAAGGGATCATAGTCTTGTTTTGCAGAATATTTATATCTGTGCAGTAAAAGCAGTCTTGCATGAAAGTGCTTGGTGATTCTTGGCGTGTAGTGAACATGAAGTTAACAAGATTCCCTCTTCTCCTCTGGTGGTGACCACGTAGCATATGCGCTCAGTGAACAAACGCACCTGCGTGCTGGAGCTCTGATCTGAGGGGCATCTGTATGTGGTTCACTAGATAATGGGGGAAGTCTTTGAAGGCGTTTGAGCTCAGCATGGCTCTGGTTTTAGAATACAGATGGACAAGCCCAGTGACAAGATGACTGTGGCCGTTTGGTTGAACTCAGCTGTGTCTCTCTATCAGGAGACTTGGCAGAGATGTAGGTATTGAGTGACAGGTGAGAGGAATCGTAGGTAAGAGTTGACTTGGTGACAGCACAGGACTGCACAGTCCATTGTGACAGGCCTGCTTGAGGGGGGTTGTTTTTCCTTCTTGGGTTTCCACACTGTGCTGTGTAACCTGTTAGTTTGGAAACCTTAAGTTTTTGGTGTCAAAGTACCTCAGCATGAGCTTGTGCAGACTTGCTGAGTCACGTAACTTCGTGGGGCCTCATTTTCATGTTGTGTGCATAGGCACCCGGTACACGCTCCCGCTGTCATTGCGGTGCTACAAGGATCAAATCTGATTGCGCACAGAGAAATGGAAATTGATGTACAAGGTATTTCTCCGTGGTTTTGCCCATGTGGTCAGCTCTGAATTTTACACGTGTTATTGCGTCTCATCTTCCTTTGATCCATATGTTATTACCCTATGGCTCCTACGGCACATCAACCACTCCTACTTCCTCTCACTGGATTTGACAGCTTAAATATCTCATCCAAAGTCATGTCTCCGGCGAGTTTCAGAATTATAATGGAAACCACATCACAACCAGACTCCCCAGCCCAGGCCATTTCTCACTCCTGTGGCGCCCAGGAGTCAGGTGTCAGGCCGTGGTAGGGAGACCTTGTGCTGCAGATCTGCAGAAAGGGAAGGGCAGCTGAAGAGGACTTTGCGTTTTTAATGGGTTCGTGTAACAACCAGTGCATACCAGCGTGCACAGGAATGGTGTCTGCACTTCACGTGTTCTCTCGGGAAAGCTGCCCAGTTAGGAACACCTTGTGGAAGTAAGGAAGTGCTAGCTGGACTTTCCACGAACCTGCGTCCCTCACCAGTTGGCTGTGTTATGTGTGCCCTAAACGTTGTGTATTTTTGTTTCTTCAGTCATGAAAAGGATTTTGGTGGTAATTATTTTTAATTTCTTTCTGTTTTCATAGGATATGACTGAATTTTCTTTTTAAAATGCCATCCTAGCTTTCTTTCTATAGGTTGTAAGAGGCTTGCACATATCAAAGCCCATGTAATACCATAACACGGTAATCTCACGGACTGGCAGAGCAAGGTGGATGAATGAGTGCAGAGACTGCAGGATTGAGGACTAGAGGTAGGGAAAGTGCACCTGAGAGAGACTGAGTAACAAGCCCAAAGTCACACAGCCAGGACTTGAGGCCAGAACTGCTGAGGTCAAGATCAGTATTTCTTCCCTCCACAACCTGACCTGCCTTTTTGCGCCTGTATGAGTCGGGGCCGACTCGACAGCAAACAACAACAACAACAGTGGTAGCTGTACTGGTGACGAACAAGAAACTAAGAAGTACAGCTGCGTCACGTGTGGAGGTGAACAGTGAAAGCGAGTGCCTTATCCTGGGTTATTCTTGGCCCCAGATTTTATCACTGGTGAGGGGTAGCGAGGGGCCAGCTGTTGGCGCATGGAGGTGGAGGCGGAGACTGGTGAACTGGCACATCCTAGAAATGATACTTCTGTGGGGTTTCTGAAATGCTTTATTTCTTCCCCATCATTTTTCTTTCCAAGGCTCCACTGGAAAGTGTCCCAGGCAACCTTTCTCCTATTAAAGACCCTGACAGACTTCTGCAGGACGTGGACATCAATCGCCTGCGGGCAGTTGTCTTTCGGGATGTGGTGAGTTATGCCGGAAACAGTTCCTCGGTCACTGTGTTTAGTAATCGACCTCGTGTACCACCCACCATCTCACACTGTAACACAGCGTCCCACACCGGGCTTGTGGTTGTCGTGTGCCTCTGCTCATAAAGCAGAGAACCTTCTCTGAAAGCCAAGGGATTTCTTTCTTTAAAAAATGTTAAATTTTGACATAATTCATATGTATACTGAATGTGCGGTAACTGAAAAATTACCATTTCATCTTCACTTCTCTTCTTTCTTCTTTGAGTACTTCTTGCTTCATCTCCTCATACTGTTTTGTTGGAATCAATGTCCATTGTATAATGGGTGAAAGGGATTGATTCATTTAGGTATTAAAAACCCACTGCCAGTCATTTGGAAAAAAAGAAAAAAAAGGGAGACCAGGTTTGTTGGTATGATAGAGCCTGGTGGAACCATTGAGACTATGGCCCCTAGCTGCCCTTCAGCTCTGGAACTGAACCCACACCTGTGACTTCCAGCCAAACAAAAGACAGGCATATGAGTGGAACATTTACCTTAGGTAGATACACTCCTTGGAGAGATCAATCATGGGAGAAAGAAGGACTGTGTGTGCACAGGGAGACAGCTCAGGGGGCAGGAGTGCATGGAGGAGTGAACACAGGGAAGAGGTAACTATGGGGAGGAAGTGGGAGGGGAGCTGATGCATTTGGGTAAATAGTAGTCAATGTCATGAGACAAAGTGTATGTGAACTGCTGTATGGAAAGTGAATTTGCTCTGTAAATTTTCACCCAAATCACAATTAAAAAAAAACAACTCACTTCCTTGGAGTTGATTTTGACTCATAGCCTCACAGCGCCCCTAGAGGACAGAGTGGAACTGCCCCACAGGGTCTCCAAGGCTGTCAGTCTTCACAGAAGCAAAGCCCCAACCACACCCACTGCCGTGGAGTCGATTCTGACCCCACAGCGCCCCTAGAGGACAGAGTGGAACTGCAACACAGGGTTTCCTGGGTTGTCAATCTTTACAGAAGCAAAACCAAACCAAGCCCACTGCTGTGGAGTCAGTTCCTGACTCACAGCGCCCCTAGAGAACAGAGTGGAACTGCTGCAGAGGGTCTCCAAGGCTGTCAGTCTTCACAGAAACAGACTGCCTCATTTTTCTCCTATTGACCAGCTGGTAGGTTTATACTGCCCACCTTTTTATTAGGAGCTGAGTGCTTTAACCACTGCTCCAGCAGAGCTCATTGGCTACATTATGAGTATCTAACAATAGACTTTCAGTGTAATAGATCATGGTTGATTCCCTTAGTGGATACTATGTTGTGTTGTTAGGTTCAGTTGAGTCAGCTCAGACTCGTAGCGACCCCGTGTACAACAGAATGAAATATGAATAGTGGTTACTATGCTGCCTGCAAAATAACATTTTTAAGGAAAATTTTGTGACATGGGGAAATGTTCACGGTATGTTTTAAGAGAAAATGGCAGGATACAAAAGCACTTACATTACACAACTGTCCCATGTGTACTGATTGTGTGTACAAAGGCACCCTTATTTTACAAAGCCTAGAGAACAATATACAGTGCTAGCCACGAATGCCTCTGTGTAAATGTCGTCCTTATGTTCTTTATCCTTTTATCCTTCTGTTCTCACATTTTCTACCAAAACTATATTCCTTTTATGTGTAATAAATAATAAACCTGTTTTGAAAAATTAAGAGATGGATTACATTATAGTGTAGAAATTGTGATGTGAGAATTGCACTGTAATCTAATCTATATTTGAAAAACTATATTTATCACTCTTACTAATAGTTTAACAATTTGGAAGTGGGAATTACTCGTCCTGAAAAATGTACGTGTTCTGAACGAATAATATTTGAAACAATGAATGATTAAAATATTGAGTTGAGGAGTTCCGGTAAGATGGTGGAATAGGCAGACAGACTGCACAGACCCTCTTCAACAAAGAAATGAGGAACCAATTAACACAGATACAGAAGATAATCCTAGAGTCCTGAGCTTTGAAGGGAGGGATATAGAAGTGGACTAAATTCCAACTAGTAGAAGAATTTGCATGAAAACACCACAAAAGGAGACATATGGAGCTGTGGTTTGGCAGTGATCCTAACGGCACAGACAGCTCGGATATTGCCAAGTGGCATTCAGGCCTAAGAATTAACCTTAAAATCAGCCATTAGCCAGGGGCTGCACGGAGGACTGCTCTAGTGGCTGGTGAATAAAAGGGGAAGCAGCGAAGAGCAAGGCAGGCTGAGCTGGGGACTTTTGCCTGTCCAGAGGGTTCAGCCATTTTGAATGCTTACAAGACCTTAGACCGTTTTAGATATTTAAAGCAACAGTCTTCTCCCAGCTTCCAGGGATCTAAGAATAGGCTCCATTTGCTGGGAACCACAAGGACATTCTGGACGCCAACAACTGAAAAGGTGCGATATTCCCCTTGTTGTTCTTATACCCCACACCCCCTTGGTGGATGGATGTGTGGCCCTCCCTCACTCTCACCCACCTTCTGGGCTGGCAGGAATTCCATCCTGGTCTGTGTGCTCAGACAGAGCCTGGGTTCCATTCCCATCCCACCCAGATATTTTTTTTCCTTTTTTTTAGTGTGTTTGCTTTTGTCTGTTTTAAAATTATTATTATTATTGTCATTTTTGGTATTATTATTTATACTTCCTGTCCCAGATTCTAGTTTTCATTTTTTTCTCTATTTCTGGTTCCTTCTACTTTTTTCTTTCTCATGGTTAACCCTGTTCCTTGTTTTCTTTTTCCATTTTTCCCATTTTTTTTCTTCATCATTCTCCTACTCTCCCTTTTTTCTCTTACTGCCCTCTCCCCATATATTGCAGTTATTTATTTTTTTCTTTTGTTTTTCCTTTTTTTTTGGTGATTGTTCCTGTGTTTATGTGGTGTGTTTTTTGTCTGCTTGCTTTTACTTTTTTGATGGTTTTTCATTCGAAGACAGCAACAGTGCCCATATGACGCAACCACACCTGCACCTCTGCAGCTCCACTTACTGAGTGAGAGCCACCACTTCCTTCTTTACTAACTGACCAGCGATAAATGACCACCAAGAAGAGCCTGATTCACCCCCTTAACTGCTCTTCACAAACAGTTAACAGAGACCTAAATGCAACAACCTCACAATGTCTCAGAGACAACAGACCATCACAGTCCACACAAAGAAGCAAGATAAAGTGGTAGAACCAATGAAGCAGGATACAGACCTAGAACACATGGGGAAGAAGCAGCATTGGAACTCCCTGACAAGGAATTCAAAAGAATTGTAGTAAGATATATTCAGAGGATTGAGAGACAGATCAAAGAAAACACTGACAAAATTAAGGAAAACACAGGCAAAACCCTAGACCAATTTTGGAAGAAAATACAAGGACAAAATGACAAAATAAATGAAAAATTTGAAATGATTCAAAATCTAAAGATAGAAATCCAGAAGATTAATACTAAATTTTCAGAGATAGATAACACATTGAAAGGGCAAAAGAGTAGAATTGAATCAGTGGAAGACAGAATTAATGAGATTGAAGAAAAATACCTGAATACTTCTTTGGAAAGGGATTAATCAGAAAAAAGATCAAAATAAAATGAAGAAAGCTTAAGGTCCATGTGGCATACCATCAAAAGGAATAACCTACGTGTCATTGGAATTCCAGAACAGGAAAAGAAAAAAACACTGAGAAAATTGTCCAAGATTTCTTGGAAGAGAACATCCCTGATATGATGAAAAATAAGAATATATCTATTGAGGAATTCCAATGAATCCCAAACAGGATAGACCCCGAAAGAAAATTACCAAGACATCATCAAACTCATCAAAACCAAACACAAAGGAAAAATTCTGAAAGCAGCAGGGGGAAAATGAAAAGTTACATACAGAGGACAACCAATAAAACTAAGCTCTCATTTCTCAGCAGAAACATGCAAGCGAGAAGGCAATGGGATGGTTTATATAAAACCCTGAGAGAAAAATTTCCAAACAAGAATTATATACCTGGCAAAATTGTCCCTCAAATATGATGGTGAAATTGGGAGATTTACAGATAAGCAGAAATTAAGGGGATTTGTTAAAACAGACCAACCTTACAAGAGATACCAAAGGAAGTCCTTTGAACAGAGAACCAATAATAGCAAACAACAACCAACCGTATTAACACAAGATGACATAACCCGGAAACCACAGGTATGGACATATCCAAAATAAAATAAGCTTACAAGATTGTAAACAGGGAACCAGAGACATCAATTGGCAAATGAGGACAACTACAAAACAAAGTGAGGGGAAAAATAGTGTAGTTACAGAACTTATAAATGGTGAGAAAGTCAAGAGAGTTGCAAGATAGAATGGAGTGTTCTAAACTTGGGGAGAAAATTAGAAATCACAGGGTACCTCAAAGGGAACATGATAAATCTTCACATCACAATAAAAGAGGAGGACAAGCGCAAATATTTAGTGAATACTAAAACAGTAGCAACAAAGGAAATGATAACTTGATTCATAAACATAATGAGCTCAGCACAGAAAATTATGTGGAACAAAGAAATTAGGAACACCACAAAAAACCACATAACACAATAACAGCAACCAATTCATACTTTTTGATAATTACACTGAATGTTAATGGGCTAAATGCACCACTCAAGAGATGGAGAGTTGCAGACTGGATAAGAAAACATAA
>NW_006921971.1:2216759-2217339 GCF_000298275.1 Orycteropus afer afer | reverse complement strand
CATAGTGACCCCTCCTTGGGTTTCCAAGGCAGTATCACTACAGAAGTAGATTGCCCAACCTTCCTTCCAAGGAATGGCTGGTGGGTTTGAACTGCTAGCCTTCTAGTTAGCAGTCAAGTGCCTTAGTCTACCAGAGCTCCTCTATTTTTGTTGTTGTTGTTTGCCGTCGAGTCAGCCCTGACTCATAGCGACCCCTCCTTGGGTTTCCGAGGCAGTATCACTACGGAAGTAGGATCCTCTATTTAGCTACCAAAAAAATAAAATACTTGGGAATAAATCTTATGAGGGACATGAAAGTCCTGTACAAAGAAAACTATAAAAGACTACTTCAAGAAACCTTAAGAGATCTACATAAATGGAAGAACATACCATGCTCATGGATAGGAAGATTGAACATTGTGAAAATGTCATTTCTACCCAAATAATCTGTACATTCAATGAAATTCCAATCCAGATCCCATGAACATTCTTAAAGGACATGGAAAAAACAATCACTAACTTTATATGGAAAGGAAAGAGACCTCGGATAAGCAAACCACTATTGAAGAAGAAAAACAAAGTAAGAGGTCTCACACTGCTG
>NW_006921971.1:2212962-2214469 GCF_000298275.1 Orycteropus afer afer | reverse complement strand
TTGAACCGCCAGCCTTCTGGTTAGCAGTCAAGTGCCTCAGGCACTATGCTACCAGAGCTCCCCCATTAGCCATTAGAGAGATGCAAATCAAAACAACAATGAAATACCATCTTGCTCCAGCACTAGTAGGAAATTTCAACAAGACACAAAATAACAAATGCTGGCAAGTATGCAGAGAGATTGGCCCTCTCATAGACTGCTGGTGGGACTGTAAAGTGGTAGGTACAACTACTGTGGAAAGCAGTATGGTGATTCCTTAAAAAGTTGGAATTTAAAATACCAATTGACCCAGCCATTCCATTACTAGGTATAGATCCTAAAGAAGTGAGAGCCATAACAAGGATAGACATATGCACACCCATGTTCATTGCAGCACTATTTACAATAGCCAAAAGATGGAAGCAACCTAAGTGTCCATCAACTGAAGAATGGATAAGCAACTGTGGTACATACATACAATGGAATACTATGCAACCCAAAAGAATAATGTTGTATCCAGCAAACGCCACATAATGTGGATGAACTTGGATGATATTATGCTGAGTGAAATAAGTCAATCACAGAAGGACAAGTATTTTACTAGTCCATTATTGTAAAAAGTCAAGGAAAGGTTTATATACGGAAGGAAATTTTCTTTGTTGGTTACCAGGGGTGGGAGAGGAGAGGAGGAACACTGTTCGATGGATAGAGACAAGTATTGATTTGGGTGAAGAGAAGGGCAATGTACTAAATGTGAGTGATCAACCTGGTGGCATTGAGGAAGAAGAAAACATAGAGTGGTACATGGGAGGTACAGACCACAAAGATGAACCCTTTCACTTATATAGTACTGCGTTGTCAGTGAAGACAAACATTGATCTATGGGTAGATAGATGGGTGGACAGTCTGAGCTATTAGGTATGTCTGTGCAGGGGGGAGTGTGCCCAAGACCATGTATAGGGTTGGCAGATAACGTTTCTACAAGTGTATTGGTATGTTCTGTAAGAATTCCCAGGTATGTAGTAGAGCTGACAAGTGATAAGATAGTAGTCACTTCTTAGCCATAACCAGCTAGCTACCCAGGGGGCGCTAGTCGTTGGACCTTGGGCTTGGTACCATAGTCCCAGGGGCCATCAAGCTCAAGTGGCATAACATACTACACAAAAACATTGTTCCACGTCCTACTGTGGCAAGTAGCAACTGGGATCTTAAAAGCTTGCAAGCAGCCATCTAGATGCACCGATGGGTCTCTCCTCGTCCAGAACAAAGAAGAATGAAGAAAACTAAAGACTCATAGAAACAATTAGTCCAAGCAACTGGTACACCATGCGATCTGAAGCCTATATGACTATGAGACCAGAAGAAGTAGATGGTGCCCGGCTACCACTGTCAACCACTCAGAGGGGCAATCTATGTAGGAGATCCTGGATAGAGAGGAAGAATGGTGTGGAACAAAACTCAATCATTTGGGGAAAACAAGGGGACCAGGTTTGCTGGTCTGATAGAGGCTGGTGCAACCACTGAGACT
>NW_006921971.1:2210833-2212217 GCF_000298275.1 Orycteropus afer afer | reverse complement strand
CCAGTGTATTTCATGGAGGTAAGACAGACTTCTCCCCCCACATTAAATCATCTCCAGAATTTGGACAGTTTTACAATTGAAAGCATGTTGATAATGACAGTTCTTATTTTGCTAAGAATTCTACTTGGCTTTTGAAAGTTATAGAAATAGTCATCTTAGTGGCCTTTTCTTTCTATAACAAAAGGATTCCGAAGGAAAGGGGGTTTTCAAGGTGAGGGAAATGAGGGTGTGCGTGCGTGAAGACACCCCGTGGGGCCCACAGGCCCGTGATGCGGTGACTGTGTACCCAGAAAGGCCATGGTTCCCCTCGCTGTCTCGCGCGGCAGTTTTACTTGCAGGTATGTGGTTTGCTCCTGCGACCACTGAGGTAGCGCCACCCCCCAGCACGCGCACTTCAGTGTGGAGGTTCAGGATGTCCTTGGTTCGCAAGGCCTTGGAGTTGGTTGCCACCAAGAAAATGTGCATTGTAGGTGTGGTGGCCGGAGGAGTCGTGCCTCCTCCTGCCCTCACCTGCTTTCTGTGGGAAGCCGTCGCTAGTTGAAACTGCTCAGAACCAGGTAATTGTGTGACGACACTGGCCATGGGCTGAGGACATTTCACAGCTTTCAGCCTGTTTCCAGCGTCCCCAGGAAGCCCACACTCACAAGGAAGTGCAGATGTTTTTCCCTCATGGGGCCTGGGTGAGGGCCTCCTGGCATCTGAGTGCCCGAGCTGGCCCGCCTTTTCTCTTCAGCAATTGAACTGGAAAGTGTTCCACATTCCTAGTTGAATCATTACAAATTTTGAAAGGCTTTCAAGGTCAGTTACTGAATTTTCTGCCTGGAGATGGACTAGTCGTGAGGCGGACAGAGCAGGTGGGCGGAGTCAGTGTCTGCTACTAACGCTGCACAGCCTTGTAGTGCGGACCCACCCATCTGTCCGTCTGTCCGTCTGTCGGTCCATCCGTGCATCCATCTGTCCATTCCACAAATATTTGTCAAATGCCTTCCAACTGCTGGTTGCTGAGTTTCCAGTGGTGAAAATAAACTGTTTTGGGGCATTGCACAAATAAACTATTTTGGTACATTTCCAATGGTGGAAATAAATGATTTTGGTACCTTTTAGCTGTGCCTCTTGAGCTAGATTTGAATTCCCTCTTGATTAGTGTCTTTTGTCCATCCCCTTCCTTTGTGATAACTGCTTGCCTGTTTGACTTGACCCCCCGTCTGCATCTTTATCCCACTGCGATCACTATACAAGGAGATGCTTTTTAAACACTGCATGACAGCCCTCTGTAGAAAAGCCACATCACCCCCACAGCCAGAAGTGCCAAATTCCTAGTATTTCAGAACCTATGTTATCCATTTTGGTCATTTTTCCCGCTATATGTACTATTTTTGCTTCA
>NW_006921971.1:2208928-2209973 GCF_000298275.1 Orycteropus afer afer | reverse complement strand
CACACCTGTATGTATTGTGTATATTTGTCTGTGTGTATGTCATGGTCCAACCCTGTGTGTCAGAGTGAACACCAGGCAGCAAAGATCAAAATCATCGTAAATCTGAAGGCTTTCCTTTACTTCTCACCTGAGGATGTTTCCACAGATTTTATAGGGATTGTGCACTTTTAAAGATGACTTAAAGTATTAACATGGGAGATGGCAGGGCTTGAAGAAAGTTCCAGAACATAGGGTATCGCAGTGAGACCAATCGTGTGAACCTGTGAGTCATGGGGCATTGAGACGAAGCCCTTCGGGTGGAGCCCCTTCCGTATGGCGTTTGAGGAGAATATGTGTTTGATTAGATGAAAAGATAGAAGTTACATGTTGACAGTGAATTTCTAAGCCCTAAAACTTGGGCGCCTTCTTACCTGTTCCGTAGATTAGAAATGTTCTCCATGTAAAACTGCGTCGTGCGCGTGTGACGTTTCAGGCCTCTCAGCGGCCTTTTCGTGTCCCGCAGGATGACAGCAAGCAGGCCCAGTTCCTGGCTCTGGCTGTCGTGTACTTCATCTCGGTCCTGATGGTCTCCAAGTACCGGGACATCTTGGAGCCCCAGCGAGAGACAGCCCGAGTGGGAAGCCAGCCGGGAAGGAACATCAGACAAGAAATAAACTCTCCAACGAGCACAGGTACTTGGCTTGGCCGTTACTGCAGTGTTCACTCCTGCTGAGCTCTTCTCAGTTTCCTCTCCAGGTGGAACCGGGGCTGCCCGTGTCCTAGCCACCTGGGACATGCGATGTGGGTGGGCTGTCGGTGCCGTGGAATGCACCTGGATTGCCTGAGATGGTGTCCTACCACCTGCTGTGCCCTCATTTCATCATCACACTTTTGGTTTGACGTTTTCTCCTTAATATAAACCTTCCATTTATGCTACTGTTTAATATTCAAACCACTCATCCATTTTTAAATTATCTTCCTTTAACCTTTGTAGACATGAAAGTTGAGAGTAGTTCAAGGATATGCCAGAGCACAGCCGATCTCTCATATCGATCTTTTTTTCACT
>NW_006921971.1:2203672-2208828 GCF_000298275.1 Orycteropus afer afer | reverse complement strand
TTTTTTTTTTTTTTTTTTTTTGTTATGTTCAGGTGTTTCAGTATCTAAATATTCTGCCCGATTTAAGATAAGCAGACAGACATTCTAGTCTTTGTACCAAAGGTGCTTCTACTAAAATCAGAGACTTGCAGGAGTTAACGTAACAGACAACAGTGAACCCTCTTGGGGCAGGTGGTCTTTCTAATCTGTAGCAAACGTGAATTTTGAGGGTGGTCTTGCATTTTCAGCCTTCCCTACTTTGCTTGAGAACTGTAAGCATGTTACATGGTGGCGAATGTTTTCATGCCATTGGGCACCTTCTCTGAGTTGTATCTCCTGCCAGGTGTTTGTGTCAGTGGTGTTTCTCTGTTGTTTGTAGTGTTATCTTAATAACCGAAGGGGGTGTCATATACCCCTGGATAAATGTGTAGATGAAATTGTCTTTTGTAAATAAATGCACAGGAGCATTGGTGATGCAGTGGTTAAGGCACTTGGCTCCTAATTCAAAGCTTGCCAGTTTGAACCCAGTTCCACAGGAGAAATATGTGGCAGTCAGCCTCCCTAAAGACGACAGCCTTGGAAACGCTCTAGAACAGTTCCACTCTGTCCTCTAGGGGCGCTGTGGGTCAGAATGGACTCCACGGCAGTGGGTGTGGTTTGGGCTCTGCTTCTGTGAAGATTGACAGCCTTGGAGACCCTGTGGGGCAGTTCCACTCTGTCCTCTAGGGGCGCTGTGAGTCAGAATGGACTCCACGGCAGTGGGTGTGGTTTGGGCTTTGCTTCTGTGAAGACTGACAGCCTAGGAGACCCTGTGGTGCAGTTCCACGCTGTCCTCTAGGGGCGCTGTGGGTCAGAATCAACCCAGTTTTTAGATAAATGCATATGATATAATAATGAAATGAATTTTTAAAAAGTGAGTAGAAATTAGTGGCCAAATCTCTGCCTCTTGTTTTCCGTGAGCTTTCCATGTCTCCTTTACTGTTGCTGCTGCTGGGGGAGCGTGGCGTGTGCTTCAGCCGGCGGGTTTTGCTGATGCATGCTGTATATCAGACTCCTGAGCTCTAGATTATTTCAGTGTAGTCCCTTTTATCTTTATCCTTCCGATTAACTCCCATCGTACATACCATGCCAGTTCAAGTCTTTTCACCACTTAAACTAACTGTGAAGACTTTATTTATCATGTTATCAGCCTTTTTCTTCATCTTTACTGCATCCGTGTCTATCACCAATGTGTGTTTTATATATGTATAGATACGTACATATATAATATAAAACGCACACCAGTGTTGTGAACCCTCCACTTCTGCTTTTCTCGTGTATTTGCTTGTCTCTGTGTTTGCCCAAACCCCTGTGCCTGATCAGTACACGCTGTCGTTTCTGCTCACACAAAGCCCCGCCCCTTCCCTCCGAGATGCTCCTTGCCGGCAGCACTCTTTGCATGTTGTGGAGTGTAGAGCGTCACGGGGCTGCCATGGACTGGGCTGCAGGTTGTTACATGGTGGCTCAAATCTGACTCCATGATTTTCTCCACAGTTGTGGTCATACCCTCTATCCCTCATCCAAGTTTGAACCATGGATTCCTTGCCAAGTTAGTTCCTGAGCAGAGCTTTGCCCACTCATTTTACAAAGGTAATCTTGACCTCCACTCCTGACCTGTCCAGATATTCTTATTTGAGGAACTGTTATGTAATGACTATTCATGATGTAATTGTTGGTAATCACATTTACACCTGGGTGCCCTGGAGATGTGATGTGTGGCATGTTTACCTGACTATGAGAACAAAGTGTCATTTCTACAGTTGTATTCCATTACACGTCTTAAGTATCATCTGTACAATTGAAGAGGCCTGGTTGTGTGTCTTGACCTATGTTGGTGTGCACAGTGGGGCGTTCACTACAACCACAGGGGAATCACACTTTAGTGTGGCCTCATGGATCCTAGCCCCCAGCCTACTCTAGAGCCAGGAGAACAGAAGGTGTAAGGCCAGCCTGGGAAGCCCCCCACTGATCTAGAATGTGCTTACATTCCCATCAGGACAAAGCCCAACACTCTTTAAAGAAATACTCCCCTTCCCAAAAAAAATTCACCACCCAAAATGTAAAGTTAAATGCTGTGCATCCAATAAACAATCAGTAAACCTGAGAAGAACCAGGAAGATGTGCCAAACAGCCAGGAAAAGAATCAGTCAGTAGAAACCAACTCAGACGTGACAGGGAGGGTGGAGTTCTCGGATTGAGGCCATCTGGACAAGGGTGCTCTCTACCTTAAGAAAAAAGTGAGCATGTGAGGACAGACGTGGAAAAAGTATACGTATCTCTGTCTATCTATAAAAACCAAACGCACTACCATCAAGTCGAATCCAACTCATGGTGACCCCTCCTTGGGTTTCCGAGGTGGTATCCCTCCGGAAGTCTCTCTCTCTCTATAAGGAGCTGTGATGGCATAGTGGGCAAGGCATTTGGTTGCTAACTAGAAGGTGGTGGTTCACACGTCCCAGCTGCTCTGTGGGAGGGATGTGAGCCAGTCTGCTTCCATAAAGATTACAACCTTGGAAACCCAGTCGGGTCGCCAGGAGTTGGAATGGACTGGACGGCAGTGGTGTTGCCAGTCTCTACACACACACACACACACACGCTATGCACATGTGTGGTATAGTGTATGTAATTGAAAGTTTGGCAGCTGGAGAGGGCACCGTCTGAAGTGATACTGCCTGTGGATGGGATCAACCAGCAGGAGGCGCCGCAGAGCCCACAGGGCTGGTGGGTAGAATTCCGGGAGGCTGTCAGGGGTGTCTCACGTCCAGCCCTGACCATGCCTGAGACCGTGGGAATGTGAGGGATGTTCCTGTTAGGGTAGGTTTTCAGAAAGGTGTGTATCCAGGTGGGCCAGACCTCTGCGTAGGAGCCCCTTGATAGCAGATGGATTTCTCTGGGATGGAATCAGAGAGGCTCAGAGTGGGAGGGGGTTCTCTGGGAAGGGGTTCTTCACTCCTGAGAGGCCCCCGGTAGGAAAGGAGCCCTGCCCCAGTCCTGCAGTGACATGCAGCTGGCCTCAGACAACATCTGGAGGGATCTCGGAAGACGAGCCTGAGCTCTGGGTGGGCAGGCAGTCTGCCGTCAGCTTGACTGCGGGGTCAGGAGAGAAGCTGACGCGCTGTGTCTTACGCGGCCCCTGGGCGAATGTCTGAGTGCTGGTGGCCGCCGCTGCTGTTGTGAAGAGAAGCGGTGGTTCCCAGGACAGTCTGAAGCAGGCACGGTGGTTGTCCCTGGAGTCCCAAAGGAGGGGAGTCGTGGGAGGGGGGATTACCTGAAGAAATAGTGGCTGCAGTTTTCAAATTGGAGGAAAACTGTAATCTCCCAGATCCCAGCATTTTCTCGAACTGCAAGTGGGATGTGCACAAAGGAAGTGTAACGACACAGCACTGAGCCACTGAAAACCAAAGATAGAGAAGGCTTGAGAGTGGCCCGCGGAGGGAGAGTGGGGCGGGGACCCGTCACCTCTGAGGGAAAAAGAGAAGGGTGTCGCCAGGGCATTGCTGATCAGGAATGTTCCAGACAGACCGTGGCATGACAGGTCTTAAGTGGAAGGCTGGGAAGGAAGAGTCAACCTAGCCATCAACAGCCAATAGAAATACCTCAAAGTGGAGGCAAAAAAAGCGTCTGAGACAGAACGTGCCCAGTTCTAGCTCCGGGAGACCTTCCTGCGGGAAACATGAGGGGTGTGCTCTAGGCCACGGGAGAATGAAGCACAATGGAAACGCGGATCCACAGTCAGCCCAGAGAGTTCAGTATTCCACAGAAAAATACCATTGCTCTGTGGGCTCCTTGAGGCAACACTTCCAGTTGCTAAGGTGGACAACCCGTAGACAATCACAGACGTTGGTGAAAAAGTGAAAACCGTGTGTTAGAAACAACTGGAGGAATGTGCGTCGGGGGGCACACTCAGTGGCACGGTGGTGGGGTGTGCAGAGTAACCGGCCGGCGATATGCAGGTCCAGCCTGGAGCCCGTCCAGCAACGGGGGCATCGTTCATCTCACGCGATGAGCGCTCGGACGGTGTTGCGATCCACGCTGGTGAACATCACGGTGAAGTGAAGGAGAGGCTCTTTCCCCCAGCTTCACTGCTGACAAACACAACTAGCTTGAACTGTAGGAACTAGGGAGGACTGTACTGTCAGCAGAGTTTTGGAGCTGGCCTTGTGGAGGAGCCTGTGTCAGAACGCCCCACGCTGTGGTTCATCAAGGATGCCGTGCTGTGGAAACGGTTTCAGCTGAATGAACAGTGCACTCCGTGACTAGTCCCCGTTTTGAAGTCCTTGAAGGCTAATGTGGTAAATTGGTGACTTTTCTCCTGCCCTGTTGACAATGTGGCAGTTGATTGTAAATCACTGTTACTGCACTCTGTGTCCAGTGGTCACTGAAGAGGAAAGCTCTGCTGATGGTGTCAGGACTACAAACAGAACTCTTAGCATTACTGTCGGATAACAAACAACTTGATTCTACACTGTAAAGAGGAATTGAACTGGCCTTTTTAGCATCTAAAATATTTTTAATGAACTTAACACTTCCATAGACGAAAGGATTCCAAGACGTTTCTCTATGGCAGATCAAATCAAAGGGCAAAAGCCAAGTTACAGTCTGGAATTGCACACCTTCTGTGATGGTTCATAACTTTATCTTCAATGAAGATCTTGATATATACGATTCATCACTGAAGAGTCATCACCCATCGCTTTATGGATTTGATAGAATGTTTTCTCTTCAATTAAACAAAAATCCATACATAGGAAATTGATGGATTTGAATCCATTTCTGTCATTGAAATATAATTTATATTTAATTGTGATTATAAAAGACTGTTATGAATTAAACTCTGTCCCCCCAAATAAAGTCTTGAAATTCTCACCCCTCCTACTTGTGAACACGACCTTGTTTGAAATAGGGTCCTTCTACTTCATTAAGGGAGCTCTGGTGGCACACTGGTTAAAGCGTCAGGCTGCTAACCGGAAGGTTTGGTATTTAGAATCCACCACTTCTGTAGTAATACCACCTCAGAAACCCAAGGAAGGGTCGCTATGAGTCAGGGCCAACTCGACAGCACATAACAACAATAGCCGCTCTATGGGAGAAAGATGAGGCAGTCTCCTTCTGTAAAGATGACAGCCTTGGAGACCCTG
>NW_006921971.1:2187253-2203222 GCF_000298275.1 Orycteropus afer afer | reverse complement strand
AGTGATACTGCCTCGGAAACCCAAGGAGGGGTCGCTATGAGTCGGGGCCGACTCGACGGCACATAACAACAACAACAACATAGACAGTTCCACTTTGTCCTCTAGGGACGCTGTGACTCAGACTTGATGACAGTGGGTTTGATTTGTGTTTTGCTTCTGTAAAGATGGATAGCCTAGGAGAAGCCTTTGAGACAGTTCTACTCTGTCTTACAGGGTCACTGTGAGTTAAAATAAACTCAGTGGGAGTGGGTTTGGGTTGGTTTGGTTGTTTTTCCCTGTTTTTTCAGTGAAATTGGCAAGGTTGTACTGGCACAGGATGGTACTAATCCTTTCTGAGTGGTTCCTTACAAAAGGGAGAACATGCACATAGATAGTCACATGGAGGAGACGCCATGTGAAAATATATCTGCAAGGAGCCAGGGGACGCCAGCCAACGTCTGGGCTGCTGGAGCTGGATCGGAAAAGAAAAGATCTTCCCCTCGAGCCCTCGGAGAGAGCATGTCCTGCACACACCTTGAATTTGAACTTCTACTCTCCAGGACTGTGAGCAGATAAATTTCTGTTCGTAAAGCCGTTGACTTGGTTGCATTCTGCTGTGGCAGCCCTAGGAAACCAGGAGAAGGGAGATTGCTGTGTGAGTGCCAATGGACACTGAGGGCATGCTGGGAAGATAAGGCGGTACCTCCTCCATTTTGGATAAAACATTAAAATGAATTTTCTGAGCTGTCTGAGCTTCCAGTTCCATCAGTATAGTTCCGTGACACTGTTTTTTTGACTATGAATTTTATTTAAACAAAACTAAAGCAGGTTAGATATCCACTTCTCACTTATCAACATGTTGTTGTTGTTGTTGTTATGTGCTGTTGAGTTGGACATGACTTATAGTGACCCCTCCTTGGGTTTCCAAGGCAGTATCACTACGGAAGTAGATTGCCCCATCTTCCTTCCAAGGAGTGGCTGGTGGGTTTGAACCGCCAGCCATCTGGTTGGCAGTCAAGTGCCTTAGCCACTATGCTACCAGAGCTCCCCACTTATCAACATAGTTAGGTTTAAAGACCAGGTTGTTACAGGAAAATCGGCAGTATGAAAAAAAAAAAAAATGGAGGCTGAGCATATCAGATCACAAAGTGGAAGATGATTACATCATTGCATAACTGCCAAATCACATTATCATGTAACTGCCAAGTTACATTGTTATATAACTTCCAGACGACTGAGAACCCTGGCCTGGCTAAGTTGACATATAACCTTAACCATCACAGCCCGTGTTACTCTTACCTTACACGCTGGCATTCGTTACTGCCACATGTAAGTCATTAATGTGCAAAATAGTTGGATAGTAATTTGTTTTTTTTTTTTACTATTATCGTAATGCTGAATGTCTGATGACAACAGTCAACAGTCGATGAGTGAGGAGTAGGTGTATGGTATTTCCTGCCAGTAGCATTATTCTCAGTTAAGCTTGGAGTAGACAAGACGCCACCAGAGCTCCTTATTGTCATAGGTATAAACTTAAAAGTATTTATTTAAAGAAAGTGCCTACTTTCTTTAAAATGTTCATCTAGGCATTCATTTGAGGGAATGGTTCTTTATTTAAAACTTCTTCTTTGATTTTGATTATGTAACAAAGAATAGTTGCAAGTGTAATATGTCTGTATTATATATATGGTAATGCTCTGAGCACACACTTTTGGTGAAAAACCAGCACCGTTTTGTCCTTATTTTCTTTTTCCTTGAGTTTTGTTTCTCCTGGTTATGTTATTGAAATTTAATTTTATGTCTATTCAGCTGCATATTAAAAACACTTGGGGTTTCATTTTGTATACTTTTAAATTTTTTTTATTTGTTCAATAATTTATTTTGATTGTATTTTCCAAAAGTATCAATCTGTGATGGATTAGAAAAACAGCAGCAAGAAATGCCTTGTCCCCAGAGGGTTTGAGAAGCGCTGATGTAGACTCCTCTTCAACTCTTTACACTTCTCACCCTTATTCCAGTTCATTTTTAAGATTTTCATTTATTTTTTTAAAGTTCTGCACCAGCTCTGGTCGGTCTCTCCTTTTCAATCTTGATGGGTCCGTCCCTCAGTGCAGGGTCTTATCCTTCCTTCTTGGAAAACCGCAGCCGTGTCTTCATTGGCCTTCTTGTCTCTAGTCTGTCTTTCTATGTATCGCTGACAGCGCTTTATAAAAGAACATGCAAGTGCAAAAGTAGTTTCTTCTTTTGAAAAGTCTATAACGTCCTCCTACAATTATTAGGACAAAGTCAAAAATGTATGTAGTGGCAAGACTACCATGTTTTTATGCAAATAAGGTGAGTATTTTTTGCAACCACAGCCTCACCAAGGTATTTTTATTAGTATGATATGCTATTTTTTTTCCACACGTTGCTGTGTGTAAAACAATGTGTAAAAAATTGGCATAATGTCCTTATGAAATACTTTGGGGGGGAGGGCACCATCAGCAAAAAAACTTACAACTTATGTGTTATTTGCATTAACAGACAGTACTCTAGTTGTAACTTACCTGGACTAGTACAATTTTCTCCGTAGGGATTTCCTTACCTCTTCTCTTCCTAACCTTTCTTTCATATTTTACAGTGCTGCTCACAGTTTAATGGCTTTAAACTATGAGTCAGTTATGCCCCTCCTTGACTTAAAGCTTGCTGATAGCATTTGGGGTGACGTTTCCCAAGGTCTCTGGGTGAGCTGAGCGCTGGCCGCCTTTCTACCTTTGTCTGCTGCTGTTCTCTCTGCTCCATTAGATTAGCTTTTATTTCCTAACCTAAAAAAGGTCCACACTCAAGGTTTTCAGCAGTGAGAGTTTACACAACAGTTTAGATTCCCAGTCAATAATCTCTACCCACACTGTCAGTGACACAGGTTACACTCCTCACAGTACTTGAATATTCTTGTTATATCCATTCTGGTTGCTCCATTTCCATTAATCTAGTTTCCCTGGACCCTTACATTCTTATCTTTGTTGAAAAGTAAGTATTGACTGTTTGGTCTCATATAGGTCATTGTTTAGAGGACCAAAATACTTTCGGGTGATATTCAATATTTTTTTCCTCCCCAGCAAGTATGTTGTTTAGCTACAAGTTGACCTCAGGGGTTAGTTTGCCCTCGAGATTTGGACAGTATCTCAAGGCAGTAGTCTTAGAGAGTCCAGGAAGTATGGCTATTTTAGGAATGAGGTTCTGTTCCACTGTTTCCTCCCATTCTGTCAGGGTAGATCTATTGTGGTCCTGATTAGAACAGTAAGTAGTGGTAGACAGGCACCATCTAGTTCTGATGGTCTCCGAGTAGATGAGTCCATGGTTCCTGAAGCTTTTATTTCTTGAATCATGCCAAACACTTTCCTGCCCAGATCCTCTGCATATTGCTCCTGGTTTTTGGCTCGCTCTTCTCTCCCCTTTTCCCCCCCTCTTGCTTGACTGCCATGTACCCAGGAGCTCTGGTGGTGCAGTGGCTAAAGCATTAGGCTGCTAACCAAAAGGTCAGCAGTTTGAACAAACCAGCCACTCTGTAACCAAAAGATGTGGCAGTCAGTTTCCGTAGAGATGACGGCCTTGGAAACCCTATGGCACAGTTCTCCTCTGTCCTAAAGGGTCACTATGAGTCAGAATCAACTCCATGGCAATGGGTTTGGTTTTGGGCTTTGGGCACATACTCATTCCTCAGGTGTTAGCTGAAAGGTCACATCCTCAGAGGTCGCTAATTAACTTCTGCTACCTATTAACCACCGTGTTCTTTATCACAGCATCCTTCTTATACTTTTCCAATTTATGATTACTTAATTTGTTTGTTTACTTGTTTTATGGACTGTATGCTTGAAGGCTTTATGTCACTGACCATTATAGGCCCAGCACGGTATTTGGAAAATAACAAGTACAGTAAATATTTGTCAAGTGACTGAGTGAACCAGTGAGAAAGCTAAATGACTTTTTCTGAGTCACTGTTGATGATAGCCTTAAAATAAAGTTACTCAATAAACATGCATAATCATCACCCATGGGAGCAGCAGTCAAGAAATCAGATGTCATACTGAAGTGGACAGATCTGCAAGGGACCTCGTTAAAGTGGTAAAGAGCAAAGATGGGACTTTGAAGACCAAGGTGTGCCTAACCGAAGCCATTGGTATCTTCAGTCACTCATATGCATGTGAAAGGTGGCCAGTTAACTGGGAAGACTGGAGAAGAGTTGATGCTTTTGAGTCAGTGAAGAATAGTGAGGGAACACTGGCTGCCAGAAAAATGAACAAATCTGTCCTGGACGAAGTGCAGCCAGAATGCTCCTTGGAGGCGAGAATGGCCCGACTCAGTCTCACCTGCATTGGTCGTGTTGTCAGAAGGGACCATTCCCTGGAGGAGGATGTCATGCTTGGTAAGGGGGAGGGGCAGCGAAGAAGGAGAAGGCCCTCGATAAGATGGATTGACGCCGTGGCTCCGATGGTGGGCCCAAGCACAGTAAGAATTGTGAGGCTGGCGTAGGCCCGGGCATTACTGTGTTGTGTTGTACACGGGGTCACTATGAGTCAGAATCAACTCAGCAGGCACCTAACAGCAACAGGAAACATGTGAAAATAGTGCTAAGAACCTTGTGATCCTGTTGTGGTTCTCTAGTGCTGTCATAACAGACGTACCAGAGGTGGGTGTCTTTAACAAACAGGAATTTATTCTCTTACAGTTTAGGAGGCTGGAAGTCCAAGTTCAGAGTGCCAGCTCTAGGGCTGGGTGAAGGTCCCTTGACCTCAGGCTCCACTGGAGCTGGAGGTGTCTCCTAACTCAGGCACCTTCTGGCTTCTGAGGCTGATGAACCCATGGTCGGCAGGTGAAACAGGACAGTCCCAAGATCGGCAGGCGACACGGCAGGGCAAGTCCAGGCATAATCCCAAGGTTGGCAGGCGACACGGCAGGGCAAGTCCAGGCATAATCCCAAGGTTGGCAGGCGACACGGCAGGGCAAGTCCAGGCATAATCCCAAGGTCGGCAGGCGACACGGCAGGGCAAGTCCAGGCATAATCCCAAGGTCGGCAGGTGACACGGCAGGCAAATCCAGGCATAATCCCAAGGTCGGCAGGCGACATGGCAGGGCAAGTTCAGGAATAATCCCAAGGTTGGCAGGCAAAATGGCAGGCCACTGGTTCGAGTCCAGAACATGGAGGTGAAGACTCGGCCAAAGATCCAAACTGTGCCCCAAAGCTAGAGACCTTTCGCAAAGCTGCTCCTTACACTGGAAGCAGACCATGCCCTGAAGGCGAACTGTGTAGCTGCTCACAGCAGAGTCCGCTGTGGTGAAGACTACGATCTCATCACGGGGAATAACGACATCCAGCTGCCCTGCCACTCAGACCCACAGCCCAGCCACGCTGACACACAACCTTAACTGCCATAGATACCTTGTCACAGAACCTGTAGGAGCTTTATATGAATTATCTAACTTTAGGTTTAATAAGAAAATTTATATTTAGGTGAAATTATAAATAAATGCATCCTTAATTTTCACCTAACCATTTACAGTCAGGAAAAGAATTAGGACAGGCAATAAATAAAGTGATGTAATGTAGTATTGGTGCAAAAATTGACATGTGGCATAAAAAAGCTACTGATAGGCTGTAACTTCTCTGAACAAGTGGAATAGGTGTATTATTTTTGACAAATGGTTTTGGAGTTACCAAATGGAGCAATGATTTGGAAGAAAACATAATTTATGTCCTTATCTCTTGTATTCTGTTTGTTAAAATGTTGAGGTAAAGCTGAATCTGTGAACAAAGTGAAATGTTAAAATTCATATTTCTATAATACTAGAAAAAGTCTTTCAGATCGTAACATAAATCAAACAAAGGCTGAGATTGTAAAGTACAAGATGTTCTTGTTGATATGTGCCGTCGACTTGGTCCCAACTCCTAGCGACCCCTCCTTAGGTTTCCAAGGCGGTATCACTATGGAAATAGATTGCCCATCCTTCCTTTTGAGGAGGGGCTGGTGGGTTTGAACTGCCAGCCTTCTGGTTAGCAGTCAAGTGCCTTAGGCACTACGCTACCAGAGCTCCTAAAGTAAAAGATATGAGTAAATAAAAATTTTATGTATCTGCCTGACTGAAAATATTAGCAACACTAAAAGACAAAATGCAAATCAAATTTTATATTTATATGATAAAAAATGAAGAGCTTTAATGAATAAGGAGCTCTTACAGACCAATTCTAGAGTATATTACAAATACAAAATAAATAATTCACAAGAGAGGAAAGGCATTAGGTAGTGCAAATAAGGAAAATTGCTTCAAATCTTTAACAGTCACACAGACTCGCATTGCAACAAAAATATACTATACTTTGCCCATCAATTTGGGCAAAATTTAGAAGGGCAAGAATGTATATGTGCTCTTTATAAAGCGTAACAATTTCTATACCCTTTGATGTAACAAATTTGGAATACAGCCACCTCACCAGCCAACTGGGAGAGATCCATATTTGTGCCCATTCCAGAGAAAGGTGATCCAACAGAATGCAGATATTATCAAACAATATCATTAATATCACATGAAAGTTAATTTTTCCTGAAGATAATTCAAAAACAATTGCAGCAGTATATTGACAGGGAACTGCCAGAAATTCAACCCAGATTCAGAAGAGAACGTGGAATAAGGGATATCGTTCCTTATGGTGGATGGATATTGTGTAAAAGCATTGTTCTGGTTCTCTAGTGCCGCTCTGACAGGAATATACCACCAATGGGGTGGCCTTAATAAACAGGAGTTTATTCTTACAGTTTGGAGGCTTTAAGTCCAAGCTCAAAGTGCCAGGCTCTAGAGGCTGGGTGAAAGCCCCTCAACCTTGGGGTCCAGCTCAGCCTCCCGCTCCCAGCCCACTGAAGCTAGAGGCGTTTCTTCACTCAGACAGCTGCTGGCTGCTGAGGTTGACAAGCCCAAGGTTGACAAGTAAAAAGGCACAGTCCCAATGTTACCAAACCACACAGCAGGCCATTAACTTAAGTCCATTGTAAGTCCCAAAGTCGGCAGAGCACAGCAGGCTACTGAGCAATGACAGGGCTACATGCAGGGTCCAAGCGTGCCATAGGCGAGAGACCATGCCCAAGCCTTCTCCTTAAATACAGGAAGCAGACCACATCCCAAAGGCAGCTACTCAGCTGCTTGTGGTAAATCCCACCATGGAGTTGATTGCCAGTCTCATCATGGGGAGTAACTACCACCAGCTGCCCAGCCACTCCACCAGGCCCAGCCAAATTGACACACAAACATAACCACCACAGCAGTGAAGCCAGAAAGAAGTTTATCTGTGTTTTATTGACTATACAGAGGCATTCAAGTGTGTGGATCATAACAATTCAAAGATAACATTGGGAAGAATTGGAATTCCAGGGCACTTAATTCTGTGCATGAGGAACCTGTACATAGACCAAGAAGCGATTTTCGAACAGAACAAGGGAATACTGTGTGGTTTAAAGTCAGTAATGATGTCTGTCAGGGTTGTATCCCTTTCACCACATTTATTCAATCTGTATGCTGAACAAATTATCTGAGAAGCTGGCATCAGGATTGAAGGAAGACTGATTAACAACCTGCGATATGCAGACGACACAACAGTCAAGCTATCGGACGTTGTATTGCACTGGGCAAATCTGCTGCAAAAGATCTCTTTAAAGTGTTGAAGAGTGAAAATGTCACCTTGAAGACTAAGGTGTGCCTAACCCAAGCCATGGTGTTTTCAGTCACCTCATATGCATGTGAAAGCTGGACAGTGAATAAGGAAGACCAAAGAGTTGATGCTTTTGAGTTGTGGTGCCGGTGAAGAACGCTGAAAGTACCATAGACTGCCAGAATGCTTAACTGGGCTCATGAGGAATGTATACATAGACCAAGAGGCTGTCGTTTGAACAGAACAAGGGGATACAGCATGGTTTAAAATCAAGAAGGGAGTGTATCCTTCACCATACTTCTTCAATCTGTATGCTGAGCAAATAATCCAAGAAGCTGGATTATATGAGGAATGCGGCATCAGGATTGGAGGAAGACTCATTAACAACCTGTGATAAGGAAATGACACCACTTTGCTTGCTGAAAGTGAAGATGACTTGAAGCACTTACTGATGAAGATCAAAGACTACAGCCTTCAGTAGGCATTACACCTCAACATAAAGAAAACAAAAATCCCCCAATTGGACCTATAAGCAACATCATGATAAATGGAGAAAAGATTGAAATTGTCAAGGATTTCATTTTACTTGGATCTACAGTCAGTGCCCATGGATGCAAACCAAAAAGCAAACTCATTGCCGTGGAGTCGGATGTGACTCATAGCAACCCCTCCTTGGGTTTCCGAGGTGGTATCACTACGGAAGTAGATTGCCCAACCTTCCTTCCGAGGAGTGGCTGGTGGGTTTGAACTGCCAGCCTTCTGGTTAGCAGTCAGATGCCTTAGGCACTAAGCCACCGGAGCTCCCCATGGATGCAGTAGTGGTGAAATAAGATGTGCTATTGCACTGGGAAAATCTCCTGCAAAAGACCTTTTTAACATGTTGAAGAACAAAAATGTCACTTTGAAGACTAAGGTGCGCCTAATCCAAGTCAAGGTATTTTCAGTTGCCTCTTAGCCACTCCTCGGAGGGAAGGATGGGCAGTCTACTTCTGCAGTGATACCACCTTGGAGTCCCACGGCGGGGATGCTATGAGTTGAGATCGACTTCTGAAGGAGCTCTGGTGGCATAGTGCCTAAGGCACTTGACTGCTAACCCGAAGGCTGGAAGTTCAAACCCACCAGCCACTCCTCAGAAGGAAGGTTGGGCAATCTACTTCTGTAATGATACCACCTTGGAAACCCAAGGAGGGGTTGCTATGAGTCAGGTCAGAGTCCACAGCTGTGAGTGAGCTCATGTGTGTGAAAGGTGGGCAATGAAAAAGGAAGACTGAAGAAATGACACTTTTGAATTGTGTTGGAGGAGAATACTGAAAGTACCATGGACTGCCACAAGAACAAAGAAGCCTGTCTTGGAGGAAGCACAGTCAGAATGCTCCTTAGAAGTAAGAATGGCCAGACTTTGTCTCACGTACTTTGGTCATGTTGTCAGAAGGAACCAGTCCCTGGGGAAGGCTGTCATGATTGGCAAAGGAACAGGTCAACGGGACGAATTGGCACAGTGAGTACCACAGTGGGCTCGTACGTAGTGATGACTGAGGCTAGCACAGGACTGGGCATTGTTTTGTTACGTGTACGTTGGGTCGCTATGAGCCAGAGCTGATTAGACGGCACCTAACAACAATAATTTTAATACAAATATTTGTACTACCCAGTTTTTTTTTATGGTAATGCAAAATTAGTAAGTTTAACAATACTTAATAAATTATTGCAGTCATAAAATAAAATACTAATATTTCAACATTGTAAATTTTTCTCTCTTTTAGAATTATTTTTAATTGAAGCATTGCAATCCATTATGTGGATTCATCATAATTTATTTCCCAAGAATTCTATACCATTGTCTTTAATATAATTACAGAGTTATGAATGGATACCAATGTTGAATATATTATAAACATAAACTCACTGCTATCAAGGCAGATCTGACTCAGTGACCTCTCCTTGGGTTTCCAAGGCAGTATCTCTATGGAAGTAGATTGCCCCATCTTCCTTCCAAGGAGTGGTTGGTTGGTTTGAACTGCCAGCCTTTTGGTTGGCAGTCAGATCCGTTAGGCACCATGCCACCAGAGCGCCTATATTGAAATATATATTTTTGTAATATAAAGGTAGAAACCAAGCCCAGTTTTTCCTAACATTTGTTAAAAATTATCTTTAACTCTTTAAAATATTAGAAATGTATATTTTCAATATTAGTAAAGATACCAACAAAATCCTTTCTTCTCTTTCTCTTTCATTTCCAATCTGACCTTTCTTTCCTTTTGGTTTATAATCCCTTTGAAAAGTATTTGGTGAATAAGTGAATAATTTCCAATTCTATCCTAGGTTCTGAGAATGTGACAGTGAGCAAAAAGGCCCTTTCTTTATGAAGCTACCATTCCCATGATGGGCTCTCTAAGAAACATGTGCACATAAATATGTAATTGCAGAGTGTGCTGCATGCTAAGAAATACAGTTATGGGTTATTATGGGGCAGCCTCAAAGAAGAAACACCATGGCAGCTGGGCCTTGGGCAGGCCTCTCATAGCAGGGAGCACGAAGGGTGAATTCTGTTTGGTAGAAAGGACAGAGGTGGTGGGAGCTTGTTTCTGAAAGGAGCTCTGCATTCATAGACACACGGGGAAGACGCGTGGGTGAGACAGGCTACCCAAGGGAAGGCCACGTTTCATGGGGTTGTGGGTAGGCAGCAGCCAGGCTAGTGTGGGTCTGTCAGCTCTGTTATGGATTTCTGTTTTTAAACAAAGGAGAGGATTATTGTATTAGCTTTCTGTTGTTGCCATAGCAAATGACTACAAACCAAAAGGCTTAAAACAACACAGATAATATTACTATCTCACAGCTCCACAGGTCAGAATTCCAACAGGCCTTGCTGGGCTAAAATCAAGGAGCTGACAGGACTGCATTCCTTTCCAGAGGCTCTAGGGGAGAATCCGTTTCCTTGCCGCTTCAAAAGGCTGCCTACACTTCTTGATTCATGAGCCTCTTCCTTCGTCTTCAGACTGCCCACATCGCATCTCTCAGACCAGTCTGCTGTTGTCCCCTCTTCTTCTGAGCACAGCCAGGAAAGGCTCTTCTCTTCTCAGGATTCATGGACTAGATGGGCCACCTGGGTAATGTGGGCAGAGGCCCCTTCTCACAGGCCTTTAGTTTAATCACATCTGCAAAGTCCCTCTTACCCTAGAAGGCAACATAGGCATAAGTAATGGGAATTCAGATGTGGACATCTTAAGGAGAGGGTGTTACACTGTCTACTACAAATATCATAATTCTGGTTTACAATTTTAAGAGTCTTCTGGGAACAGTGAGTGTGCGGATGAGAGGGGTTACAGAGGAGGCTTGGATAAAACATGAGGAGGCTGTTGCACTCTGGGTAAAAGAAGCTATTGCGTAGGACGAGGGTGTGGTGACCATGACTCCTCTGTCCGTGTCATACTGCAGTGGCTTGCATGTGGCTGTGACACTGGAAGTTCTGTTAATGGTATTCCATATACGGCAGGGTCGTGAACTATAGAGGACAGGTTTCAACAGAGCGTCCAGAGAAGACAGACTAGGAAGAAGGACCTAGCAACCTATTTCTGAAAAATCAGCCACTGAAAACCTTATGAATATCGGTGGAAGACTGTCCGATTCGGTGCCAGAATATAAGCCCCTCAGGTCGGAAGGCACTCAGAATATGGCCGGGGACAAGCTGCCCCCAGAGGAGAGTCGACCTTCATGCCGTGGATGCAGGACAGCTCTCGGGACCTCCATTCCCTAATGGGCACGACTCAGCGTGGGAAGAAACAGCTGCAAACACCCATTAGTAATCAGAACGTGGAATGTATGAATCTAGGAAAATTGAAAGTTGTCAAAAATTAAATAGAACACACTAAATGCAATATTCTAGGCATTAGTGAGCCGAACAGACTGGTGTTGTCCATTTTGAATCAGAAAATCCTATGGTCTCATGCTGGGCGTGGCAAATTGAATAGAAATGGCATCATATTCATTGTCAAAAAGAAAATTTCAAGATTTATCCTGAAGTACCATGTAGTCAGTGATTGTTGTTGTTGTTGTTATGTGCCATCGAGTTGGCCCCGACTCATAGCGACCCCTCCTTGGGTTTCCGAGGCAGTATCATTATGGAAGAAGATTGCCCAACCTTCCTTCCGAGGAGTGGCTGGTGGGTTTGAACCGCCAGCCTTCTGGTTAGCAGTCAGATGCCTTGGGCAGCACCTGTTTAAAGAACAGCCTAATCCTGGCGGTTCAGTGATAGGATAATATTTATATACCTATAATGAAGACCAGTTAATATGACTGTTACTCAAATTTAGGCACAAACCATTAATGCCGAAGATGAAATAACTGAAGATTTTTACCAACGTCTGCAGTCTGAGACTCATCAAGCATGCAGTCAAGACGCATTGATAATTACTGGTGATTGGAACAAACAAGAAGCATCTGATAGTTGGAAGATACCACCTTGGTGAAAGAAACAAAGTCAGAAACCACAGGATAGAGTTTTGCAAGACCTACAACTTCTTCATTGCTTTTGTTATTTCATATCTTTTTTCAACAACATAAACAGCAACTGACCGAAGAAGAGTTGATGCTTTTGAATTGTGGTGCTGGCAAAGAATGCTGAAAGCACCATGGACTGCTAAAAGAACTAACAGATCTGTCCTGGAGGAAGTGCAGCCAGAATGCTCCATGGAAGCAAGAATGGCCAGACTTAGTCTCACCTATTTTGGTCATGTTGTAAGAAGGGACCATTCCCTGGAGAAGGATGTCATGCTTGGTAGGGTGGAGGGTCGGCGAAAGAGGGGGAGGCCTTCAACGAGATGGATTGACACGGTGGCTGCGATGATGGGCTCAAGTATAGCAGGGATTGTGGGGCTGGCGCGGGATCGGGCAGTGTTTTGTTCTGCTGTGCATGGGGTCACTATGAGTTGGAAACAACTCGACAGCACTTAACAACAACAACAAACAGCATGTATACATATATCCTCTCTGGATGGAATGTACAGAAATCAAATCGACTATATGTGAGGAGAAAGAATGAAGAGCCTCACTATCATCAGTCAGAACAAGACCGGGACCAACTGCAGAACGGGCCAGCAGCTGCTCCGATGCAAACTCAAGTTGAAGCTGCAGACAACGAAAACAAGTCCAGAAGAGCCAAAATATGCCCTGAGTACAGCCCGCCAGGACTGAGAGATCATCTGAAGACTCGGTTGGACTCAGTGGACACCAGTTACTGTCTGTGGAATGAAGTCCAGAACATCACGCATGATGGAAGCAAAAAGTCATCGAAGACAAGAAAGAAAGAGAAGACCAAAATGAATGTCAGAAGAAACTCTGAAGCTTGCCTTTGAATAAGAAGTAGCTAAAACAAATGGAAGAAATGATTATAATGAAATGTACAAAGACCTGGAGTTTTTGCACCAAAAGGGAGGAACACACTTGGCATTTTGCAGCCTAAAAAAAAGCGAAGAAAAAAGTTCAACCCTGAAGATGAAATATTGAATGACAGAGGAAGATGGAAGGAATACACAGAGTCACCATACCAAAAAGAACTGGTCAATGCTCATGTGTTTCAGAAAGTTGCATATAATCAAGAACTGATGTTCTTAAAGGAGGATGTTGCAGCTGTACTGAAGGAATTAGTGAAAAACAAGACTCCAGGAATTGACGGAATACCCACTGAGATATTTCAACAAATGCTTGTAAAGCTGGAGGCGCTCACTCGTCTATGCCAAGAGATTTGGCCAACCGACTGGAAGAGATCCATATTGTGCCCATTCCAAAGAAAAGTGATCCAACAGAATGAGGAAATTATCAATTAATATCACACGCAAGTAACATTTTGCTGAAAATAATTTTAAAACAGTTGCAGTATGTACGTACACAGGGATCCGTCAGACATTTAAGCCAAATTCAGAAAAGGACGTGGATTAAGGGATATCATTGTTGATGAATCTTGGCTGGAAAGAAAAATAATACCAGAAAGATGTTTATCAGTGTTTCATTGACTATGCAAAGGCATTGGAGTCGGTGGTTTATAAGAAAGGAGCTCTGATGATGTAGTGTCTAAGGCCTTTGACTGCTAACCAGAAAGCTTCAGGTTCAAACCCACCAGCCTCCCCTCAGAAATAAGATTGAGCAATCTACTTCCGTAGTGATGCCGCCTTGGAAACCCAAGGAGGAGTCAAATCGACTCAATGGCAGTGAGTTTTGTTTCTTGATGAGGTATTGTGAAGAATGCAAATTCCAGAGCATTTAATTGTGCTCATGAGTATCCTGTACATAGACCAGGAGACAGTCTTTCAAGTCACACAAGAGGATACTGCTCAGTTTAAAATAAGGAAAGGCGTTTGTTCTTCCACCATACTCATTCAGTCTGTATGCTGAGCAAATAACCCAAGAAGCTATATGAAGAAGAACATGGCATCAGGACTGGTGGAAGAGTTATTTACAACCTGCGATATGCAGATAACACAGCCTTCCTTGCTGAAAGAAAGATGACTTGAAGCACTTACTGATGAAGAGCAAAAACTCCAGCCCTCATTAAGGATTGCACCTCAACAGAAAAGAAAAGTCCTCCCAAGTGGACCAGTGAGCAGCATCCTGATAAACAGAAAAGATGGAAGTTGGCAAGACTGTTATTTTACTTGCATCCACAGTTAACACCCACAAACAGCAGTCAAGAAATCAAGTGACATATTGCATTTGGCTGATCTGCTGCAAAAGGCCTCCTTGAAGTGTTAAAAAGCAAACATGTCACTTTGAGGAGTAAGGTGTGCCTAACCCAAGCCATGGTATTTTGTGTCACCTTGTATGCATGCCAAAGTTGCATAATGAATAAGGAAGAACAAAGAATGATGCCTTTGAATTTTCATTTTGTTGAAGAGTATTAAATATACCTCTGACTGCCAGAGGAATGAACAAATCTACATTGAAGGAAGTGCAGCCAGAACGGTTCATAGAAACCAGGATTGCAAGACTTCGTCTCATGTCAATTAGACATGTTGTCAAGAGGGACCAGTCCACAGAGACAGATACCATGCTTTGTGAAGTAGGTCAGTGAAAAAGAGGAAGACCCTCAACAAGATGGATTGACCCAATGGTTGTAACAGTGGGCTCAAACATAGCAATAGTTTTGAGGAGGGCTCGGGACTGGGCAGTGTCTTGTTCTGTCTACACAGGGTTATGGTGGGTCAGAACCAACTCAAGAGTTCTTAAGAAGAACAACAACAAAAGGTATGGTGGCAGTGTAGATCAAACATGAAGATAAATTAGAGATATACTTTGGAAGTAAAATTGGCAGTACCTGACAATAGATTTGATTTGAAGGCATGAGGAAATGTTACATTTGCAAAGATGTCACATATCTCTAATGATCTGGTCGGAAATGCTGAGGTGATAAAGCTGACATTGATCAAAGCAGGTGAGACTCTAGATGTGTAGGGTGAAAAAGAATGGTCAAGACTTATGCTTTTACTTCCAGTAAGATGGAGGACTAGAGAGACATGCGTCACAGACCCTCTTCAACAAAGAAACGAAAAACCAATTGACAGAGATAACAGAAGATAATCCTAGAGCCCTGAGCTTTGAAAGGAACTATACAGAAATGGATTAGGCACCAACTAATGGTGCCTGAACGGAAACAGTGAGTACAGAGACAGAGCTGGGGACTGTCAGCTACTCTGATGGGACCAACAGCCTGAATATTTCCAAGTGGTGCTGGGACCTGAGAATTGATCTAAAGATCAGCCCTGGTCACCAAGGGCTGCAGGGACAACTGCGCTGGTGGCCTGTGACTATGAAGGGAAACAGCAAGAAGGGAGACAACCTGAGCTCTTGACTTTCCGCTGTCCAGAGAGTGCAGCCATTTTGACTGTTTACACGTGGCAGCCATTTTAGATATTTAAAGTGACCAAGGGCGCAGCCATTTTGAATGTTTACAAGTGGTGGCCATTTTAGATATTTAAAGTGACCAAGGGTGCAGCCATTTTGAATCTTTACAAGTGGCAGCCATTTTGGATTTTAAAGTGATAGCATTCTCATTCAGATTCCAGGAATCTAAGAATAGTCTCTGTTTGCCAAGGTTGGCAGCTGACAACAGGAAAGGAGATGGGGTGAGTGTATAAGTGCTGTCAACTAGGGAATAGAGGAGCACAGCACCGTATTCTGTTTGCATAGATAACATACAAAGAAAATGAAAATCGTGTGCAAGTCACTCCAACATACAATCACCAATTAAATATAAACACAAAAACATCACAATGCCTCAGAGACAACAGAGCATCACAGTCCACACAAAGAAGCAAGATAAA
>NW_006921971.1:2173193-2186398 GCF_000298275.1 Orycteropus afer afer | reverse complement strand
AACCCAGCTATGGAAGTATCCAAAGTAAATAAGCCTACAAGATTGTAAACAGGGAACCAGAGACATCAATTGACAAATGAGGAGAACTAGAAACCAAAAAGAGGGAAAAACTGTGTTGTTACGGAACTTCTAGATGGTACAGAAGTCAAGACAACTACAAGATAGAATGGACCATTCTAAAAACTATAAATCACAGGATAACCTCAAAGAAAAATGATAAACCTTCACATCAAAATAAAAAAGAGAACCAGCATAAATATTCAGCAAATACTAAAACAATAAAAATGAAGGAAGTGATAACATGATTCATAAACAAAATGAGCTCAGCATAGAAAATTATATGGAACAAAGAAATTGACACCACGAAAAAGCACATAACAAAAATGACAGCAACAAATTCATATTTGCTGATAGTTACATATCTGGCAAGGGGCCTATCTTTAAGATTTATAGAAAACCCCAATGCTTCAACACCAAAGGAATTAACAATCCAATTGAAAAATGGGCAGAAGGCATGAATAGACACTTCACCAAGGAGGATATTCAGGTAGCCAGCTAATCCATGAAGAGATCCTCACGATCATTGGCCATCAGAAAGGTGCAAATCAAAACAACAATGAAATACTTTCTCACCCCAGCACTGATGGCAAGGTTCAACAAGACAGAGAATAACAAATGCTGGTGCGGATGTGGAGAGATTGGGACTCTCATACACTGCTGGTGGGACTGTGAAGTGATACAACCACTGTGGAAAGCAATCTGGCAATTCCCTAGAAAGCTGGAATTGGAGATACCATTTGACCCAGCAATCCCATTACTAGGTATATATCCTAGAGAGGTGAAAACCAGGACAGGAACAGATACATGCCACTCATGTTCATCACAGCACTGTTTACAATAACAAAAAGATGGAAACAACCTACGTGCCCATCAGTGGAAGAGTGAATGGCCAAACTATGGAACATACAAACAATGGAATGCTATGCAGCACTAAAGAATAATGTAGAGTCTGCAAAACACCACATAATATGGATGAACTTGGAGGACATTATGCTGAGTGAAATAAGTCAATCACAGAAGGACAAATATAGTATTAGTTGGTTGTTGTGGAGGGTCAAGGAAAGGTTTGTATATGGAGGGAAACTTTCTTTGTTGCTTGATGGGGTGGGAGGGGAGGGGACGGAACACTGCAAAGGAAAAGAAAGCACTGACCCTTGTCACTTTAGTTTTGTGTATTTCACTGTACATAAATTATATTTCAATAAAATGCATTAAAGAAAAAAAAATTCTGCCTTAGGTTTGCTGGTTTGGGGATGTCTGTGGAAGCTATCTAAGTGTTTGGAAAGCTGAACCAAGCAAAGACGTTGTTTTGAAAGCCCGGCAGGCGTGTTCATCCTCACAACATCCTAAAGATTCACGTTTTCCAGGTGTTTTTTCTGCAGCTCTGAAAGGGTAACTAACAGAGCTTGTTGCTGTTTGACCAGAGCTTCCTCAGTGGGAAAAACCCTATTCGTAGGCATTTATTGACAATGATCAGTAGCATTTTTTTTTTCTTTTAACTTTGTACCTGCCTAAGGATAGCGATAGGAGCTCCGGTAGCATAGTGCCTAAGGCACTTGACTGATAACCAGAAGGCAGGCGGTTCAAACCCACCAGCCACTCCTCGGAAGGAAGGTTGGGCAATCTACTTCCGTAGTGATACTGCCTCGGAAACCCAAGGAGGGGTTGCTATGAGTCGGGTGCGACTCGACAGCACATAACAACAACAACAAGGATAGCGATGTTGGTTGGGGCCAACAAATCTGGCCAGAAAATGTAAAATATCCAAGAGTGAGAGGTCTGTGTTGGGCTGTGCACATGCCCACGAAAGAAAGAACCAAGATGGTCTTAGTCTCTCACATCTGGCTAACCCTGAGACTCTGTGAGCAGAAAATGAAAGCTAAGGATGAATTATAAACTGCAGGAAGGTTGAAAGCGTGCCTTCATACACACACACACACACACACACACACACACACTGAGCACCTTGGCAAACGACTTTCTGATTCCAGATATTGAAGGCAACCTTTGCCCAATCGGTAGCTGGCCACTAGGGCAGCTGAACGGAGCCTTTGGTGAACGCATGTTTCAGAGACTGCACATTTTATAGAGTAAGTTCAGGACAACTACTCAACAAGACACACAAACATGTTCAAGAAAGAATCATGAGCCCTGCAAAGAAAGAAGAAGAAACGGTCCATACACAGGGAGAAAGGCATTGGCATAAACCACCCTTGAGGAAGGGTGGATCCTGGACCTGGTAGACTAAGATTGTAAAGCAGCTGTTGTAAATATCCTCAAATAATGGAAGGACACCTCTTCTGTAGAATTACAGAAAATGATGAGAATGATGTCCCACTAAACAGAGAATGTTAATAACCCTAAGCCAGCCCCACTGGCTTCCAGGCAGTTCTCTCTCACAGTGACCTGTGTAGGACAGAATAGAACTTCCCCGTAGTGTCTAAGGCACTTGACTGCTAACCAGAAAGCTGGCGGTTCAAACCCTCCAGCCACTCCTCAGAAGGAAGACTGGGCAATCTACTTCCATAGTGATAACCACCTCGGAACCCCAAGGAGGGATCGCTGTGAGTCGGAATCGACTCAACAGCAGCGCATTTGATTTTGGGTTTTGGCGTATGAGTTCCAAGGCTGGCCTCTCTACAGAAGCAGATTGCCACATCTTTCTCCCATGGAGCAGCTGGTGGGTTAGAACCACTGATCTTATGATCAGCAGCCCAGCACTTTAACTGCTGCACTGCCAGGGCTCCTAGAGAACGTTGTTGTTGTTGTTATGTGCCATCGAGTCAAACCTGACTCATAGCGACCCCTCCTTGGGTTTCCGAGGCAGTATCACTACGGGAGTAGGATTGCCCAACCTTCCTTCCGAGCTAGAGGATATTAGCAGATTAAAATTATATAAAAGAACCAAACAGAAATTCTGGAGTTGAAAATTGCAATACCTCAAGTGCGAAATTCACTAGAGATGCTCGACAGCAGATGTGAGTGAACAACAACAAGAAAAAATTAACAAGCGGACTTGAACATCAGTCAGTTGAGTTTATCCAGTCCGAGGAACAGAACAAAAAGAATGAGTGAAAAGGAAAAGTGTCAGAGACTCATGAGAAACATCAAATGTGCCAACATATGCATAACGGGAGCCCCGGTGGGTAGTGGTGGGGAGAGGGGAGACGCTGGAAGAACATGGGAAGAAACGTTGGCCTGAAAGTGTCCCCACTTGATGAAGAAGATCATTAATACATAGATCCAGGGAGGTCAACACACTCAGAGGGATCTGCACCTGGACATTCAAGCGAAGGGCTTCCTTGGCTCCTCTTAGACTGTTCTGGATTATAATTTGGTCTGTTGTGCCCTATCTTTTAGTAATAATACTGAATCCCTCCAGTTACACAACTTACACACATTTGGTGTCGCAAACAACGAGAAAATATAAAGCATATATAAATATCACAGATAATTAGTGCAGTGTCATCTTTTATACAATGAATTTTAATAATGTTTTAAACTCTTTTTATGAAAGTCTTTTTCCTCTTTGGAGTCAAGGTTCATTTCATGTGACTTAATTAATTTGACATTTTTTATTTCATATAAACAAACATGCAAATTAGTTATATACAGCTTTTAATATTTTATTTTAAATTAATTTACAGTGATTTAATTTGGTTAATATTACCATTTGAAGAGCAAATACTTAATCGTGATGTAATTTTTTGTTCCATAATAACTAGTCTCTCTTCTGTACATAACCAGGATCTAGATGTCTCTCTCATGTGAGTCCGTATTTAGATAGTTTGGAAAATAGCAGTGTCAGTTATTTAATGTTGTTGTTGTTATGTGCCGTCAAGTCGAACCTGACTTATAGCGACCCCTCCTTGGGTTTCCGAGGCAGTATCATTACGGAAGTAGATTGCCCCATGTTCCTTCTGAGGAGTGGCTGGTGGGTTTGAACTGCCAGCCTTAATAGGTAAGAAGTACTGAAACATTTCATAAATGACTATAAAACAAGATTTGGGGCAGAAAAAATGTGACAAATGAGGTCACCACATAGACATCATTTCATTGGCTGAACTTGGCCCTTATATTTTCCCCAAAACATATTAGGTGAACTCACTGAATTCTGTGAAAACCAGTAGGGAAAGGAGACATGTGGCGTCCAGCCGCTGTTTCTGAGCAGCGTAGGCTTAGTGGGCCGGCTGTGTTTCTGTTTTGTGCACTGACGTGGCCCGTTGCTGCTGAAAGCGATGAGAACTCCTGAAAAGTTACAAGCTTGCTGTCATGGATAACAGCCTGCATAGATGGGATCCCACATTCCACGCTGCTGTTCCTGCTTAACTCCCTGCTGGAGGGATGTGGGTTACATCCTCAAAGTGCTTTCGTGGCACAGCAGAGCGTTCTGGAACAGATTCAGTTAGCTTGGCGGAGATTCACGTTACCCACTGAGGGCGCGCTCTGTGAACGCTGCGCACGCACAATGGGAGATTAAAGGTAGGTTTGCCGACAACTCATCGGTATCTGGTTTGCTATTGTGAAAGGTTCCACTGGCCTCCATTTTTACTTCCATAACATGATCGCAGGTTATGCTTTACAAACTATATTTACGTGAATAGAACTTTCGATTGAAGTATCAAAATGGCTATTTCTTTTTCAAGTCATTCTTTTATCAGTTGGAGTAAAAATAAAATTAAGATTGTTAATGTACTGGGCAAGTATTTTGATATGTGTCATTAAAAAATGTTTTAAGATTCTATTTTAATACACTTTTCACTTTGTTTTATAACTGAGAAGGCAAGTTTTTATAGGGATTCCTAGTTTGGTCTGGGGAGCTCTGGTAGCGTAGTGCCTAAGGCACTTGACTGCTAACCAGAGGCTGACGGTCAAACCCACCAGCCACTCCTCGGAAGGAAGCATCTACTTTCGTAGTGATATTGCCTCGGAAACCCAAGGAGGGGTCACTATGAGTTGGGTCTGACTCAACAGCACACAACAGCAACAACAACAACGATAAAATTTTTTAAATGTGGTAGCTTGTGAGACCAAATCAAGGATTCTTTATTTTTCTTAGACATTTTGTTTGTTAAGGAAATTATTAATAACCATCTAATAGAACCTGAAATGATTAAATATTTTGTGTAACCCTTAACGTAAAAATACACCATAGATAAAAATACTTAGACTTCATATTAAGGCAAAGCCAAGACTCTAGACCAGTTCTGTAAAATGGCTCAATTCATACTGAGTGCTCGACTTGACTATACGCTTTGTAATCCATAAATGCTGGTGGAGAAGTCAGCCCGGCCAGCAACCATGACAATGGGATTTTTGGTTATGGTGGTTACTGTTCCTGTTTTGTTCCTGCCTTTGTGTTCTCTGTCTCATTGTCATACGACTGTCCCTACTGCTATTGAATTTCCTGGATTTTCTGCCACAGTGTTTCTCTTCAGAAGCACGTAATCTGTGTGTGGTGACTGTGCTTCAGTCACTGCTCCGGTCTCAGTGGTGAGAGAACAGCCTCCCTGTCCTCTCTTCTCATGCGGTACATCCGGGTTATTTCATCGGCTTCCTGGTTCCAGCCACCACCTCGGTTTGAATCATGCCCAAGCGTGTGGCTGTACTTCTCTTGACCTACACGTGTGAATCTCCCAGAGATCTGGCAGCGTCCGGGGACTGGATCTGCGGAAGGGCCTGCTCCTGTGCTAGCTTTCTCTCTTAGCAGTGTGGGCGCGTGCTCTCTCTCCCCCTTTAGATATTTTGGGACATCTTGATTGTTTCGCCTCCTTTTCATCTTCACTGCTGTTATTCTAATCTCAGTCTTAATCTTCTGTGTCACGTGGTTTTATAAAAAAAGTCCAAACTGGTATCTTTACCACTGATGTTTTGCCTTCTCTAGTTCTTTGCTACTAGTATTAGTAAGATTCTCTGTCTTAGGAAAACATTTCTGCATTCCTTATAATGTAAATCTTGGGACCAACACAGAGTAAGTCTACACTGTTTCTCATATTGATTCACATGGTGTTTGAATAGTGTTGTTAGGTGTCCCATATTAATCTTCCCCTCTTTCGGTTCTCACATCCTAGACCAGACGTACAAGCAGAACTAAAAGCTCTTTGATAAGTGAGAGGATAACTACAGTACGACATTGAACTGTGGGAGATTTCTGTTTCTTAGTGAATTTAGGTGAATGTGGCACATTCAGAAGTTGGCATAACAGGAGGCAGTGATTTATTCCTAAATTAACATATGGGTTTAATACAATTTGCACCAAAAGAAAAGGGGCATTGAAATCCAAGAAAAGGAGGTTTTCTTTGTTTTGAAAACTTGACAAATTTTTTCTGAAATTTATCTGGAAAAATTAATACATTTACATCCTTATTTATTTGGAATACCATGACATTAATCTAGTTTCAGGAAATAAGCTGAACTTTCCCGTAGATGGGGCCGCAGAGCTGAGCCTTGTTACTAGAAGCCCCTTCACAGTGCGTGGGGTATTTTAGTGTCTGCACCCAGATTTTCCACCAATTTTGGTCCCCCACCCCCACCTCCGTAGTATCATCCAAGCAGAATTTCTCCCTGTTTCCTTGGAGATTTCCCCGATGCTTTTGAGAGCTGTGTCTCTGCAGTCAGGGGGCTGCCTGCTTCCCCTGTGGGGCGCTCTCCTGACTTCTTCCCCAATGGCCTTTCTAAACACACAGGCAGAGGGACAGGGCGGGGTCACTCACTGCACATCTTACAGTGGCGAGAAATACCACGAGAAGTTTGGCTGCCCCTTCTTGTTTGACCAAGGAGACTGCTGAACTGTAAGCTAAGATAATTGAACTAAGTAGCATTGATGGGCCATCTCCTTTGGGCGGGAGCTGCTCGCAGTTGATACATGGTCTTTTAATGGGACTGTATCTTCCTCACTGTGACTCGATTAGGTGGAAGACCTCCCTCCTCATTCCCGGGGTACTGATGAGGAAATGCCATCTGAATTAGATAAAGTGTTCGAGGTGATCATTTCAAATTAGATCATGTTTTATTATATGGCAAATTACATTATCTTGACCTTTGCATAATGAGGTTTGCCCTGAATTTAGTATTTTTTAAGGTTTTTTTCCTCATTTTAGCTGTTTCACTTGGTACTTTGATAATGTGTCTTCTGATATGTGTGTGGATGTGTGAGTCCGTCTGTCTGTCTACTCCCAATTCAAGTCCTCACACAGTGAAATTGCCATTTTTGCACAAAGAACGAGCGCTACATTCACAATGACTTTGCTGAGTGGCCGCAGCAGGCCTCTGACATTCCCAGGAGCGTTGCTCTGCTCTTCAGGGCTTGACTCTGGGCCTGTCCTCATTATTTCCCATGCCCTTCAGTTTGCTGGAAACTTTGGAATCCTATACGTGTAGTTGTCAGTGAGATAGTCAAAAGCTTGGAATCCTTGGATTAAACATCCCCGATGGATTTTTATCATTGGTATTAAAGTAGCAAATGAAGCACACACATGACTTCAAAATTTTAAGAAAAATATTAGAAAGGCGTCTGCCTTCCCTGCTTGATTGGATGAAAGGATGGACGGAGGCCTCAGATCGTACTTAGTGACCAGCCGCACAGGAAGCTGGTGGGGACAATCTTCGGATGCTGTGAAAGGCATCCGTTTGACAGGGCAGGTGACTATGAAAGAAAGGGCTTCGTGTTGATGCTGTCACACAAACTGTTGACAGGTGTGAATGGATGACACGTTGAACCAGGTTGTGTTACACACAGAGTGTTGCTTTCTCACAGATTTGTTTTTCTTTATTCTATTATATGAGAATATTTGGTTTACAATACAGGGTTTTCACGTGTGAAGCTTTTGAAATTTAAACCAATAAATCCGTTTTCATTACAGAAACACCTGCTACATTTCCAGACCCTCTAAAGGAAAAGGAAACAGCAGCCCCTGGCGAAGATGTTCCGCTGGAGAGTTCCATTCGTCACGCCGAGTCAGGAGCTGGAGAGGAGCAGGTGGCCAGCATCTTGAACGGGGCCGAACTGGAGGCCGGTGCGGGTGCCGACACCATGGGGGACCTGCTGTCCACTCTGTCCTCAGAAGTGAAGAAATCGCAGGAGAGCTTAGCAGAGAACCCCAGTGAGCTGCTGAAGCCAGCTCCGTCCATCTCGAGCATCAGTCAGACCAAGGGCATCAATGTCAAGGAGATACTGAAGAGCCTCGTGGCAGCCCCCGTGGAGATCGCAGAATGTGGGCCCGAGCCTATCCCATACCCAGACCCGGCGCTAAAGAGAGAGGCCCAGGCCATTCTCCCAATGCAGTTTCATTCCTTTGACAGGTAGGTGCTGCAGGGACCATTCACGGTGCTCTAGACGTGGAAGGAAAATTAGAGCCTATTCGTTGACACATAGTGAGAGAGCTCTTGAGACGCTGTACTCACAAACACAGTTCCATAAGTTGTTGTTGTTATTTGCCATCAAAGCGTCTCTGACTTTATAAACACTGTCAAAGTGACTGACCGACTGAATTGAACTCACAATGAGGTGTATCCATAATACAACCCCTAAAGGGCTTCAGTGGGTTCCAGTGAGGAGCACACTGAGTTGGAAGTAAGGAAACCTGGCTTCCGGTTCTAACACACCATTATGTGATTGTAGCACATTCTGGAGTCATTTTCTCTCTTCAGACCTTGCCTGTTTCACATATAAGCGGGGAGAAAACCAACCACATCTCCCTACACGGTCCTTTGGGGTCTGAGATCCTACACTAATATTATAGAACTCGGTTAGAGTTAGTGGAGCTTAACTATCTTACTGTAAAAGACAGCATTCCAAAGTGAGACTGAATGCAAGTATATGGAAAAGATACGTTGCTTGTGGTCCCTTCCCTTACAGTCTCCTCTTGTCGGTGCAGAAGCCATCTTTGAGGTAGGTGTTTGAGAGTAAAGACCGACGAAAGGCACTGTAGGTTCCAGATGTAGGTCTGTGGTTCTGAGCATCCATTTGGGCGCCGTCCAACTGCATCTGGGTCTGTAGGACCATGGAGTGATTTTTTCCAAAAGGGAAGGTCACTCTCCTTTTGCTTATTACTCCCCCTAATGGTTTCAAGACCCCAAACCCAGACTCTTGGAGCACTGGCCCCCACGAGGGTGGAATACACTCAGGTGAGCAGAGGGCGTAGCCTGGGTGTGGGTTCTTGGGCTTTGCTTGGTGGGCAGGCAGGTGGTGGTAGGGGCCGCGGGTCCTGGACGGGTCCCGCTCCTGAGGCAGGCCATACGGCAGGCAGGGCTGGGCGCGCACCGCCGCCCTCACGTGCCTCTTTGCACCCTGCTCCTGTCCTCACCGTCTCAGCTGCCTTTCCCGCGGCTGCCGCTCCTCCAGCCTCTGCAGCCGCAGTGGTAGCAGCGCCAACAGGGACCCCAGGAAACGGACTCCCTTAAGACTTAACATGGTGTCCACACAACTTCCAGATCACACAGTGTCTTACTTTGCAGAACGAATTGTGGATGTTAAGTGCTGCATACCCATACTTAGAACGTGGCTTCTTTGTCCAGATAAATATGTTAAATCATACAAGAATTTTTAGTTGAAGAATTGAGAAATCTTTTTTCTGTTCCAAAATGCAGTCAATAAAAGTGATAGTTCACAAAAGCAGAATAAAACAATATCCTTTAGAAACAAAAACGTGTATGTGGAATATATCCTACTATTTAAAAACATGTGCAACATAGAGTCTGATGGTGCAATGCCTAAGGCACTTGACTGCTAACCAGAAGGCTGCCGGTTCAAACCCACCAGCCACTCCTCGGAAGGAAGGTTGGGTAATCTACTTCCGTAGTGATCCTGCCTCAAAAACCCAAAGAGGGGTCGCTGTGAGTCAGGTCCAACCCAACAGCAGTGAGTGAGTGCAGCACAGGAAAATATTTTAGATAATCACTGATCGTTAAGCATAAAACTTGACTCTGAACACTGGGATTGATGTATATTGCACACTGTATTTGCATGTCTGTGTATATACCAGAGAGCACGCTGGTTTACCACCTGAGTCACGCTGTTACTGATGTTTAAGGGCACTCTTTCATATGTGTCTGTATGTATTTATGTGAACATGAGCTCTGTGAGGTGACTGACAAGCCAGTGCTGTTTATTTTGGGGAGATAACATCAAGTGGGGAAACTGAATGAGTCCTGCCCTGGATCGTCCAAACTGGAATCTACCCCCAGTGCAACATGTAGTCCACGGGACCTTCTTTCAGTGGCCACACTCCTTTGTCCTGAGCAGAGACGTGTGTTCTCCATTGTGCAGAGCAGACGGGTGGCAGTGAGGCACCTAGCACCCTCCGTTAGGCGGAGTGGTCTTTGGACACAAACATCGTGACGGCGTCTCCTGTGAGCATTTTGCCGGTATCCACCAGCTTTCTCTTGAGGATCTGTGATAGCTGTGGCGCTAGTTACCCCATGGGCGGGAAAGTGAAGCCCCTTTGTCTTCCTCGAGCCTCCCCACGAGCAGGCAGAGTTCGGTTGCCGGTAGAACAGTGCCTTTGAAGGTGAATTCTTTGTGCTCGAAGCTTGGAAAATGCAAGAGGGGACACTGTACAATGGGGAGAAGTGCTCTTTTTCATATTTCTCTTGCACAGTTCGTGTTCCTGTCGTATCCAGGTGTCCATTCCCGTAGTTCTGTGGACATCCCTTTCGCCGTTCCGTGTGAGTGGCCTCTGTGTCACATGTTTGGTTTATGTCCCCAGGATCCTGTGCCCACATGCTCATGAATGGATAGATGCGTCAAGCACACGCACAGCCAAGTAAATGCGACCGTCCTTTAATTTCGGGTCATTAAAATTTCATTTTCAATTGACTTTTAAGTGATGTGTTTAAATTTTTTATGTACAGAATGATGAACACCAAGTATTACTGTGATTTGTGTAAAAGAATTGAATGAAATACAGTAAAGAACACATTTTGGTTTGAAGACACATTATCCTCCAAATGCTTTTATTTCTCATTAAAACTTCAGAAAGCAATCACCCGAGAGCCACTATTCCCAGCTACTCAGAATTTATCATGCTTTTGCTAATATGGCTTTAAGAATAAAAAACAGAACTTCTCGTCGCTCCTGGCAGCACCAGTGCAAAATACAGTGGGGTAGAATCCTTGTTCTGACCGGCCCACAGCATGATGAAATGGGAAGGCACAAAGCGCACCCCAGTCCTTTGTAGGAAGAGGGTCTCTGGTGGGTTAATGTATGCGACGGCTCAGGAACCTCAGATGGAAATGATGAGGAGATGGTGATGAAAGGACGGACGGAGGTCTCAGGGGCGCTGATGACGGATTGAACAGAAGTGCCCTGCGCCGCCCGTAACTCAAGTCTGTCGTCCTCACCGCTCGACGCCCTAATGGGAGGTGGCAGTCTGAAATGAGTTGCCACGGCAAAGAGTATTATTTTTGAAATGCTTTCACACAAGTCGCCAGGCACTGCATACAACTTAGTTTCATGCTTTAATGTCATCAGGAGGCACAAATTGGTGTGTCTAATTGTTTGCCACCTGCTAGCAAAATGAGCTGCCAGCCAGCGGACGGGCTGGATCGTCTGTCAGCCGCTCCCGAGATGGAGAGTGACAACATCAAACATGTGGCGGGGAGCTTGGCTGAGGCATCAGCCCCACGCCCACCCTGCACAGCGGGCTCTGCAATCCTGTTTGCAGGACGTCGCTGCCTTTTGCCTTCTCTGTCTCACGGTGGCCACGCTTCCATCCCGAGGTAGATGAACATGGTTCAGAAGCACTGAAGGCCAGTTATGACATGTCTTTTCACATCGGATTGGAGTCTTTGGAAATGGGATCCAAGGACAGGCTTTAGAACCGTAGTCACTTTCAAGCACAGGATGGTAATGAGTCTTCCTCTGCCAGTGACGTCTTGTTCATTTGTAGCTTTACTTGAAAAATGCATATGAACTCAGGCTCATTTCCCTGTAACTAAGCTGTGCTTCCTAATCACATTGTACAGTCCTCCCACACATCACTGTGGCTTTCAGACATGTAACCATTGTAGGCACGGTCTACTGGAAGTGCCAGTGGTGTGTTCTCTCACACGTGTGACCCCGCATAGGCACGGTGCACTGGAGATGCCAGCGGTGTGTTCTTTCATGCACGTAACCGGTCGTATGTGCAGTCTACTGGAGATGCCAGCGGTGTGTTCTCTCACCCGTGTGACCAGTCGTAGGTGCGTTCTACTGGAGGTGCCATCAGTGTGTTCCTTCACACATGTAACCAGTTGTATGCACAGTCTCCTGGAGATGCTAGCAGCGTTTTCTTTCACATGTGTAACCAGTCGTATGCACAGTCTACGCAGATGGCCAGCGAAGTGTTCTTTATCCTCATTTCAGGTCATGCGTTTGGAAATAGCTTCCTAAAACAGTGGCTGTAATTTGAACTCTGTTAATGTAGCTTCTGTCAAGGTTATTCCTCCTCATTCAGCATAGGGTGCTGCTGAATGTCACCATTTTGAAGCTTTTAGTATCATTTTAATTAAGTAAATGGCAGTATCACATTTTAGAAATGTTTACACTTACCTAGAATCAGCGTTTTTTAGTAGTGCATTTTTTTGTTGGATTGTATTATGATGCGTAGCTAAATATCTGCATATGTGGGATGCACTGGTGTCTCTCCTTTTGTTTCCCCCAGTCGTCTGTGCAGAGTGCAGGGTGCATCTTTAATCACAGAGCAGCCTGACGTATAGGTGTGTATGGAAAGTGCTAGAAGGTCAGGGTCCACCAGTGCTGTCCAGCAGTATGGCAATGCCATCTACCTACGACTGTTGTTGTTGTTGTTGTTAGGTGCCTTTGAGTTGTTCCTGACTCATAGCGACCCCATGCACACCAGAACGAAACACTGCCCGATCCCACGCCAGCTCCATGATCCCTGCTGTACTTGAGCCCATCACTGCAGCCACCGTGTCAATCCATTTCTTTGAAGGCCTTCCCCTCTTTCGTCGGCCCTCCACCCTTCTCCAGGGAATGGAATGGTCCCTTCTGACAGCATGACCAAAGTAGGTGAGACAGTCTGGCCATTCTCGCTTCCAAGGAGCATTTCGGGTGCACTTCCTCCAGGACAGATCTGTTAGTTCTTTTAGCAGTCCACGGTACTTTCAGTATTCTTTGCCAGCACCACAACTCAAAAGCATCAACT
>NW_006921971.1:2155679-2171068 GCF_000298275.1 Orycteropus afer afer | reverse complement strand
TCAGGACAGATCTTGAAACATCCTTTGTGATGATGAATGCCACACCATTCCTCTTCAAACTGTCATTCCTGACATAGTAGATCATATGGTTGTCTGATTCAAAATGGCCAAAACCAGTCCATTTCAGCTCACTAATGCCAAAGATATCATTTCATTTTTTGACAACTTCCAATTTTCCTAAATTCATACTTCGTACATTCCATGTTCTGATGACTAATGGATGTCTGCAGCTGTTTCTCCTCAATTTGAATGGTGCCACATCAGCAAATGGAGGTCTCGAAAGCTTTACCCCATCCATATAAGTAAGGCTGAGTTTACTCTGATGCTGCAGCTCTCTCCTAGTCCTATTTTGAGAGCCTTCTAACCTAACTGGACTATTCATAAGTTGCATGGTAATGTATCAGACAGTGTTTTAGCTGCCGGGACCCAGGTAAGGGTGGTAGGAGAGGTTTCCAACAGGGAGACAAACTTGTCTGTCGGTTTGTCCTACCATGGTGATGTGTAGATGTGAGTTTTGAGGCTTAGCCACTGGTGTTTTAAACCCAGTGGGATGCACATGGTGTAGAGGTATCAGCCCAGCTTACAGACTGAGACAGACTAGGAAGAAGGAAGAGGCCATCTTATCTACGACTAGAGGAAGTATATTCTGGACCTGTAACAGTTCCCATCCAATGCTGTATTACTGCACAGCCCAAAAAGCCAAAATCGTCTTGGTTTTATATCTAATAGAATAGCTTAGTCATGTCATTGTAGAACTGACAGATCTAACTGAAGAGTTCCCAAACAGCATCATTGCTTCTGATTCCTTTCTAGACAGGTTCTATGGTCTATATGAATTCTAGCTTAGCTATTACTTTTCATATAGTCTTAACTGAGGAGCTCTGGTAGCGTAGTGCCTAAGGCACTTGACTGCTAATTAGAAGGCTGGCGGTTCAGACACCAGCCACTCCTCAGAAGGAAGGTTGGGCAATCTACTTCCATAGTGATACCACCTTGGAAATCCAAGGAGGGGTCGCTATGAGTCAGGTCCAACTCCACAGCATGTAACAACAACATAGTCTTAACTATAATATTTAGATTGAGATTCTGTTTTTTTTCCTAAAAACACCAATGTAGCTTTTTTTTTTTTTTTTTTAACAGATGATTTTAGGGATTTATTTCAGCATTTTTCCAGTTATTTCAGTGATACATAGTATATGCCAATCAAATTAGAAACGCCAATGTAGCTTCTGCCCTGTGTTTTCAACTAGAAGTCCAATCTTGCATATCTGCGCACTTTCCGTCGTTTGAGAATTTGGTGTCAATCTGTGGTTTAGCTGAGTCTCCGTCCCCGCTGGTTTCCTGAGAATTCCCTAGTTTGAACGAGAGAGAAAGAGCCGGGAGGTATCTTCTTCCCTGTGTTCCAGCAGTTGTTACGTTTTGATCAACTGTTGGAAGCCTGGCCCCACAAACACTTACCACGGCCCTGCTTCTTTAGACAGCACACCTCAGCATTTGACATTGGGTTCCACCTCTCTTGGTTGTACAGATCTGCTTACGTTTGTTTCAATTACTGGCGTCTGTACATACAGGCAAGCTAGCATGTATTTTTTTCCCTCACATTTTTCATATACCCACTTGCAAGTGGTTCATTCTCAGACAAAGACCATGTCTAAACAAAATCTGTCTTGTAAATCATAGCACTAGACCGAAAAGGCTGTTTTGTAGGCTTCAGATCCCAGTCCCTAGACTGCACACTGGCAGGAGGCATTTTCCCTGCCATTATGTTAGTTTTTTAATGTCACTTTTTGTGCTAAGGATGAAAATGTCATGTAAATATTAAAGAGAGAATTTAGAGGTGGCGTTCTCCTCCATTCATTTTTGAATCTTAGCACTAAGTTAGAATGTGAAAAATTAAAGTTGCAGCTGATGGTCTCCGTTTCTGTTGTGGCAGCTTTACGCTTTGTTTAAAAAAGTATTTCGATTATATAACTTAAAAGCTGAACGAGTTCACGTAAGCCACATTGATTCCAAGTCGACACCTTTACTTACAGTTTGACGCTGTCCAGCACCAGCCAGCTCTCTTCTGATGGGGCTTCGTCTTCCCAGGGTGGCATTTCAAGGCCAGTTATCAGAAGATGCGGTTCTGACCAAGGTCATGTCATCATCTCCCCTTTGGTCTTGCCTTTTTTTCCCCTTCTGGCATGTGTACAAATAGTTTATTGAGTTGAATAAAGTTCTCTCTGCAATAGCTGGATTTCATGAAATAATCAATTATTTCTTATACATCCTTCCCCCCCCTCCATTTGTAATTCTCAAATATTTTGCAAAATGGAGAAGCAGAAAGGATGAAGACATTGGATCACTCACTGGGGGTTTCAGATGAGTTGTCGGAAATATGACATCACCCTAAAGTCAGTAACAAATTGTTTTCCCCCAAAGTTCCCATCATTTCTTTCAGCCTACGTGTGTAACGCCCAGCCTTCTGAGGGAAAAATAACGATCCGGAGATTGGGAGAACTGGCTCCTAACTCTGGGTCTCCCTCTAATTTGTCGTGCTGCCTTGATCCATTCTCTTTGCCTCTGGGACTCAGTTTCCTAATCTATAAAACAATGAAGTTCATTGAGCTACACCACTTCTAAAAAGTTCCACGCTAAACCCGACCCAGTGCAACCCATTGCTGTCAAGGAGAACTGCCCAATCGGGTACCAAGGTTGCAGTCTAGACAGAAGCAAAACCCAAACAGTCAAATAGACTCTGACTCACAGCAGCCCTTGGGGACAGAGTGCAACTGGCCCAGAAGGTTTCCAAGGCTGTCATCTTCATCTAAGCAGACTGCTTCATCTTCTTCCTGCAGAGCGGCTGATGGGTTCCAGTGCCAGCCTTGTGGTTGGGAGCCAAGTGCTTTAACCACTGCACCACCCTGGCACAACATACAGGATCTTGGTTGTTGGCCTCGGATGGCCACCACCACATCTCATGTTCACCATGTTGCTCTGTGTGTTTTTGGACAGCAGCCTCCTTGCTGTCCATCAAGAAAATGTATATTCTCCCCAGATTTGTATATTTGTAGGTATTTATGCACTCTCACAGTAGATACCTAAGGAGCTCTGCTGGCAGAGTGGATAAGGCATCTGGCTGCTAACCAGAAGGTCGGCGGTTCAAACACACCAGCCGCTCCACAGAAGGACGATGGGGCAGTCTACTTCCATAAAGATTTATAGCTTAAGAAACCCAGTGGGGCCATCCACTTGGAAGGGATGTAGGAGATCCTGCATAAAGAGGGAGAACAATGTGGTACAAAACTCAAAATCATTTGGAGGCAAAAAAAAAAAAAGAAGGTGGGGACCAGGTTTGTTGGTCCAATGGAGCCTGGTGTAACCACTGAGACTATGGCCCCTAGCTGCCCTTCAGGTCTGGAATTGAACCCACAACTGTGGTTTCCAGCCAAACAAAGTATAGGCATGTGAGTTAAACATTTACCTCAAGTAGACACACGCCCTGGAGAGAACAATCATGGGAGAAGGAAGGGCTGCTTATGCACAGGGAGATAGCTCAGGGTGCAGAAGAGTATGAAGGGATGGACACTGGGAGGAGGTAACTATGGGGAGGAAGTGGGAGGGGAGCTGCTGCATTGTAAATTTTGGTCAATGACATGAGACAAAGTATATGTGAACTGCTGTATGAAAAGTGAATTTACTCTGTAAATCTTCACCCAAATCCTAAAAAAAAAATAAAAAATAATAAAAAAAAAAGAAACCCAGTGGGGGTTGCTGTGAGTTGGAATCGACTCAGTGGCAGAGAGTTTGGTTTTAATGGGTACCTACATAGAGTCGGACGGAGGTCAGACTTCTTGATGGAAGTGGAATAGGTAAATGAGTGGGGAAATGATTGAATAATAATCTGATAGAAGACTTTACAAAAGAAATGTTCACTTTCACATGGAAGCATTAGTGATTGCCAGCTAACATTGTAAGAGGTAACTGATGTGTTTTCAACACATGATGATACATGCGAACTTTCAAAGTATTTCTAAAATACTTAGATCTGAGAATTTTTTGAGGTGGTACCAAAACCAAAGCAAACCACTGCCGGCTATCTGATTCCAACTCATAGCAACCCTCATGAACAGAATAGAACTGCCCCGTAAGGTTTCCAAAGCTGTCAATCTTTATGGAAGCAGAATGCCTCATCTTTCTCCCCTGGAGTGGCTGGTGGATTTGAACCACGGACCTTTTGGTTAGCAGCCAAATGCTTTAATCTCTGTGCCATCAGAGGGATGATTAAGCACAAGAATGGTCAACACTCCAATTGTAGATAAATTAGGCCTTATGCATAAAGGGGGGAATATTAGTTCTTATAATCCCATACATTTTGGAGATTGCGAAAGAATTTGAGAAATCTACCAGCATCACCTTCCCACCTCTTTCAACAAAACTCTTGTAAATGTGGGCGTCCTAACCATTCAACCAGTGATTAGTGTCATGGACTGAATTGTGTCCCTGAAAAATAGGTATCAACTTGACTGAGCTATGATTCTCAGTGGCTTGAAGGTTATAAATGATGTACTCATCTTCCGTTTTGTGATCTGGTATAATTATCCTACATTTGTGAGCCTTATCAATCCTGACCTCTTTGTGTTAATGAGGCAGCATTAGGTTACGTTATTGAGGATTCTATGAGGTTTGCTTTGCTGATGAGGCAGGCTTAGGGCCAGATGCAGCCCCCTTACTCAGGCCACAGGGGACTTGCCCAGGGGCGTGGCCGGCGTCACCTTTTATCCTGGAGAGAAGCCAGCAGAGAAAGAGGGGCCTCCGTGCCACTGAGGGAGGGGAGCTGGAGCGGAACGGCGGAGCACGGCCCTGGAGCAGGGGTCCCTGCGCTGAGAACCTCCCCCATCCAGAGGAACAGTGATACCAAGAGACGACGAGGTCTCCACGGGATGCTGGGGCCACAGACGTTGAAAGGAGACAGGTCCTTCCTCCAGAGCCAACAGAGACAAAGGCTTGCCCTGGAGCCAGCACCCTGGATTTGGACTTCTAGCCTCCTCCCCTGTGAAGGGGTAACTTCCTGTTGGTTTCAGGCCCCCCCCCCTTGTGGTGGTATTTCTGTTGCAGCAGCAGTAGAGAACGAAGCACTTGGCTCAAGCTCATACTAATTACAAGAGAGTTCTTCCGCCTGGGGGTCCTGAGGGAGCTCTGGGGGCGTAGTGCCTAAGGCACCTGACTGCTAACCAGAAGGCTGGCGGTTCAAACCCACCAGCCACTCCCCGGGAGGAAGGTTGGGCGATCTACTTCCATAGTGATCCTGCCTCAGAAACCCAAGGAGGGGTCGCTATGAGTCGAGTCCAACTCAACGGCACATAACAACAACAACAACAAGAGGACTGAAAGTTTACAGGGTTGGATCCATTTATTACATTTCAATTGGTCGCTGTGAGTCGGGGCCGACTCCACAGCAGTGAGTTTGGTTTTCTTTGGGGGGTCTTGATGTAGCGTTTGCAGACAGATGGAAGTGTGATCTTGTATTTTTAACATTTGCTTTCAGATTTGTAACCGTTGGTATCTCGTTTTTCACTTTTTCACCGTAGCTCTCGTCCTCTCAGCCTCCCCACAGAGGACTTGTTTTCCACGTCTGCTGTCATGGTGGCCGCCCTCTTGTGGACTTGGTTTGTTGTCAGTGCCACCGACACGATCCCCACTCAGGTGACCCCGTGTGACAGAGTGGAGCTGCCCCACAGGGTCTTTAGGGGAGCAGATCACCAGGTCTTTGCTCCCATACAGCTGCTGGTGGGCGAACCACTGATCTTCGTTAGCAGCCAAGGGCTTAACCATCGTGCCACAGGGCTCCTTATGCACTTGGTGTTGATTGTCATTGTTCTTGAAGCGCGGTAGTAAACGTGCACTTAGGCTTTTGTCTCTGAGGTCTGGCAGTAACGCAGTGCGCCAGGCCTAGGGCCTCTCTCCATCTGGGCACCATTGCTGATGCAACCCGTCTTCACCAGCTCTTTTGGGAGCCAAACAAGACTCATAGTATCTACCAGTTACTGATGACTTACAGTGTCCCTTGCAGTGTGCTAAGCACTTTACATCCGGGACGACTTTATCCTGTGACACTGTCACATGCGTTCACCCAATATACAGAGCGTGAGGAAGGTCATGTTACAGGTGAGACGTATGGAGATTAGAGTGATCAGCCTTGCCCGTGACCACCCAGCTGGCAGCTGCTGGGTATAGATTCTACCCTGAGTCTGTCGGATGGTGAAAGCTGGGCTTTTAGCCACAGTGTCTGTATTTATATGCCATCTCGTACCGTCAGACTCTGCTGAGTTTGCAATCAGTGAAATGTCTGGGTGCTCTCAGGTTTTTTGGTAGATAGGCTTTTGATGTTTTTTTTTCCTTTTCCATTCATAAAGCATCATTAGAAATGATGAGATTTAATTTCTCTTTCCGTCATACACCTTATTTCTCAGAATATAACTTACGTCTCACACCCTGTCTTCATGACAAGCTGTCTGTAGTTGTCTGTGACCGTTTATGTCCTAGGGTGGTAATTGGAGGTGTGTGGTGGCAGTTTCCCCGCATCCACCAATCCACCTGGCAGCACTCTATCCATAAAGGAGCCCCTCTTCCTGTACTTTATCCATCAGGATGTTAGGAGTGAGAAAAAGAAGGAAGTGCTGGAATTTCCCTAACGGTGCGTTTTCACGTCAGCACCTGCTGATCTTATCTCCTTGCTAGATTCCAGTGGGAAGGTTCACCTCACATTAGTTTAGAAATTTAGAGAGGAGTTTTGATAATAAACCAAAATAAATTAAGTTTTGTTTTCTTTATTGATCTTTATACAGATCGTTATGACTAGACACATCCTGCAGGTAGAGAATTCATTTAGGTAATGGTGACAGTTAGTACCATTTGTAAGATCCCTCACGATGGAAGAAGGTCTTTTCAGTGCGGTCTTACGTAAAGTGTGTCCCCAGTTCTGTGTGAAGCAGGGGTGTAAAACCGGCTACCATGGAACTGGCTCTGACACACGCCCCATGTGGCGGAGCAGCACGGTGTCCGCAGGGTTGGCAGTGGCTGTTTTCTGAAGCAGGCTGCCAGAGCTTTCTCTGTTCTGAGGTGCCTCTGCGTGGACCCAAACCTCTAACCCTTTAGTTAGGTGCCGAGTGTGTTAACCATCTGCAGCGCCCGGGGACTCTAGGTGGCGTTACCTTGCCATGTTTACAGTGCGGTCATCGCTGGTAGGTGCCATGGAGTCCCATCTCCCTCACAACGACCTGTGGACGACGGAAGGAAGCCCCGCCCGGCCGTGCGCCATCCTCCCAGTCCTTGCTGTGCTTGAGCCGGCGTGGCAGCCCCCGTGTCATCCATCTTGTTGGGGGTCCTCCTCTTTGTCACTGACCTCTACTTCACCAAGTGTATCCTTCTCCAGTGCACCCCTGTGACAACATGGCTATGGTTGGAGCCGTGTCAGCCGCTTGAGAGCGAGCCTGCGGTCAAGCCTTGGTCTTCTCGCTCCATGACTGACATTCTCCCCATCATGTTACCCTCCTTCTCAGTGAGATCAATGAAGGATCTGAAGCAGCCGCCGACACTGGAGGGAGGGAACACATAATGTGTTCTCTTGGTAATTTGATAAGTAGTTGAGAGTTCAAAGTTGAATCTAATGAATTTTCTTAATCCATTGAGTGAAAAGGAGAAAATACGCAGAAAAAGATAACAAAGAACGTTTTTTTGTCTGCTTGTTTTACTTTGGCATGAAGAGAATTACTTAAGCTTATAGTACTTTAGTAAAAAAAAAGTAAGTACTCTGAAAATTGAGAATAGTATATATTACAAACCTAGATCTTGACATGGAAGAAGTCACTGAAGACATTAGGTGAAACGGCTTCTTGGTAGCAACGATCTTTGATGGTCACCAAGAATAGGCGGGTGGAGAGTGTAAGTCACTAACTAGAGAGCAGATGCAGAGGAGCAAGGGTGCAGGGGGGCGGTATCCAATCAGGAAGCACAGCACCACGTGACGGAGGCCCAGGAGGACGCTGCACGGTGCACAGAGGGAAAGACAATGCGAAACGCTACATACACAGGCCTGCACTGATGGTAATAACAAACAGTATCCACGAGTAGATACAGATGTGGAAGGCTAACGGGAGCGCGATCATGAGTACATACAGGCTTGGTGGAGGGTAGTTCTCCATATGAATTTGTTAGTGTAGTAAATACCTCCAAGAATATTGTAGAGCATTTGGGGGCAAAGTTCTGGAAAGTCTCATCTGTAACCAAACGCCTTGAGGGAATGACTCACTGGGTTTGGGGGCTCAGGACCACAAGACCTAGGGGACAGCTAGGTCAATTGGCATAACACAGTCCACAGAGACAGTGTTCTGCATCCTACTTTCGTGAGAGCAGCTGGGGTCTTAAGAGCATGCAGGCTGCCATCTAAGATGTCTCTTGGCTTCTCCCCATCTACAGCAAAGAAGAGTAAAGATGGCGTGCAGTGACTGGCTTCCTGTGGCCCTAGCCCTCATCTGCCATTTTGGGATGTACTATAAATCCTACTCCCTGTGCCTGCTCAGGGTGGGATGCATAGCGAGCCCCACCTTGTTGGAGGCACCACCCATTCTGTGATGTATCCTAAGTCCTATTCTGTAGCATGTTTAGCACAGGATGTTTCTTGAGTCCCCCTTTGCCGCAGCTCCTTTGAGGGTGTATGTGTGAATTTTCTGGGAAAGTTCCCTCTCTCTTGCTCCAATTCTGCATTTGTTTTGTCATCATCTCACCCCTGGACTTGAGACAGCAGCCATCAGCTGACCTGCTGAATTGGGTTCACCAAGCCCTGCAGCCACGGGAGTCGGGAGAGTCCTCCAGACCCACCCACAGACCTGGGACTTGCCAGCCTGCCAGCCTCCCAGCCTCCTCCTCCTCCACCACCACCACGTGAGCCATTTCCTTGGGAGTTTATGACTTCTGTGAGATGGTACAGTGAACTTCGGAACCCTAAGACGGGAGGGAGATTATTGAGGGGAGGAGTAGGAGTTGATGTCAGAGATGATGGAGTGGCACAGCAATTTGGAAAAGTCGGACATTTGGGACATCTTTAACCTCTGCCTCATAGGGATTGGCCTTGTGCTGGTCTTTCTAAAATAAATTATTCAAGCAGGAGAAAATCAAAGACTCAGGAAACAATTAGTCCAAAGGACTACTGGACCACGTGACCCACAGCCTCCACGAAATGGAGACCATAAGAACTAGATGGTGCCCGACTACCACTAAATACTGCTCTGATCAGGATCATAATAGTGGGTCCTGGACAGAGAAGGAGAAAAAAAAATGTAGAACAAAATTTATAATAATAAAAAAGACCGTAGGGTTCAACCTTCAGCCAAACAGTAGGCCCATGAAGTAATCAGTCATACCCGTGAGGAATGTACTTCTCAATACAGTCAAGCAGATGAGACCAAAGGGCAGTGTTTGCCTGAAAGTAAAGCTTAGAAGGCAGGAAGGGTCAGGAAGGAAGGACAAATGGAAATGAGGAATCCAGGGACAAAGTGGGAAGAGAGCTTTTAGGGTGTGGGAATTGCAATCGATGTCATGAAACAAAATGTGTATGAATTGTTCAATGGGAAACTGGTGTGCCCTGCAGACTTTCACCCAAACTGCAATTTAAGAAACAAATTAAAATAAATGTTATTAAAAAAAAAAAACTATAGAAAATATATTGCTATTAAGAAAATTTAAGCCACCAAGTTATTTGTGAATAAGCTGTGTGATGGTTTCCTCTGAGTGTTTTCATGGGAAAAGCATCAAGCATGGATGGATTAAAACAGCCTCGTTGAAGTTAGATATTTTTGTACCACCCAGTTGCCAGTGTTCAAGCAGTACATTTGCACTTTGTATATTTCACACACCTATGTTCTAGGTAAATAAATTCAGGGATGGGTGAGTAATGTCTGGGAGATCCTGGTTAAGTGAAGTGTATGGTGCTGCAAACTTGGAGGAGGAGGAGGCTTCACTGTGAGGAAATACAGACATTTTATCAGAGAAAGGGTTTCCTGTAATCACAGTTTAACCTGACTGGTATTCACGTGCATTTATTATTTAAGCTTAATATGATGTCAAATTCAAAATATTTATTTAAAAAGTCATTTTAAATTGTACTAATGTAACAAGGGGAAAATTTATAACTGCTCTGCTCAAAATGCTGGTTAGGTTTAAATACTAACAAGATCTCTCACTAGGTTCCAAGTGTCGAATCCTAGTTCTCTTCGGGACACTGTAATGCCATTCCTGGTATAGAAAGCAACACAATTTTGTTCAGAAAAATAAAGTATAAAACAAGTATTATGCTCTTAAATGTTACTGAGTGTTTCCGGTTCAGTTTTTAGCTTTACTTTGGAAACGATTCAGAAGAATTTTATGCTTGACTGTTTTACATGCAAAGGATATGATGAGGATAAACAGACGTTTTACGTTGATTTTCCCCCAACACCCCATAGATACAGGGAAGGTCTGTTCATCTGGGCGCTTGCTTTCCCGATATTACCAGGTTCCTGACTGGTCTGCATGCCCTCATTAGAAAGGTTTGCCAACTAGATTCTAGAGAAGCGTTTACCCAGAGACCTAAGTCGTCAGTACGCTTTGCCCGTGTGTCCTTGACGTCCATTGTTTTGTCACCGATGAATTAAGGAACAACAGAAGGCATTCTGACGTTGACTAGGTGCATTCGCCACAGCGCCCAGGCTCCTCTAACTGCCGCTGGTTCTCTGCCCTGTCTCTCCCCAGGAGTGTGGTGGTGCCGGTCAAGAAGCCGCCCCCCGGGAGCCTGGCCGTGACCGCGGTCGGAGCCGCCCCTGCAGGAAGCGGGCTGCCCACAGGCAGCACGGCCAACATATTTGCCGCTGCCGGAGCTACACCAAAAAGTATGATTAATACAACAGGTACCGGCCTCTCTCTTTTTGTGGTGCCTCATCTTTTCCTTTGTTTTCTGTGTCATCATTTTTCTGCTCGTTTGGTCTCAGAAAGCAAAATGCCCTGCCCGTGTAGGACGATGGTAAACTGGGCAAGGCTCGCGCCTTGTGACACTGTTTCCCAGGAGGGGTCCGCATTCGGGGTGCCCTCCCTTGGCGCCATTGTGGAGGACTCTGTTGGCTTTGGTGCCGAGGCTCGGGCGACATAGAACGCCCTTGATTGACGTTCAGCGTGAAATCTGAGAGTGGAACGTATCTGGGGCCCACAATCCAAAGATGACTTAAGCTCTGCAGTTTGCTTTGTGGCAAAAGCCAGTTGTGTGCAGGGTAGCAAGGTGTACTGAGCATGGGAGTGACGGAGGCCGGACTGAGGGGTGCCTACTGGCCGAACCTAGTGTCTGTTGGGCGCTGATTCCCCTCGGGGAGGGCACCGCTCCTCGCAGGTCCCTGCCGATAACCCAGAGCCGCAGCTGGATGAATGGGGCCTGTGGCCGCGAACCAGGCCGTCACTGAGTTAACTGATGAACTTGGATAGCAGAGAGTGCCATTCTCTGTCCAGCCCCTCCTAATGATTCTCAGAACATGAAATAGCAAATCACAACAAATTTTCAAAGCCTGCCTGAGATAAGCTTCTTTGTTTTTATTTTTTAATTTCCAGAAATGTTCCTGTTGGTGATTAGCTAAATAAATCCTTACCCAACTCTTTGTGATTCCATTTTAGGTATTTATACTCGGCAAGATGATCCCTGACTCCCTTCCCTGACCTAGTAGCCTTCTCCTCTCCAGCCTGTGTAGCCTTGAACCTTCCCATCTAGTGTCCTGACCTAGACCCTCCCCGTCTTTGTGAACCCTCTTGCTCTTCCTTGTGCTGTCTGTCCGTACCCCGTTATCATGCCACCTGAGTGTGACATGGCATTACCAACACAGACGTGGGGGGTAGGATGGCGAATGTCGCCTGTCAGACATGTTCATTGTAGCACAGAACTGCCATCAGTAACACCGCGTGAGAGAAGACCACAGCTTCGGGTTACATGTAGCATAAGCAGCTATTTGTGTCTGACTTGTCTGACAGCTTCATATACAGGCTTTCTTTCCAGGGCACAGTCCTGTTCTTTACACTGACTCTGCTTTTAGGAAATGGGGGGTAGGGGAAAGTGTTACTCTTCTTACTGAAATACATATTCAAAAAGTATTAAGGTTTTAGAGTACACTGATGTAGCTGGGAAGGAAAACCAACATGCATTTGGTGTTGTTTACTGACGACTCTCATCTTTGTGAAGAGCTGGGTAATTGGACAATTTGGTCCCTGTTTCTTACCTTTGTGTGAGACAAGTCATGGTGCTTTCTTGTCATGTTTCATATTAATAGATGTGCAGAGTGTCATCAGCAAGCGTGTCAGCACAGAGCGTACGACAGTACAGTGGTGTATGCCATGGACGTAACGGCATCCTCCTTAGGAACGCACAGATGTGCAGACACACACATGCATACGTACACACACACACACACACACACACACAGTGGTGGCCAAAGGCCCAGGCTCCAGTGGACACAGAGATGCTGGATAAAGTTGAGGGGACACACTGCCAGGCAAATCAGTTTCAGGGGAAATAGTGTCATATACTATAACGTTCAGGAACACTAGATGTCCCCCCACGCCACAGCTACCTCGCACAGTTACATGGTGCAACCTAGAAAAAGGCTTTCTCAACTGGCATCTTCCTATCACTGAGGAAAGCACGTTCTTGTCAAATCAGGTACAATTACACTCATTTGCGCCTTTTGAACCGTCATTTCATCGAGAGTCACGATTACTGCTGCGTTGTCGGCAATGTCGCACATTTATCTCAGTGGGACGGGAAGCTGTGCGTCGTGGACGTGAAGAGCCGACTCCCGACTCAGATTGCTCTGGTCCTGCACCCGTTTCAGCGAAAGTTGTTTCCATTTGTTAATGTCTTTCATTTATACCCCATTTGTAACGTGCAGTTTTGTGAGGTTCATGTGAGTAAATTTTGATGCAGCAGCTGCTGTCTGTGTTTTTTAATAGCAATTAGTATACTAATGGCCAAGTGGTTTTCAGTTGTCCCATTATGTTTAGAAATTCAGTTGAGTAATTTCTCTCAGAGTCAAAAGTAATGCTGTAATGAAAATTATGTTGTTAAATAAAAGGAATATTTAAGGCTAAACATTATTATTTTGGGAACAGGTGCCGTGGATTCAGGGTCGTCCTCCTCTTCCTCCTCTTCTAGTTTTGTGAACGGTGCTACCAGCAAAAACCTCCCGGCTGTCCAGACGGTCGCCCCCATGCCGGAAGACTCGGCCGAGAACATGAGGTACCCAGGGCTCTGGGCCCTGTCTCACACTCAGTCACTCGCTCCCTCTCTCTCGCTTGCTCCCTATCCCTCTCTCTCTCTCCCTCCCCTTCCATCTCTCTCCCTCTCCCTCCCTCTCTCTCCCTCTGTCCCTATCTCTGTCTCTCCCCCTCTCTCCCTCTCCCTCTCCCTTTCCCTCTGCCTCTCTCCCTCTCTCTCTCTTTCCCTCTCTCCCTCTCTGTCTCTGTCCCTCTCTCTGTCTCTCCCCCCTCTGTCTGTTCCCCTCTCTGTCTCCTTCCCTCTCTCTCCCTCTGTCCCTATCTCTGTCTCTCCCCCTCTCTCCCTCTCCCTCTCCCTTTCCCTCTGCCTCTCTCCCTCTCTCTCTCTTTCCCTCTCTCCCTCTCTGTCTCTGTCCCTATATCTCTCCGTCTCTCCCCCTCTCTCTCTCTCCCTCTCTCTCTCTCCTTCCCTCTCTCCCTCTGTCTCTGTCCCTATCTTTCTCTGTCTCTCCCCCTCCCTCTCTCTCCCTCTCCCCCTCTCTCTCTCCCTCTGTCCCTCTCTCCCTCCCTCCCTCTCCCTCTGCCCCTCCCTCCCTCTCCCTCTCCCTCTCTCTCCTTCTCTCCCCCCCTTCCCTCTCCCTCTCCCCCCCCTTCTACTCTATGTTAGGGTTTGACTAGCAATTCTTTTTCTTTCCTTTTAAAAATTTAGCTACATCTTTATATTCAAAGCAAGCTTTTCTTAAAAACCATATCCTTGGGCCTTGCTTTTTTTTAATCCCCCTTTAAATCAATTTGATAGTTTCTGTATTTTATTTGGTGCTTCTACACCATTAACATTGAATGTCATTATCAATATGATTAGATTAAAATCTACCATCTTGCTATTAGCAGCAATACATTGCTACGGTGCCTGCTCTGGAAAGTTAATTATGTTAGAGCAATTGAACAAGCAAAATTCCTCATAGATGGTATTTCACGTTGTCCTTGGTGAAGGCTAAGTTAGGGTCTCCGTCAATAGGTGTTCGCCGACACTGGTCACCTTCACAGTGTGGGACAGTTTATGTCCCTCCTGGGCTTTCTGTTCCCATTCATCTAGTATCCCTGCCCCCCGGCCTTCTCATCTTAGTTGGAAAGTAATTGTTGAATTATAATTAATTTTATAGTTACCTTCATTTATACTATTTCTACTACTCCTCATTTCTTTGCATAAATGGCCAGTTTTTGTCTGGTTTCCTATTTCTGCTACGTGAGAAACTTCCTGTACCAAGTGTCTGTGTGCAGGTGGCTACGGCACTGCCCGGAACTTGTTGGCCCGACACAGCCTCACTGCCTTTCCTTCGTGAATTGTTGGGCTCCGTGGGCCTGCGTGTGTGTCGTTTGGGCGGTGGTGTTGTTGCAGCCTTGTTGCTTTGCCTGCTGGCCGGTGTGCCGCCGACGAGAGCACTGCCCTGCTTTGCCACTCTTCCTGTGTCTGTGCTCACTCACTGCTTTCTTCACCTTTTTGGTGGAGGTCTGCTTTCAGGACTTATTAGGATGATGCATCAGGTGTTTCGGTTTTTGCCTGCTCTTTCCTCTCTGTCTCTAACCCTCACAGTGTTGTCTGAGCACCTCACACCCACGGTTTGTGACCTCCAGTTGTGTGGAACACTCTCATTCAGGTCATCACACATTTCTTTAGTCCTGTCCTCCATCTCTTCTTGCACTGGTTTCTACTGCTGCCATAACAAATTAGCACAAGCATCATAGCTCAAAACAACGTCCACTCCTATCTCGCAGTTCCATAGGCTGTAACCAACATAGGCCCCACTGGGTTCAAACCCAGGTTTGGGCAGGGCTGTGTTCCCTATAGGAGTCTCCGGGGGAGAATCTACTTCCAGGTTGGTTCAGGTTGTTGGCAGAATCCAGTTCCATGTGGCTGTCTAACTAATGTCCCTGAATTCTTGCTGGCTGCCAGGCAGGAGTGGCTTAGCCCCTGGAGGCCTTTGCCAGTCCTCTCCCATAGATTACCACACCACACACACACACACACACACACACACACACACACAATTCAGAACCCCAGAGATGTGTCAAGTTCTCCTCGTGTTTGGAATCTCTTTGACCTCCCTTTCTGCAACACCCCCCCC
>NW_006921971.1:2139205-2154804 GCF_000298275.1 Orycteropus afer afer | reverse complement strand
ATGAAAAGCCCTAAAACATTGTCCAATATGGTGTTGGAAGATGAGGCCCTCAGGTCGGGAGTCACTCAAAGTATGACTGAGGAAGAGCTGACACCTCAGAATAGAGCCAACCTTAATGAAGTGGACAGAGGAAAGTTTTTAGGACCTTCATTTGCAGATGTGGCACTGCTCAAAATGAGACAAAACAGCTGCACACATCCATTAATAATCAGAACAAGGAATGTACGAAGTATGAATCTAGCAAAATTGGAAGTGATCAAAAATGAAATGGAATGCATGAAGATTGATATCCTAGGCATCAGTGAGCTGAAATGGACTGATTTGGGCCATTTTGTATTGGACAACCATATGATCTACTATGCTGGGAATGACAAATTGAAGAGGAACGGCTTGGCATTCATCATCACAATGTTTCAAGATCTATCCTGAAGTACAGCACTGTCAGTGATAGGATAATATCCATATGCCTACAAGAAAGACCAGTTAACACTACTATTATTCAAATTTACACACCAACCACCAATACCAAAGATGAGGAAATTGAAGATTTTTACTAACGTTTGCAGTCTCAAATTGACCAAACCTGCAATCAAGATGTATTGATTATCACTGGTGGTTGGAATGCGAAAGTTGGTAACAAAGAAGAATCACTGGTACTTGGAAAATATGGCCTTGGTGATAGAAATAATCCTGGAGAAATTTTGCAAGACCAATGACTTATTCATTGCAAATACCTTTTTCAACAACACAAATGATGGCTATATATGTGGACTTTGCCATATGGAGTACACATATGGATGGAATCAAACTGACTACATCTGTGGCAAGAGGCGATGGAGAAGCTCAGTGTCTTCAGCCAGAACACGTCCAAGAGCCAGTTGTGGAACAAACCATTAACTAGTCATATGCAAGTTCAAATTGAAGCTGAAGACAATTAAAGTAAGTCCACGTGAGCACGAAAATATGACCTTGATTCTATCCCTCCTGAATTTAGAGACCATCTAAAGGATAGATTTGATGCATTGAACACCAGTGACCAAAACCAGAGGAATTGTGGGATGACATCAAGAACATCATCCATGAAGAAAACAACAGGTTATTAAAAAGACAGGAAACGAAGGAAAGACCAAAATGGATGTCAGAAGAGACTCGGAAACTTGCCCTTGAATGGAGAGTCGCTAAAGCAAATGGAAGAAATGACAAGATGAAAGAGCTAAACAGAAGATTTCAAAGATCAACCCAAAAAGACTAAGTCAGTTTTTCACAATGAAATGCGCAAAGACCTGGAGTCAAAAAACCAAAAGGGAAGAACACCTTCAGCATTTCTCAAGAGGGAAGAACTGAAGAAAAAAATTTAAGCCTCGAGTTGCAATATTGAAAGATTCTACGGGCAGTGTATTGAATGATGCAGGAAATATCAAAAGAAGATGGAAGGAATACACAAAGTCACTACCAGAAAGAACTGGTCTATGTTCATCCATTTCAGGAGGTGGCTGTGGTAGTTACGTTTGTGTGTCAACTTGGCTAGGCCTGGTTGAGTGGCTGGGCAGTTGGATGTAGTTATTCCCCATGGTAAGATTGGTAATTAACTCCATGGTGGAATGTATTGGAGCAGCTGAGAAGCTGTTTTGGGTATGTGGTCTGCTTCCTGTATATAAGCATCAGCTTTGGGAATGGTTTCTACCTTATGGCACACTTGGACCCTGCATGTAGCCGTGTCGTTGTTCAGCAGCCTGCCATGCTCTGCCGACCTTGGGACTTACAATGGACTTGAATTAATGGCCTGCCGTGTGGTTTGGTAACATCGGGACTGTGCCTTTTTACTTGTCAACCTTGGGTTTGTCAGCCTCAGCAGCCAGCAGCTGTCTAAGTGAAGAGAAGCCTCTAGCTCCAGTGGGCCGGGAGCAGGAGGCAGATCTGGACCCCAAGGTTGAGGGGCTTTCACCCAGGTCCTAGAGCCTGGCACTTTGAACTTGGACTTAAAGCCTCCAAACTGTACAAGAATAAACTCCTGTTTCTTCAAGCATCCCATTTGCGGTGTCCTTTCAGAGTGGCACAGAGGTAACCAGAACAGTGGCATGTCATGAAGAACCAATGGTACCGAAGGAAGAAGTCCAAGCTGCACTGAAGGAAGTGGTGAAAAACAGGGCTCCAGGAATGGACAGAATACCCATTGAGATGTTTCAACAAACGGATGCCATGCTGGAGGCACTCATTCGGCTGTGGCAAGAGATTTGGAAGACAGCTACCTGGCCAACTGAAATAGGTCTCTATTTGTACCCATTCCAAATAAAGGTGATCCCATGGATTGTGGAAATTATAGAACAATATCATTAATATCACAAGCAAGTAAAATCTTACTGACGATAATTCAAAAATGGTTGCAGCAATATATTGACAGAGAACTTCCAGAGGTGCAGGCTAGATTCAGAAGAGGACATGGAACGAGGGATATCATAGCTGATGTCAAATGGATCTTGGCTCAAAGCAAAGAATACCAGAAAGATGTTTACTTGTGTTTTATTGACTAGGCAAAAGCATTCTGTTGTGTGCATCATAACAAATTATGGATAACATTGAGAAGAATGGGAATTCCAGACACTTAATTGTACTCATAAGGAACCTGTACATAGACCAGGAGGAGGGTGTCGTTCAGATAGAACAAGGGATACTGCGTGGTTTAAAATGAGGAAGGGAGTGCATCAAGGTTGTATCCTTTCACCATAGTTGTTCAATCTGTCTGCTGAGCAAATAATCCAAGAGGCTGGACTGTATGAAGAGCATGGCACCAGGATTGGAGGAAGACTCATTAACAACCTACGATATGCAGATGACACAACTTTGCTTGCTTAAAGTGAGGATGACTTGGAGCACTTACTGATGAAGATCAAAGACTGCAATCTGCAGTATGGATTATACCTCAATATAAAGAAAACAAAAATCCTCACAACTGGACCAATAAGCAGCATCATGATAAATGGAGAGAAAATTGAAGTTGTCAAAGACTTCATACTACTTGGTTCTATAGTCAACACCAATGGAAGCAGCAGTCAAGACACCAGACAATGTACTGCATTGGGCAAATCTGCTGCAAAAGACTTTTCAAGTGCTGAAGAGGAAAAATGTCTCCTTAAAGACTAAGGTGCGCCTAACCCAAGCCTTGGTATTTTCAATCACCTCATATGCATGTGAGAGCTGGCCAGTGAATAAGGAAGACCGAAGAAGAGTTGATGTTTCTGAGTTGTGGTGCTGCCGAAGAATGCTGAAAGTACTGCCAAAAGAGCTAACAGATCCTGGAGGAAGTGCAGATATTATGCTCCTTGGAAGCGGGAATGGCCAGACTTCGTCTCACCTCCTTTGGTCATGTTGTCAGAAGGGACCATTCCCTGGAGAAGGTTATCATACTTGGTAAAGTGGAGAGTCAGCGAGAAAGGGGAAGGCCCTCAATGAGATGGACTGACACAGTAACTGCAACAGTGGGCTCAGGTCTAGCGCGGACTGTGAGGCTGGCACAGGACTGGGCAGTGTTTCGTTCTGTTGTGCATAGAGTCGCTATGAGTCAGAGGCGACTGGAATGCATGTAACAACAACAACTAAAAGGTTGGCAGTTTGAACTTACCAGCTGCTGTGCAGGAGAAAGACGAGGCAGTCTGCTTCCGTAAAGATTGACAGCCTTGGAAGCCCTATGGGTGACTTCTACCCTGCCCTGTAGGAATGATTCAATGGCAGTAGATTTGGTTTTTAATAAAAATCTACTGTGGAAATCACCAGTGTAAGACTTTCTTTTATATCTGTACTATGTTGTTCAGGTGCATTGGTTAAGGAGGCTTAGAATTTATTTTCAGTCTAGTTTTCAGTATCATACTCATCGACTCCTTCATATAGTTGAAGAAATGAATGGAGAAATTTAAGAAGTTTAGTCTACCAAATCAAATGATTAAGTGTTCATGATATTATGCAAAAGACCTGGAGAATATAAAAAAATCAAAATCAAAATTCCTTTCTGAAGCAGTAGAAACATAAGGAAATTTATTCAAAGAAGTTCTAATGACTTTTATGAACGTTGTTGATGAAGAGATTTAGAGAACAGTGAGAGAGAAGTCCTTTTCTACTGAGTCATGTCGTTGTAGTCTCCATCCTTGGGTTATGTCTCAGGCCAGATGCATTTGGTAAGATTGGATGGTATCAGTCAGGATTTTTCACTCATTGTTTTCTCCCATGGACCAATTATATTTCTATTTAAATAAATTCCTTAGAATTACCTGTGAGAAATACTTTTTAACACAGGAAAGCAGAGTAATAATATTATTATAATTTTTTAACCTTAATAATAAACTCTTGTGGTTAAAGTGTTTGAATCCAGGCCTTGGAGCTATTGAGTTGTACCTAAAGCGTTACTACTTCTTCTGAAGCCTTGTTTTTCTGGAGTTGGCCATTTTGCTCTAATAGCTAATGAATTTCCCAAGTTGCAGCAAGAATTTTCTTACTGGAAATCAGCAACGCTCTTCTGTAAATGGATTTCCATTTCACGTCAAGGAAACTAGCCTGAGACAAAATAGTCAGCAGCCTGGCATCCGCGGCACCGTTGGAGGGACTGGAGGCAAAAGGCGGAAGGAAGGATATGGGGGAGACAGGTGTGAGAGTGCGTCCCAACCCAGAAGTGATGAATTCTTGTTTGCACCCAGGGCCTTTCCCTTATATTAAGGAGTTGCCAGAGGGCAAGGTCCTGCCCTCACTTGAGAGTCTGTGGGGCCGATTCCACACCTCACGGACCCGACTGTTGTGTTACCTTCGTGCCCCAGGTGTTTTAGGTTAAATTAATGTTTTTTGAATAAGTGAAAATAAACTTTCCAAAGAAAACTGAAGAATCGACACTTAGTCTTTTCCTTAAAGTCATAAAATATGCTTATTTTTCTTATAGAGGAATTTGCCAGGGAATAAATCACTTTCTTCTGGTGCCTCATATGTTCTTTCTATGTTTATTTTGAAGAGAAAATTTGTTTATTGTTATAGGACATAAAGCCATGGAGTTCTCCCTTATTATCTTATTTTCTTCTTTCTTTTTTATTTTTTCTCAGGTTAATGGTTATCTTTCTCACTAATGCCTGGGAATTGGGATAAAGGGATTTTACACTGATTCTGATATTAGAGCTGAAATAGCACTGGCCCTTAGGTTTGGCTTGGTTTTTGGTAATTGATGGTTCTTTACCAGGTTACACAGGAGCGTCTTCAGAGGAGATTTATGTTTGAAACGTTTGTCTTGAGAATTGACATGGTGTCGAGATGACTTCCACATTCTTCTTACGGTGTTTGCTCTCCTTTGAAATAGTGAGGAGCCTATAAATAGTAACAGAAAACTGTCCTTTTTCTTCACTGTGTAAAGTGATAATGAAATTTTCCCACTTAGAGTATCATGTGAGTGTTTGATAGAGAAAGTTGGCAGTGTATTTGATAATGTTTTTTGTTCTGAAAACCTTTGATCTCATGCTTTGCATAAATAATAGGTTATGTTGCTTGCTCCCTGTTCCAAAAAAAAAAGTCAAACCCACTGCCATCGAGTTGATTCCAATTCATAATAACCCCCCTTGGGTTTCTAAGGCTGTAAATCTTTACTGGAAGAGATTGCCTCATCTTCCTTCCACAGCTGGTGGGTTTGAACCACTGACCTTCTGGTTAGCAGCCAAATGCCACTACGCCACCACAACTCCTATGTTCCCTATTAGGGGGTTGAAATTATGGTTGCAGAATGAACATAACGTATGCAAGAGTGACATTTAATATTATACTGAGTTTATGAAAAAATAGTGCAGACAAGTCTTATCCTAGAGGATTCCTCCCTCTCCTGAGAAATGGCTGTTCCGCTCACCACCCTGACGTCAGGGCAGGGCATGGAGATTTACACACACACACAGCAGTTGATCGGCGTATTTAAAGTTTCTATTTGATACCTAATCACCAATAGCAGTATTTTTGCAGCTGTGAAGCCTCAAAGTCATACATACCTGCAAAATAAAAACCCAAAACCAAACTCACTGCTGTTGAGTCGATTTCAACTCATAGCGACCCCTCCTTGGGTTTCCGAGGCGATATCTCATCTCTACAGAGGTAGATTGACTAGTTTTCCTTCTGAGGAGTAGCTAGTGGGTTTGAACTGCCAGCCTTCTGGTTAGCAGTCAGATGCCTTAGGAACTATGCCACCAGAGCTCCCAATAGGGAACAACCACCACAAAACAAAACAACAAAAAAACCTCTCAACCTGGGACTAAAATAGGTCTGGTTTTATGAGATGATGATGTATGGGGTCCAATAGCTCACCCATGATGGCAACCCTCATGGGTCTAGAATTCTTCTGGGTCATTTTCCTCATTAGTCTTAATTATAAATGAATCTTCCACGTGTCATTCAGGACTCAGCTGCAGAAGCTAATAATGATGACGATTTTAGACTTTTCTTCCAAGGCTCTGGCCACTCTTCTGTTGCCTGTTGTTGGGTGTCGACGGGTCAATTCTGACTCCTAGCGACCCGTGTGACAGAGTCGAACTGCCACCTCTCTCCCAGGCTGTCATCTTCACAGGAACTGATTATCAGGTCTTTCTCTTGTGGAGTGGCTGCTGGGTTAGAACCTCTGACCTTCCAGTTAGCAGCCACGTGCTTAACTGCTGTGCCACCAGGGCTCCTTGTGGAGTCAGTTACCGTCATATTTTATATTGATTTTGTTGTTGAACATATCAGAGTCATGACCTGTGAGAGTAGGTTTTGCCACGTAAGGGCCTGTTGGAGTCACAGCGGCTGTCACACGAGCTGGCATGATTGAGCCCTGGCTGTGTGCCAGGCCCTTTTCTAAGCACGTCATGCAGTGGCTCCTGCAGCCTTCACTGGTGGGGACTAGCAATGTCTCCGTTTTGCAAGCGCAGGGAGTCTGATGTGCTGCGGTCCCCTCGCCAGCTTCTAGCGCACGCTGGGACCCAGAGTCCAGTTCGAGCTCTTGCTGTCACACACTCCCCTTCAGGACAGAGGGTCCGTTACCCAGTGCCATTCGCCAGAGCAGCAGTATTTCCTTGACTCTCTTTCTGTTTCTCACGTACCACTCAGGGTATTTTCAGGAATACCACACGACACCACGTCAGTTACCATTCAGCCGTCATCAACAGGAGTAACTGGAGAGGGCTTGGTAAATAAAGGCCAGGGGCCTTCGGGCAGGAAAATGCCTATTTTGGCAAAAGGCAATTTCACTCTCCTCACGGCCTTCCCGCCACTGTCCTGTATGTTCAGGGAATGCTTCCACGAGAGCAAAGGTGAGCTCTTCATAGCTGGCCCAGAGATCCAGGGGGCGTGTGTTTAAGTGGGTTTCCTGGACGGACAGAGGGAGACAGGGAAGGGACAGAAGGCCCCCTTTTCCTGCAGCTCTTGGAGCTGAGAGCGCAGGTTTCCGAACCCCACTCGTCACGGGATAGAGCCATTCTAATTTCGCTGTTGTCTTTTGTGTCTAATGAACAGGGTGTGGAATTGTACAAGAGTGTCCTTTCCCCGTGAAGCTAGTGATCATTCCATGGGTTCCATGGGCTTTATGACTTCTAGAGGTTTCCATTGGCATGTGAAGCCCATTGGCTGTTGTATATGGAATTACATTCACTGGTCTTTGTGTCTTGATTTCAACAGCATCACTGCGAAACTTGAAAGAGCTCTAGAAAAGGTGGCTCCTCTTCTCCGCGAGATTTTTGTCGACTTTGCCCCGTTCCTGTCCCGCACGCTGCTCGGCAGTCATGGTCAAGAGCTGCTCATAGAAGGTACGCTTTCCCTCTGTCCTCACGATGGTCTCTTCCTCCGTGTGTCTGTCAGTCGTGGCTGCTCTGTGCTTGTGGGGAAACACACATTGCTGAAAGACTGAACCTCACTGCCCCAAGTCCTAACAGATCTTTAGTTAGTCCTCTCCACCCATTCATTTGGTTAAACCATGTATGTTTGCACAGCCTGAGCCAGTAACACACTGGAGACCTGAGAACAGGTGGTAGAATGGGAGGCCCTGGCCTTCTCACCAGCTCTGCCCACCTGCTGGATGGCCTTCTGTCGGGATAACTTATCATTGGGATAGTGTGTTGACCAAGCAGTGGTCTCTAAAATGTCCTCACTCAAGGGCCTTGCTTCTTTAAATGATCACCTTCTTCCCACGAAGTATGAAACAGGAAGTACTTAACTAAGAGCACAGTATAATGTAAAGAAATGCCAACTGTGACTGGACAGAGCTATGACCTTCTTCTAACCCTAACCCTAACCCTAATCCTAACCTAATCCTAGGGCTAGGATGGGCTGCAGCAGCAGAGGTTCAGATCACTGGTGTAGAATTTTAACGTATGTACCTGTATGCGGAAGGAAGGCTGGGCAATCTACTTCCGTAGTGATACTGCCCTGGAAACCCAAGGAGGGGTCGCTGTGAGTCGGGTCCGATTCAATGGCACATAACAACAACGTACCCATATGAGGAGAGTGGAGCTCTGGTGGCGTAGTCGATAAGGCACTAGGCTGCTAACCTAAAGGTCAGCAGTTCAAACCCACCAGCTGCTTTGCTGAAGGAAGACTAGGTGATCTACTTCTGTAAAGATTTACAGCCTCAGAAGCCCAGTAGGAGTTGCTATGAGTCAGAAACAACTCGACGGCAATGAGTTGGGTTGTTTTTTTTTTTTTAAATGGGGAGAGTGGGTTTGGATAAGTAATGGGGATTTGAAGCCTTATTTCTTGAAAAAGTTTCCTTTTACGGCTATTCCTGAGCCTCTGAAAGCGATGGTCAATACCCAGCTGGTCCTTTGAGGACAGACAGCTTTCGGCGGCATTTCCCGCAGTCCTTAGAGGCAGCAGCTTTACGTCCTGTTTTGCCTTTTCCTGGTTCTTGCTCTGAGACAAGCACTGTCTTCGACACGAGGTGGAGGGTGAAGACTGGCCACATCCCTGCCTCCATGAGGCTCACACTCCAGCAAGGAGAGACAGGAGACAAGCAGTAAAGACAGTGATTACGTGGCGTGGCCTGCTGGCCGGTGTGAGTGCACTGGCAGAGGAAGGGGACAGCGGGGGGGAGCTGAGGATTGCTGAAATGGTGCAGCACGGCCGCAGTCACACAGGGTGCTCAGGGGAGAAGCCACCTTTGGCCAGAGCTGAAGGAGGCGAGCCACGCAGCTCACCAGGAGAGGAGTGCGGAGCACGTTCAGTGACTGTCTGGCGGCTTCATTAAACAGGAAGGAGCCAGTGTGATGTGGGCGGAGCAGAGTGAGCACAGGGAGAGTAGGTGAAGGGCACGGCAGTGACATTGACTCGGACGTGGGTGAGCGGGAGGCTGGTGAGGAGCTCGGAGGGGAGTGGGGATATTGCGGTGGAAGCAGCTGTCGTCATTGTTAATACTGCCTCCACCGAAGAGTGGGGCTCCAGAAAGAGGCCCACGGCCTCAAACAGCCCAAAAGTGAATTCGGGAAGCTCGTGGAAACTTAGCCATCCCTCGCTGGCTGCCGATTGTCTGTGCCCTGGAGAGCCTGTTCCCCGTGGAGACGCGTGTTTGCACAAGGCTCTGCGTTCACTGGCTCACTCCCCAAAGAAAGAAGGTGCTTTTCCGTGTGGTGTGCCAGGATGAAAAAGCACAGTTGCTACCTGCAGGGAGCTTACCGTCTGACGGGACGTCAGACATAAACAGCAATCATGAAAGGAGACGTGCCCTGCAGGCCTGGCGGTGCACGTGCGAGATGCAGTGGGGAGTGAGGCTGGCGGCTCACCGGGCACTTCTCCAGGGCCCTACCCCCAGAGCCACTCCCTCGTCTGAACAGGACCCATGTGTGGAAAGGACAGCTAGTGTTCCTGCTGCCACCGTGTAACCCCCGTCCGTCCTGGCTCAACACAGCCTTCTGAACTCCAGGCAGATTTCGAGGTCCCTCGAGTGAGCACCTCCACTGTCACGACTGCCTTCTCTCCTGAAGTTCTTTATCCTGCTGTTAACATCCCCGTTAAGGAAACATTTGACATAAAACTCTGATTTTCCTCTAAATCTTCTCCACCTTCAACTTCAGTGTTTAAAGTACTTGGTAAACATTAATGATTTCTGAAAATAATAGTAATTTGGAGACTAGTTCTTCAAATATTCCCACTGCTACAAGTGTTATGTTAGGCCACACTTGAAAGCTTTCCAAGGTAACACGGACATGGCATGAGGGTGAGGGTGTCGTAGTTGTGTATTCCAGCGAGAACTAGGTGGTGGTTGGTTTGGGATAACTTCCTGTTGAGCACCTTGGAGTTGGAAGCTGCTAGGGAGCAAGAAGGCTTATCACGTACATTTCCACCTTCATGCTTTTCTGTAACGTGGGTCACTTTATGATAATAAGAAAAAATAAAGTGCCAGTAAATATTTTATTTAAAAAAGAACACACTTTAAACGTTCCTTCCATTCCTGTAAGAGAAAAGCCTTTATTTTTTAAATCTATTTATGTATATCTTACCCCTTTCCTGAAACGATTTGAACATATTTTACAGAAAGTCATAAAGAGTGATCAAAACCTACTGAACTGAAATAAGGAATAATGTTCGTAATGTAGAACAAACGGGTCCCTGACTGTTATTAAAACTGGGTTAGAGTTTCTGCACTAAGCTGTCTAGCAACCAAAGCAAAACAGACATCTTGCGAAGTTGAAAGACTCACTCCCTTTGTTCCTGAGTGTAGTAGACGGGGTTCTCTAGAGAAATAAAACCAGTAAAGCTTATAGACAGAGAGAAAGAGAAATTCATCTTAGGAAAATGTCTCACACACTTATAGAAGCTGGAAAATCCCAAGTTCTTGGATCAAACCTCAAGCTGGAGGCTTTTCCTGACTCATGCAGCTGCGGGGGCTAAGGAACTCAAGGTTGGCAGGCAGCATACTGGCTGTTGCCTCCAACAAATGATGAATCCAAGATCTCCAGGCCAAATGGTGGATTGTTCACTCACAGACAGTTGTAGGCAGCACCACCGAATCACAATCCACAGAAGAGTGTCTCTTTTCCCAGGATGTCCATAAATATACTGGAAGCAGGTCACACCCCTTGGGAAACTCCCTTTCAATGGATTGGCTGCTCAAAACATATACATCTGATCCCATCATTGGAACAGCCCACATCACAATTGCTTAAACCACACAGAATTGTGGTCCCGCCAGGTTGACACACAGCTCCAACTATCACAGTCCACCCCTAGTCAACGTGGTAGTTGTACACATATTCTTAACCATATATACTCTAAATAAGGAAATTATAAAGTCATATTTGCATCTAACATCTAACACACCTACAACCAAAACGCATTAACCTTATTTATATTTCACAGTTCATAACAGAAGGAAGCAAAAATATTTGATGCACATATACAATGAAGAAATACAACAATCACAGTCCTCGTTTCTATAACTGGTCACATGGTCGTAGCTGATATTCAGGACTACCATCTTCCACCACCCATTCTGTATTTCCCTTGGCCTCAGCAAGCACCTCAGCTGGTCGTGGTTCTTTGCCTGGGGAGGTGACCCAAACCTTCATTCCTGAAAGGTCTGGGCCATTAGTAGTCATATCAGAAATCGATTGCTGTAATTTTCCATTGACTTTAATCACAGGGCATGGTAGTACTAAGAGACATCCTAAAGAATCTCCTGTATTCCAGACATACTCTTCTTTACTTCCATTATGTAATGTCAATCCAATTTCCCCTTGGTAATCAGGATCTATCACACTAGATAGTACAGTAATGCCCTTCTTTGTCTGTTGATCCAGAGGCATGAGGACGCCAAAATGGCCAGGTGGCATTCTTAATTTCCAGTTCAATGCAATCAGTATTGTGTCTCCAGGTGGGAGTGTTCTTCCTCTTGGGACTAAGATTTCAAGACCTGCAGAGCATAAGGTAGCAGGGACAGGAAGCAAAAAAAAATTTTGAGTGGGTCACTAGGGGTAATAATGAGTGGTACCACTCCTATTTCCACCCCTTGGTTCCTGGACCTGTGAATCCTGGCTATTAGAGAAATAGCACTGTGTATCAGACACTGGTTTAGAGCATATACTGCCTCCTGAAGAACATTGCCTCAACCCTTCAGGGTATTGACACCTAGCTGGTGCTGCAGTTGTGTTTTCAGTAGGCCATTCCATCGTTTTATCAAGCCAGCTACTTTAGGATGATGGGGAACAGGGTAAGACCAGTGAATTCCATGAGCATAAGCCCCTTGCCATACTTCATTTACTGTGAAGTGAGTCCCTGGATCAGAAGCACTGCTGTGTGGGATACCAAGATGATGCATACAGCATTCTGTAAGTCCATGGATGGTAGTTTTGGCAGAAGCACTGTGTGCAAGGAAGATGAATCCATATCCAGAATAATTGTCTATTTCAGTAAGAACAAAACACTGTCCTTTCCATGATGGAAGTGGTCCAGTGTAATCAAACTGCCACCAGGTTGCTGGCTGATCACCCCGAGGAATGGTTCCATATCGCGGACTCAGTGTTGGTCTCTGCTGCTGGCAGATTGGGCATTCAGCAGTGGCAGTAGCCAAATCAGCCTTGGTAAATGGGAGTCCAGGTTACTGAGCCCATGCATAACCTCCACCCCTGCCACGGTGGCCACTTTGTTCATGAGCCCATTGAGCAATGACAGGAGTAACTGGGGAAAAAGGATGGCTGGTTTCCACTGAACGTGTCATCCTATCCACCTGATTGTTAAAGTCCTCCTCTGCCGAGGTCACCTTTTGGGGGGCATTCAATGAGACACAAATATCTTTACTCCTTTGGCCCAGTCAGAGAGTTCTACCCACATACCTCTTCCTCATACATCCTTGTCACCAATTTTCCAATCATGCTCCTTATAAGTCCCAGACCATCCAGCTAAGCCATTAGCCACAGCCCATGAATCCGTATATAATCGCACATCTGGCCATTTGTTCCATGCAAAGTGAACAGCCATATGCACGGCCCGAAGTTCTGCCCATTGGGAGGATTTCCCTTCACCACTGTCCTTCAGGGAAGTCCCAGAAAGGGGCTGCAGTGCTGCTGCTGTTCACTCTCAAGTGGTGCCTGCATATCGTGCAGAACCATCTGTAAACCAGGCACGAGTTTTCTCTTTCTCAGTCAACTGATCATAAGGAACTCCCCATGAGGCCATAGGTGCAGACTGGGAGTGGGAAGGTAATGTGACTGGAGTGGAGGCTGTAGGCATTTGGGCCACTTCCTCATGCAACTTACTTGTGCCATCAGGTCCTGCTCGAGCCTGATCTCTGATACACCACTTCCATTTAATGATGGAGTGCTGCTGTGCACGTCCAATTTTATGACTCTGTGGGTCGGACAACACCCAGTTCATGATGGGAAGCTCAGGCCTCATGGTGACTTGGTGGCCCATGGTTAGGCGTTCAGTCTCTACCAAAGCCCAGTAAGTAGCCAAAAGCTGTTTCTCAAAAGGAGTGTAGTTATCTGCAGAGGATGGCAGGGCTTTGCCTCAGCATCCCAAGGGTCTGCGTTGTGATTCACCAATAGGGACCTGTCAAAGACTCCAAACAGCTTCTCTGTCTACTACAGACACTTCAAACACCATTGGATCAGCCGGATCATATGGCCCAAGTATATGTCCTCATTCCAGGTTTCAGGATCCCATTTTTTTCCCAAGCAGTGCCCTCACTTTAACTTCAGATACCATTCTGGGTTGGTAGTTTAATTGGCATTGTAATTCAGCCCCCCTTACAATAAGACTCTGGGTTTGGTTTTTGGCAATATCAGCTCCATTAGTAGAAGAAATAAGGCTTTCTTTCAGAATACAACTGGAAACATTGAGGTCTTTTATGCGGCACTTAAGCTGTGACTTAGCAGCCCTGAACTCCTCTCCCTCTTTCACCACTTTGTCTAGTGTAAGTAGGACCAACCAACCAGCTTCCTTATACTCCTCATGCTGACAAAATTGCAGAAAAGTATCAAATATGCGATCGCCCAGAACTTCAGTTCTCACAAGTACTTGCTCTGTTGGTGGTGCTATTTTACATATTAATGTTGCCACCTCATGCCAGGGATTAGCTAATGGAGGCAAGGTCACCAGTGCCTTTACAATTAATCAAATTGGAGAACCAATTTAGGAAGCCCATACTTATAATTTTGTCTCTCTAGAACCACTCCCTTTACCAAATGTGTTAGACTGGGTTCTCTATAGAAACAAAACCAGTAAAGCTTATATACAGAGAGAAAGAGAAATTCATCTTAGGAAAATGGCTCACACACTTATAGAAGCTGGCAAGTCCCAAGTTCTTGGATCCAACGTCAAGCTGGAGGCTTTTCCCGACTCGCAGCTGCGGGGACTGAGGAGCTCAAGGTTGGCAGGCAGTACACTGGGTGTTGCCTCCAACGAATGACAAATCCAAGATCTCCAGGCCGAATGGTGGATTGTTCGCTCACGGACAGTTGTAGGCAGCATGACAGGATCCCGATCCACAGAAGAGTGTCTTTTTCCCGGGATATCCATAAATACACTGGAAGCAGGCCACACCCCTCAGGAAACTCCCTTTCAACAGATTGGCTGCTCACAACATATACATCTTATCCCATCGTTGGAACAACCCACATCACAATTGCTTAAACCACACAGAATTGTGGTCCCGCCAAGCTGACACACAGCTCCAACTATCAAAGTGAGTGACAGTTTGTGACATAGTTAGAGTCTAAGAATTAGTCTCAAATAACTGTTCTGTGTTGACCAGTCAGGACCCCCTGTGTGTCGCCCCCTTTTTTAAAAAAGAGCTTTCAATGGCCAAGCATGCAGACTGCGTCCTCCTTCTCTCTCCCATGCAGTGCAGAGAGAAGGTAAGAGAGATGGCTGGCAAGTGGGGAACTGTATGTCTGGGCATCCCTAACCCCATAAAATATTCTCAGTGGGGTGCAGAGAGCATGAGGAAGGTACTGCCTTCATAGCAGCACGTTCAGGGGAACCCGGATGTTGGCACGGGGGCTCTGATAAGATGGCACACCAGAGCAGGGGGCGGTGCTGGGCACTCCCTGTGTCCTTGTGTCCTCCGGGTGAATGTGATTCTGCCTCATAGCTGGGTGTGGTCAGAAACATTTCCTCTGCCTTGTTTTTGAAACGGTGTGGCTGTAATGTTTATGTCCTTCTTAATTTCTGATGTTCAAGTGGCTTTCATGATAAAATGACAACAGAAGATGGCATACTTTTAGGTTGTCTCTTCTGTTTTCAAAGACCATTACTTGGCTAAACAAACACTGGACACCCCTACTGGCAGTCCTCCAAACTCTGATAAGTTCCAAACCTAGAAAACAACTGCTGACCAGCACAGCGACACCCAGCATCCGTCCACCGCTTAGCCACTCTCTGTCCCATTGCTACAGAGGACCGAAAAGCAGGCGAGTTGTGTCTAGTGAGCTTTGACTCATGGTGACCTGGAGTGAGTCAGAGAGGAACCACTCCCCACAGGGTCCCAGGGCCCACAGGGTCCCAGGCCCCACAGGGTCCCAGGGGCCCACAGGGTCCCAGGCCCCACAGGGTCCCAGGGGCCCACAGGGTCCCAGGCCCCACAGGGTCCCAGGGCCCACAGGGTCCCAGGCCCCACAAGATCTCAG
>NW_006921971.1:2136179-2139020 GCF_000298275.1 Orycteropus afer afer | reverse complement strand
CCCACAGGGTCTCAGGGCCCACAGGGTCCCAGGCCCCACAGGATCTCAGGGCCCACAGGGTCGCAGGCCCCACAAGATCTCAGGGCCCACAGGGTCTCAGGGCCCACAGGGTCCCAGGGCCCACAGGGTTGCAGGCCCCACAGGGTCCCAGGGCCCACAGAGTCTCAGGGGCTGATTGTTTGGAAAGCAGATCACCAGGCCTTTCTCCTGAGGCTCCTCTGAGTGATCCCAAAGACCCAGCCCTTGGTCAGCTACCGAGCATCAGCCATTTGTGCTACCCAGAAGGTGTCCCTCACATATGCCAACTCCCCCCATGTATTGTCACATTTTTTTGTTTTTACACAACTGTCACCTCCACCCCGAATCCCCAAAATTCTGCTTACTCATCTTACGTATCCTCTTTCAAGCTCCTAAGACCCAGTTAAAGCCTCTCTTCTGTGCTCTCCTGATTTTTTGTTTATGCACTATGAATACAGTGACTCCCCACTGTAAATAGGAGACATTCGTTGTGTGAATGGTCATTGCTTAGCATGGATCCTGGAACATAATAAATAGTCAGTACTGTTTTTCTTGTGTGGTCAGAACATTGTTATCGTTACTGCTAATTCTCGGTAGAGAGGAATCTTCACAAGAAGAGATTACAGGTGAGATGGGGTGTTGTTTGGTGAGAGTTCTCCACACCCTTCAGTCACCCACACTCTCAGGTTGCTGCTACCTCCCTTGTTCACGGTGCGTCCGCGGCCCTCGGCCCAGACGGGAGACACATTCTTCCACATGCTCATCCTAGTCCGTGCACTCTTGCTTGCTCTCTCTCTGTCCCTCTTCCTTTCATTTCCCTCTTTTTCTCCTTTGATACACTTTTTCTCTCCCTTTGACAAAACTGTTGTGAGGAACACTGAACATTCACATTTCAGCCCACTCTCCTCCTTTTAGGACACAGTACTCATGATTACTGAAGTCACTGCTTCTGGCTTTATCATGTATGTTTATGGTGGGAACAAAGCTTGGTGGACCTAACTGGAGATGCTGCTTAATATCCTAAGGAAAGAGAGGCAATTACTCTTAATTTAAAATAATCATAAAATATATATTTAAAAGAAACCTTATTTTAGATTTTCTATTCCTTTTTCCTTAATGCATACACATATCCTTTAGTATTTTCTCTTCTTGTAGAACAATTCATTTTTGGTAGTTTTTATTCTCTGTGCCCTTTAAAATACAAGCTAAAAAATAACGTCCTTTCATTTGCTTGATTTCCGTATCACTTTTATTAGCCAATTGTGTAACATTTATTATTGTACAGTTCTAGAGCAATGTAGTTCACATCTTATTCGGTAATATTATTATTAGGCAACTCATTAATGGTAGCTATTTTTACTTAGATTTGTTTTGTGTGTACGTGTGTGTGTTTCTAGCAATAATGATTTTTGAAAACAATAGTTACTTGGAGCTTAAGGTTCTATAAGAAAATTCTTTTTTTAATTTAAAAACTAATGATATAAGAATTAATAAGAGGTCTACTCAAACTCTTCCAAACAATAGAAGAGGAAACACTTCCTAATTCATTCTATCAGGACAATTATTACCCTGACACCAAATCCAAAATGCCAAGATACCACAAGGAAAGAAAACTACAGGCTAATGTCCCTTATGAATACAGGTGCAGAAATCCTCAGCAAAATACTTGCAAACCATATGCAGCAGCACATTTAAAGGATAATAAAACTAATCTGTGTGATACACACATTAACAATAGAGAAAAAGAACCACATGATCGTCTCAGTGGACACAAAAAAGGCAAAATCCAACAGCATTTCATGATAAAACCACTCAACCAAACTAGTAGTAAGAGGAAAATTCCTCAATATGATGAAAGACATTTATGCAAAAACCTCAGTGAATGTCATACTCAGTGGTGAAGACTGAAAGCTTTTCCCCTGAGATCTGGAACAAGCTAAGAATCCCGCTTTCACAGTTGCTCTATAAAATTGTGCTCAAGGTTCTGACCAGAGCAGTAAGACAAGAAAAAGAAATGAGAAGCATTGGCATGAGGAAGGAAGAAATAAGCCTATCTCTAGGTGCAGGTGACAAGATTCCCAAGAACCAACAACAACAAAACACCATTGGAGCTAATAAATGAAATTGGTGAAGTGTGGAGGTACAAATTCAACTCACAAAAATTAGTCGTAGCCCTATATACCAGCCAGGAACAGTCTGAAAAGGAAACAATCCTATTTACAAAGCATCTAAAGGAATACAATGGTTCCTAATAAATTTAGCCAGGGATGGGAAAGACATGTCTACAGCAATCTGTAAACCATTGCTGAAAGAAATCAAAGAAGACCTAAATAAATGGAAAGACATCCTCTGCTGATGGGTTGGAAAGCTTCGTATTGTTCAGATGTTTCTTCTACAGACACTATCTATACATTCAACACTATCCCTTTCAAAATTCCAAAACCCTTTTTCACAGAAATGGAAAAGTCAGTCCCAAAGTCCATACGGAAATGCAAAGGACCTTCATCAGTCAAAACAAAGAGCAAAGTGGGCAGGCTCACACTGCCCAGTTTCCAAGCATGTGGTAAAGCTACAGTGATCCAAACAGTGTTGCACTGTTACTAGGCTAGAGCTGTAGACCAAGGCAGTAGAACTGAGAGTTCCAAAATAAACCCATACATCTATGACCACCTGATTTTCAATAACAGAGAAAGAGTAGCCTATTTGATGAACTAGATCTCCACATGCAAAAGAAGGACGTTGGAGCAACACCTCACACCATATATGGAAGACAACGCAAAATGGATCAATGACCTGACTATAACCTGATTTTTTTTTTTTTTT
>NW_006921971.1:2111724-2118194 GCF_000298275.1 Orycteropus afer afer | reverse complement strand
TTATCTCTAGAATTTATAGAAAACTCCAACACCTCAACAACAAAAAGAAAAATAATCCAATTAAAAACTGGGCAGAAGACATGAATAGACACCTCATCAAAGAGTATATTCAGGTGGCCAACAAACATATGAAGAAATGCTCACAATCATTAGCCATTAGAGAGATGCAAATCATACAGTGATATACCGTCTTGCACTATTACTAGTAGCAAATTTCAACAAGACAGAAAATAACAAATGATGGTGAGGATGCAGAGAGATTGGGACTCTCGTACACTGCTGGTGGGACTGTCAGATGGTACAGCCACTGTGAAAAGCAGTATGGCAATTCCTTAAAAAGTTGAAATTAGAAATACCATTTCACCCAGCCATTCCATTACTAGGGATATATCCTAAAGGAGTGAGAGCCAGGACAAGAACAGATATGTGCACACCCATGTTCATCACAGCACTATTTACCACAGCCAAAAGACAGAAACAACCTAGGTGTGCATCAGCAGAAGAATGGATAACCAAACTATGGTACATACAATGGAATACTATGCAACCCTAAAGAATAACAGAATCTGCAAAACACCTCATAACATGGATGAACTTGGAGGACATTATGGTGAGTGAAATAAGTCAATCACAGAAGGATTAATATTGTATTAGTCCGTTATTGTAAAAAGTCAAGGAAAGGTTTATATATGGAAGGAAATTTTCTTTGTTGTTTACCAGGGGTGGGAGAGGACAGTAGGGAACACTGTTAGATAGGTAGAGACAAGTATTGATTTGGGTGAAAAGAAGGGCATTGTACCAAATGTGAGTGATCTGCATGGTGGCTTTGAGGAAGAGGAAGGCAGAGAGAGGTACAGGGGAGGTACAGACAATAAAGATGAACCTTTTGCACACACAGTACTGCCTTGTCAGTGAAGGCAAACATGGCTGGCTAGATGGGTGGACAGGCTGAATTATTAGGTATGTCTATGCAGGGGGGAGGATACCCAACACCATGTATAGGGTTGGCACACAATGTTTCTACAAGTGTATTTGTATGTTCTGTAAGAATTTCCAGGTGTATAGTAGAGCCGACAAGGGACAAGGTTGTAGTTACTTCTTGGCCACAGCCAGCTACCCAGAGGGAGCGAGTAGTTGAACCTCTGGGCTCAGGACCATAGTTGCAGGGGACATCAAGCTCAATTAGGATAACACATTATTCAAAACATTGTTCCACCTCCTACTTTGGTGAGTAGTGACTGGGATCTTAAAAGCTTTCAAGCAGGCGTCTAGATGCAACAGTGAGTCTCTCCTCGTTAAGAGCAAAGAAGAATGAGGAAAACCAAAGATTGATGGGAAAAATTAGTCCAAGCAACTAGTACACCATGCGTTCCTCAGCCTAAATGACTATGAGACCAGAAGACCTACATGGTGCCTAGCTACCATTGTCAACCCATAGGAGAGTGATTTGTGTAGAAGATCCTGGATTGAGTGGCAGAACAATGTGGAACAAAACTCAAAATCATTTGGGAAAAAAAGGGGCAGACAGGTGTGCTGGTCTGATAGAGCCTGATGGAACCACAGAGACTATGGCCCCTAGCTGCCCTTCAGGTCTGGCATTGAACCCATACCTGTGGCTTCCAGCCAAAGAAAAGGCAGGCATATGACATGAACATTTACACTAGATAGATACACTCCTTGGAGAGAACAATGATGGGAGAATAGAAGGGCTGTGTATGCACAGGGACATAGCTCAGGAGGCAGGAGTGCCTGGAAGGAAGGACACAGGGAAGAGGTAACTATGGGGAAGAAGTGGGAGGGGAGCTGCTGCATTGTGGGAAATTATATTCAATGGAGTGAGACAAAGTGTGTGTGAACTGCTGTATGGGAAGTGAATTTGCTCTGTAAACTTTCAGCCAAATCACATTTTGGGGGGAAAAAAAAAAGTGAAGAATTAAAAAAAAAAAAAAAAGATTTACAGCCTTGGAGACCAATGGGAATCACTTTGAGTTGGTATCGACTTAATGGCAGAGTTTGCTTTTTCTTTTTTTTTAAGGGTTACTGTGGGCCTAGAGTTACCGTTGCCAGAGAAGCAATAGTCACCCAAGTTAATCAGAAGTTGTATAGTCTCTGGGTCTGTCTTTCTTCTGTCTGTCTGTCTGTCTTTCTCTGTGTCTGTGTTGTGTGTATACAGAGGGTCCTTTTCTCTTTCATGTTCGACCTTGTTGCAGAGGGACACTGAGAGGCCACAGTTTGTGTCCTGTGAACATGACTGATTTCATCTGGGAACTCATAAGCACATCCACAGTAACTCCGTTATGATGAGGATACAGTGGGAAGTCTTATTATCATCCAAGGACAGTAAATAGTTAGACCTCAGGACGCCTGGAAATGGGAGAGGAGAGTCAACAACCAAGGCTCCTCCCTCTGACTCTCAAGTCAACTTTGCAGCCTCCTGTCCTTGTTTCCGTCTGTGCAGCTGCTCGTATTCTTGATTTCCCTCAGACTGGCACCCCTTGCTTACGCATCAAAGCGTGGCTCAGCAGGGCACCCCCATTTCACTGTTGTCACCACCTCTCTAGAGGCAAGGGGTGGCTCAGCAGGTATCTGCCTTTGTTCCTCCCCTAGGTTAGACGTCTACCCTGTTGTAATCAGCTGGGCTGAAGGTGGAGGTGAGGATTGGCTATAGTACATGAGATTGCCCTTTCAGGAGCTGTGTCAGTTGAATTGTCTTAGAGGTAGCTGTGCAGGAAAATTTGCACTCGAGCAAATAGTGTTTGCCATAGTATTAGTGGCATTAATAAACATTTTATTGAAATTTTAGGTATATATTTAAACTTCGTAAAACTGGCAAGACATTTTCACCTCCACCAAAGAGCACATTACTGAATGTGTTGAGATGGCTCCAGCCAAGAAGCCATGTCACCTTTGTATCAGTCATTATAGCACCATGGCCAAATAACTGGGAAAATCTGTGTGTATTTATTTTAATCCCATAATGATATAATTAAATATCAACTTAGAAGTTACCTTTTTTAAATAGTAATAATGCAAAAAATGTAAAGGATGAACTTAGGGTTGATGGAAATGCTGGCATAGTTTTTGAATCTCCCCAAGTTCCCCCATAAAAAACAAAACAACAAATAGTGAAACAAAAACAACAGATGGGCAAGCTTTCCAAAATAACCCCAGGTAGGTTACAAGGTATTTCTGTGAACTCTAAAATATTTCTGGGTAGGGACAAACCACCTGCAGCTACAAGACCTCCACTTACCAGCAGACACATGGACAAGTGAGGACAGTCCATCTACAGCCACGAGACCTCCAGGTTCCAAGAAACACATGGACAAGTGAGAACAGTGCCCCTACAGCTACAAGACCTCCATGGTACCAGCAGACACATGGATCAGTGAGGACAGTCCACCTACAGCCACCAGACCTCCAGGTACCAGTGGACATATGGACAAGTGAGGACAATCCATCTACAGCCATAAGACCTCCATAGTAGCAGCAGAGACATGGACGGGTGAGGACAATCCACCTATAGCTTCCAGACCTCCAGGTACCAGCAGACACATGGACAAGTGAGGACAGTTCACCTACAGCCACAGGACCTCCATGGTACTAGTGGACACCAGGACAAGTGAGTACAATCCACCTACAGCCACAAGACCTTCAGGTACCAGCAGACACATGGACAAGTCAGGACAATCCACCTACAGCTTCCAGACCTCCAGGTACCAGTGGACACATGGATGATTGCAGACAGTCCACCTACAGCCACCAGACCTCCAGGTACCAGCAGACACATGGACAAGTGAGGACAGTTCACCTACAGCCACAAGACCTCCATGGTATTAGTGGACACCTGGACAAGTGAGTACAATCCACCTACAGCCACAAGACCTCCGTGGTACCAGCAGACACATGGATGGGTGAGGGCAATCCACCTACAGCTTCCAGACCTCCAAGTACCAGCAGACACATGGATGAAAGGGTAGGAATGAAGGGAACATCTGGTCTCTAGGTAGTCACTGGGAGCCAGAGAACCACTTTCAGAACCGCAACCAAAACAGGGAGGTTTGTGCCTGAACCAAGCAAGGGCATTTTCAGTCACCTCATATGCATGCGGACGCTGGATAATGAGTAAAGAAGACCCAAGTAGCCTTGATGCATTTGAATTATTTTTTGTTGGCAAAGAATACTGAATATACCCTGGTTTACCAAAAGAACAAAGAAATCCTGGAGAAAGCACAGCTAGAGTGCTGCTTAGAAGTTAGGATGGCGAGACTTTGTCTTGTGTAATTTGGTCAGGTTCCCAGGAGGGATGAGTCCCTGGAGAGGAAACCATATTTGGTAAAGTAGAGGGTCAGGGAAAAGAGGAAGACAGCCAACGAGATGGACTGACACCGTGGCTGCATCAGTGGGTAACAACCGTGAGGCTGGTGCAGGGACAGACGGTGCTCTGTCCTGTTGTACGTGAGGTTGCTGTGAGGTGCAGCTGGGTCAGTGGCACCTAATAACAACAGCAATAGTGATGAGCCCACGGATTTCATGGGAAGGTCAAAGGGTACTTGAGAAATTAACCAAGAATAGTTTTCTTCCAGGTCAAAGCCCACATTGAGGAAAAATTTCTATTACTAGAATTCAAACTGAGTGGAGAAGGGCATTAGAGACAAAGAAAATATCCAAATAAATATGGGAGAAACCAACAAGGCTTCTAGGCTTCAGAGGACTGCATGAAAACAACAGAAGAGGGGTGTCTAGAGTCAGAATTGAGGGCAGCTTTCTTAAAGCTCTTGAAAAGTTCAGGAAGGCTGATTACCCACACAAAGCAACAAAAGGATTGTAGTCTCATACATTACAATAAGAAAAATGAGATTGAGCAGATTAGTATCCATTCAGAAAATGAAAGTGTGCCAGAAATAAGATGGAAATTTTTAAATTAACTAATGGACATTAGAAAATAATACAGGCTATGAAAGCACACTTTAAATCAGAATATAGAAAATATCACACATGTGGTAGTAGAACTTAGGAGAGAATTAGAAATAAAAGGAAAAAAATAATAGTAATAGTCTTTAGAACTAAAGACTCAATTAGAAGTTAAACAAACTTAAATAAAGCCCTTATGAAAAATAAAATTATACATATAAAAAATAAATGAAGAGACAAGATGAGTGAAAGCAATAAATTTAGAATATCCAACATACATATAATAGTAGTTTCCAAAGACAAACATCAAAGAAAAGAACAAACAATAAGATAAATTGTTCAAAGAAACCTTCCTGAAATTAAAAATAATAATAATACAAAATTGAAAAATATTTAGAAAGGGAACAATGAATACCTGAGAAAATTAATCCAAATAATCACTACTGAAAATTATTCTAGTAATGTTACTGGAGTTTAAAGAATAGGAAAAAAAAAGTATTGGGGTACCTATGCAAAAATGCAAAGTCAATTAGCAGTGAATGGGCTAGTCAAGGAAGGTTGGGCAATCCTACTTCCTTAGTGATAACTGCCTCGGAAACCCAAGGAGGGGTCGCTATGAGTCGGGGCCAACTTGACGGCACATAACAACAACAACAACAACAACATGCAAAAATGCAAAGTCAATTAGCAGTGAATGGGATTGTCACTGGACTTAGCCATAGCTGTGTTTTATGCCAGAAGAAAATGGTGGAGGATATTTAGGATGATCAAGGAATGAAAATATGAACAGAACTGAATTGTGGATATTAACATGCAAGGACTTGGAGGAGGGCGTTATTCCTTTGCGCCTCCTCAGGAATGGACTGTAGTGGTGTCAGGCGGTCAAGCTGACTGGGGAGCTGTCAACCCCAGACCAGTGGTGACCATCAAATGCAGATGTACTGGTGCTGCTGCAGCAGTGAGCGCCATAAAGGAGGCAGCACAGAACGTAACGGCCATCTGCCGTGTTCTCAACCTACAGAGTGAGGGACCATCATGATACTGGTTATGGCATTGGTGGAGTGGTATTTTCATATGAAGCCAGTAATCAACAAAAGGTTATCTTGCTTACGTAAACAAATACTAGCAATCAATAAGAAAAACACCTATAGAATAATGAGAAAATGCCAATGAGCGAAATACAGTGGCCAATAAAAATGTTCTAAAAAACCAAAATCCTCAACCTCATTTGTAATCAGGCAAAGGAATACCAAAACCAAACTGAAATAATTAACACCTATCCAATTGACAGAAAGTTTAAATTTAAATACAGTGTATTGGCAAGGGTATAGAACTCTAAGCACTTGTGTTGGGAGGATAGCACTGCGGGTGCAGTGATTAAAGTGCATAGCTGCTAATCGAAAAGCGAGTGGTTCAAACTCACCAACCGCTTTACCAGCCACTTTGCCGGAGGAGGATGAGCAGTCTACTTCCATAAAAATGACAACTTAGGAAACCCTGTGGGGCAGTTCCACTCTGCCCTCTAGGGGCGCTGTGGATCAGAATGGACTCCAAGG
>NW_006921971.1:2092352-2111159 GCF_000298275.1 Orycteropus afer afer | reverse complement strand
TCCTCTAGGGGCGCTGTGGGTCAGAATGGACTCCATGGCAGTGGGTGTGGTTTGGACTTTGCTTCTGTGAAGATTGACAGCCTTGGAGACCCTGTGGTGCAGTTCCACTCTGTCCTCTAGGGGCGCTGTGGGTCAGAATGGACTCCACAGCAGTGGGTGTGGTTGTTTTGGTATTCTCTGTAGTGAGGAATGATGCAAGTGACATTGAAATGGCAATTAAACTATAATATTATTTTCTATTAGTAAAATGTTACCTGTTATTTGTGAATATAGAAAACTTAAAAACTATCGAAAGTGAATTTCTCTAACAGTGATATTAAGTTTTTGTTAAATGCAATAAATAATAAACCTACTTCATCTTCTTGTGTGTCTAGCTTCATGGATTAGAAAGTATTGGGTATCATTACCAAAGCCTAAGCCAATACTTATCCCTACTGAATGCTACATCTTTATATTCAGCAGCTAATCTTGACAGAACTGTGGACTATTGTGTTTGACATCACATTCATTTTTGTGATATTAGATTGTAATGTGATACCGCTTTTAAATAAAAGATCGTGAGAGAAAAGTTTGACAGCGTGTTATAGAGACGAGAGCGAGGCAGACAGAGGCTGAGAAGCAGCGTGAGAGGTGACTGAGTTCTGGTAGCAAACTGGCCCCCCTGCATTCTTGGCATTTCTTAAGCTCCGTGTTTTGTGGGCCAGATGTTCTTTACGGGTTATTCATGGAGAAATACATCCTTCGGCAGTGACCATTCTGCAGGTTCAGCTCTCGGGGTGCCAACTTTGTAGCATTTTGAAATCAACTTAAAATACTTTCTATATGATTAAATTCGTACACTCTGGGCAGTGGCAGGGTGCAGTAGATGCTGAGTTTTTCTCTCAAATGACCATTATACAACTTGTGTTAGAATTTAATGAGTGTGGCCATGGAAGTGACGACTGTGATTGGCCAAGTTGGTCACACCATGCAGGTGTGACCTGGAGACAGTCGGGAATGGCTAAGTGCCGTGGACGAGTGACCTAGAGAGGAAGTACCCCTCGGGTACTCGTGTAGAAGGGGTTTGCCACAGCTGAAACTCAGTCTTAGAAGAAAAGCAAATACGTGTCTTTGTTTAAAATGCTACACACCCTTCAGTTTTATAAATCTGTTGGGCGGTTTGACCCCGTGAACGCTAAGATGGGTAACTGTCCATTATCTCTGTTTCACACATATCAGATGAATGAAAAGAAACTGAATACCGTTGTCACATAAAAGGAAAGTCTGAGATATTTTTTCTTACCTGAATGTAGAATTATTCACTACCTAACACAGGCTAATTCATGCAGGGAGTCAGACGTAGTCCATATTCGTGAGTGTAATCTCTTACAAAATGGAATTATGAGCAGGAGATTTTCATATTTAATATTTTTACTTCTAATGAGTTTTCCATAAAATGCAGTTTATCGTTTTAAGGAATTCCGCGTTCCTCTTTGTCCCGTTGTTGTTGTTGTTATGTGCCGTCGAGTCATCCCTGACTCATAGCGACCCCTCCTTGGGTTTCCGAGGCAGTATCACTATGGAAGTAGGATTGCCCAACCTTCCTTCCAAGGAGTGGCTGGTGGGTTTGAACCGCCAGCCTTCTGGTTAGCAGTCAAGTGCCTTAGCCACCATGCTACCAGAGCTCCTTCTTTGTCCCCTAGTGTCCTTTAAATCTAGAAGTGGGTTAGAGTACGGGCTTACATCTTTTTCTGTGAAGGGGCAGATTATAAATATTTTAGGTTTTGTGGACCATGGTCTCTGTCACATACCATTTCTTTTTTGGTTTGTTTGTTAACGCAGCTCTTTAAAAAGTTACAGTTTATTGTTATCTGCCAGCCATCCAAAGCCAATCTGCCGGCTAGGTTGGAACCACGGGACATGGTTTGCCAGCCCCAGGCTGGAGTCCGAGATGGTGACATCACCAGAGGAAAGGATGAATGTGTGGGTGGTTGCCCTGAATGTCTGTTTGTTGAGCCTCATTGACTATGATTATTAAATTATTTGATAGTTTAGCTTGAAAGCGCACATACTGTCAGTATTTCCTTTCCATGCTAAGTACTCACAAAGTTTTCCTTTGTAAGTGGTTATGTAAAGCTTTTTCTGGATTTATTTTATTGATTACCAGGTGTTCTGGGTACCTGATCCTTTTGAAGCCTGTTTTTAAAAAGCCCCATTTCATCTGTTTTAGCTGAGTGTCGTACTCAACGGGAGTACTTCCCAGCCCCTGACAATTGAGTGATGTGTTGTTTGAGACTGAATTCCCAGTGCCTATGAAAAGAAAAGAATTTCTCCTCCAACAGTGGATTGCTGCTTTTCTGAGCCTTGTTAACAACCGCTTAAGGGAAAAACATTCCTTCACTCATTTTGTGAAGTCTTGAAAAGAAATTAGAAGTTGTAATATACCATTTCTACTCTAGTTTTAACAAGTTTCATGTGCAATTTAAAAAATTTTCTGAATTATTCTTTAGTATTAAAGGATGATCACTTGAGTTGTTGCAAATATAATAGTTAAATGACATTTTATCTCAGAATTTTATGATATTTTCAGTTAGCTACTGATGACTTTTAGGTACTAGAGTTACTGGAGTTATTAGAATATCAAGAGATCACAGTTTAACATAACTTTAACCAAAGAAATGGTGCTTCAGGAATGATATCTGCAGTAAAGAAAGTTTCCATGTGGATCAGTGAGATGGTGAAGGAACACCCAGTTAATTATTTCTATCAGTTGACTCAACCCTGGCAATGAGTGGCTTAACCAGTGTGGCCGCCAGATTCCCTTCATATATAAATGACTGTTTGATGTAAAGATTAAAAGATTTTTGAGTATCTGTTACACAGTGTGCTAAGTATCTTGTAAGCACTCCTCTTTAAATGTGTACAATCCTGTCCTGTGTTCTATGTGCCTTCAAAGGTAGGGAGATGAAGCTAAAACATGAAATCACAAGGACAGACTTGAGTCAAGGTTAAAGCTTCTTCAGCGATCCAGACTGATCAAGTCCTTACACAGGACCATGATAGAAACTGAGGGAAAGGAGCAATGGTACACTTTTTTGAAGGAAAATTCTGGCCATGATGGAATAGCATGGGGTAGAGTTACCTCCCATTCTAGCCACTAGACATTTGGACAAAATACGTGAATGCACTGATTCTGAGGATTGGACAACAGGCAGCAGAAAATGGTGTTCCCAGAGATAATGGAAATAAACGAGTTGGTCTCTGCTATCTCCCTGCCATTCCTTTGGGAGGCACATTTCTGGACATGGTGCAGAAATGAGAATCTCAAGTAAAACACGCAAGTCTTGATGAATTGGGGACACCAAGATCAAAACTGAGGAAGTTGTGCAGCAGAGTTTCATAGCAGAGAGGAACAGACAGTCAAATAGCTCTGGAATCTATATATGGGTGCATTGAATCTTGTCTTCATACTGATGTACACATGCACGGGGTAGAACTTCACAAGGCTGAGCAATAGACAACCAACAGTCTGGAAAGTGAACAATTTCCAGAGCTCACAAAGGTCTAGCTATGACCAGAGTGTCCAGTCTTCATTGGCTACCTGGGACAGTGAGTAGGAAGTCCATTAGTAGCAGTAAAGGATATTCTAGGTCCACCCTTAAAAAATAAAAATAGGCCTTGAAAAGATCAATTTGATCTACCAGTAACTGAACTATCAGAACACAGCCCAATGCATTTTAAAGGAATGTGCCCACATGCAACTCCAATGTAATATTCACAATGTGCAATATCTGATCAAGAATTATTAGCCATAGGAAGTAATAAAATGTAGGACATAAACAGAAGAAAAATCAGTCCATAAAATTTACCTAGAAATGTCAGAAATTATGGGTTTAAAAGACAAGGATTGGTAGCCATTGTGAATATGTTTAAGTATTTAAAGGACAATGTGATCATATATGGAGAGGAATCAATAATATTTCCACAAATAGAGAAAGAAATGTAATTCCAAGAGATAAAAAGGGGGACTTCAGGAAGAGGGCCTTGCAAGCACGTGTAAGACGGGAGCCCTCCCAACAAGCACCCAGAAGAGCAGTGAGGGGTCTGTCATTGCAGCTCTGCACCAATTTGAAAAGGAAGTGAAGGGCTACAGCCCCTCACTGTGCACTGAAACCAAAGGAAGTCTGTTTTAAATGGTAGGCAAGTGTTTTCTGCTGCCTCTGCCCTTTACCGTCCTGGCAAGGTAGCCATGGCAGAGACTGTAGAGGAAGCACACCAGGGCTTGCAGTCTCCGAGAAAGGGCCAGTCACTGGCTCTGTGGGAAGCAGGACACTTTCCTGTGAACGATCTGGATACCTGTTATGATCTGCCTGGGAGTGACCGCCTGGGAGTTTCTGATGTCCTTGCTGCAACAAAAAATCACAAGGCATGCTAAGAAACTGGAAATAATGGTCCATTCCAAAGAACAGGATGAAGGAAGAGAAATCTGTATGGAGCCTCAATAATGAACAAACTGTTGTTGTTGTTGTTGTTGTCGTCTAGAAGGCTTCAAAGCAGCACCATGAAACGTGCTCAATGAACTAACTGAAAACACAAAGAAAAATAGGAAAATGATACATGAACAAAAAGAAAATACCAAGGAAGAGATAGAAACAATAAAGAGAAAGCAAACAGACCTGGAAGTGGAAGATACAATAACTTAAGTGAAGGTTTTTATGGAGAGACAAAGAGCAGATCTGAGCTGGATGAATGAAGAATCTGCAAACTATTACTGAGTCTGAAGAAGATAAAAAAGAGTCAAGAAAAATGATGTTCTGGTTCCCTAGTACTGCTCTGACAGGAACATAACACAAATGGGATGGCCTTAACAAACACTTTATTTTCTGACAGAGAGGCTAGAAGTCCAAGTTCAAAGTGCCAGGCTCTAGGGGTTGGGTGACAAACCCTCAACCCGGCCCACTGGAGCTAGAGGCTTTTCTTCACTCAGACAGCTGCTGGCTGCTGAGACTGACAAACCCAAGGTTGACAAGTCAAAAGGCACAGTCCCAATGTTACCAAACCACACAGCAGCCCATTAACTTAAGTCCATTGAAAGTCCCAAGGTCGGCAGAGCATGGCAGGCTGCTGAACAATGACACAGCTATGTGCAGGGTCCAAGTGTGCCATAAGCTAGAGACCATTCCCCAAGGCTTCTCCTTATATACAGAAAGCATCCCACCATGAAGCTGATTACCAGTCTCATCATGGGGAATACTATATCCAGCTGCCCAGCCACTCAACCAGGCCCAGCCGAGTTGACACACAAACGTAATTATCACAAATGAGTGCAGTCTAAAGGAATTGTGAGGCACATTCAAGCAGCCAACATCCACATCATGAGAATCAGAAAAAGAGACAAGAGAGAGAGATACACAAAGAGTATTTTGAAGAAGGAATAACCAAGAAAAGAGCTTTCCAACTTTGACAAAGGACATGAATCTACAAGTCCGAGAAGCTCAATGAAGTTCAAGTAGGATAAACCCAAAAATGTTGAGACACATTATAATTAAATTCTTGACAACCAATGATAAAGATATAGTCCTAAAAACAGCAAGAGAGAAGCAAATTGTCACATATCTGGAATCTTTAATAAGATCAAATGCCACTTTGTCCTCAGAAAATTTGGAGGCCAGAGGATAGTAGGATGGCATATTTAAAGTGCTGGAAGAAAAGAGCTGTCAACCAAGCAGGCTGTGTCTTGCCAAACTGTCTTTCTAGAATGGGGTAGAGTTGGGACATTCCTAGATGAGGAGAAGCTAGTGGAATCTGAGATGACTTGACCTACCTTAGGATAAACGTTAGAGAGAGCTCTTCAGATAGAAGTGAAAGGGCCACAGACAATTAGTTGAAACCATATGTAGAAGTGGAAGCTCTCCAATACACGTAATCTCATGGCAAATATAAGATTACTTTTATGATGATTTTCATTTGTAACTTTGGCAGTTATGTCCTACATTATTCAAAAGCCAAATATATAAAATATTACAAAATTATGTTGTTCAGCATATAGTGTATAAAGAGGTAATTCAAAAGGGTGGAGTACATTACTAAAGTTGAGTTTCAATTACTTTAAACTAGATTGTTATAAATTTAACATGCTAAGTACAATCGTCATGGTAACCACAAAGAAAATATCTAAAATGTATACACAAAAGGAAAGGGGAAGAGAATCAAAGTGATTCACTACCAAAAAAACTCACTAAATACAAATGATGGAAGTATTGGAAGAAGTCAGGGACAAAAATGTATAGGACACAAAAAAGCTAATAGCAAAATGGAAGAAATAGTCCTTCTGTATTTAATTCCTTCAGTATAAATGGATTAAACTCTCCAGCGAAAAGGCAGACAGTGGCAGAATGCATTTTTCAAAAAATCATAACCCATCTATATATTGTCCACAAGAGACATATCTTAGACTCAGAGACACAATTGGGTTGTAAGCGAAAGAAAGGAAAGAATGTTCTATGTAAACAAAACAGAGCTGAAGTAGCCTTATTGATATCAAATAATACATATTTTAGTTAAAATCTGTTATAAGAGACAAAAAAGGGGCATTACATATTGATAAAAGCATGAGTTCATTAAGAGGATGGCCCCATTATAAATACATGTGTACGTAACATCAGAGCCCTCAAATGCATGAAGCAAACACTGGCAGAACTGAAGGGAGAAATGGCCAGTTATCCAGAAGTAACCGGAGACTTACTGTACACCACTCTTAATAATGAATTAGAGCATCTAGAAGAAGGTGTGCCAGGAGCTAGAGCACTTGAACAGTGCTGTAAACCAGCGAGACCTAACAGGCAGATAGAGGACGCTCCACCCAACAACAGCACAGTACACCTTCTTCTCCAGTTGACGTGGAATGGCCCATAGTAGCCCATATGCTCGGTCACAAAGCAGGACTCAGTGAGTTTACAAAGACTGTAATCATACACAGTATTTTCTTCAACTGCAATAGAATGAAACTAGATTAACAACAGAAGTAAAACTGTGAAATACACAAATATATGGAAATAACAACAAATAGGTTAAGGAATAAATTTAAAATATCAGAAAATACAGCTGAATGAAAGTGCAAGTACAACATAGCCTATAAAGAGTTATGGGGTGCAGCAAAGGCAGTACTGGGAGAATTCACAGCAGTTAACACCCACTTCAGAAAAGAAGATATAGCTCAAATCAGTAATTGAACTTTACAACTTGAAGAACTAGGAAAAGAAGCGCAAACTAGGGCCAACGTTAGCAGAAGGAAAGAAACCACAAAAATCCGTGTGGAGATAAATCACATAGACAACAAAAAACAATGCGGAGCATCAACCAAACCAGAAGCTGGTTTTCTGAAAAGATAACTAAAATCAAGAAATCTTTAGCTAGATAAAGAAAAAAAAAAAAAAGAGAAAATGCAAAAAACTAAAATCATAAATGACCTCACTGACTGAGAGAAGCTTGTTTCATTGTGTTAAATACTGTGTTTCCATCTATTTAATATTCTCAGAAACTGTAGTGATGGAGAACAGATAGATCACTGAGTGCCTGGGGTTGTAGGTGGGAAACAGCCGTCATTATAGAGGGATAGTGTGAAGGGCTTCTCACAGTGATAGGACTATCTGGTACTCTGAACATGGTGATTATACACAAATCGGGACATGGTAACCTCATAGCAGATGACTCCACAGTTTAAAAAAAAAAAAAAGCCAATTTTAACATATGGTAATTTAAAATAAATATTTGAAAAGGCTATTACAAGGAAAAACACGTTATACCCATAAGAATAATCACCAGCTTATAGTCAGAAATTATGCAAATGTTAAGAGAATGGCATGACATCTTGAAAAGAAAGAAAAGAAAGCCAACCTGGAAATGTGAGTCAAAAAGGAAGCAAAGTACAGACTTTAATGCAGACAAGAAAAACAGAGACCAGCCAATGATCCCAGATGGAAGCTTGAATAGATACAGAGGAAAGTGCGTGAAATGATTAATAGGTGGGTGTGCAAGAAATAGTGTTCCTCGTTTGGTAATTGATGCAGAGAAGGCATTTGTTAAACCCCAGCATCTGTTCAGAGAAATAGGACTGAAAGGGGACAGACAACCTAAAGATTTTAGTGACAAAAAGCTGGGGAAAAACAAATGAGACTTGGAAGAAGTCAAGGATTTCACCTGTCTCCTGTTGAATCCAGGGTCTTCCTGGGGGTCCTAACTAGTGCAGTGAGGCAAGAAATAAACAACCGAGGTCAGAGAGGAGCGAGTAAAGCCACTGTTACTGGCCGACGGGATGATCGTGGGTGGAGGGCAGCCGGTGGAGGGCTTCCACGTCCCTGCTTCAGAATGTAAAACGGTACAACTGTTTGCGAAACAGGCTGTGTTTTACGGAGTTAAGCATTCACTTCAACTTTGCCCCAGCACCGCACTGACTATCAGTGGAAATGCGACCCTGTGTCCACGCAGGGACTCGACCCTCACCGTTCCTGGCCGCTTCGTCCCTAACAACCACGCCCCGGAAACACGTGAATATGTTCATCTGCCGGTGAAGCCAGGGGCAGCCGCTGGCCCAGCCGTGGGACGAGGTGCCCCACGGCAACGAAGTGAAGGCACCCCAGTACCTACACCAAACGCATCCATCGCAAAAGTGTTTGGTGACGCAAAGGAAACGCTAAGAAGAGTCCATGCTGTGTGCTGTTCTTTTTAGGGAGCCCTAGACCAAAGCAGATCTTCTTTATATGGTTAGCATCAGAGCTGTGGCTTCCTGCGTTCGGGGCGTGGCCAAGATTGACTGGGAAGACGCCTAAGGGAACTGTTTGGGAGCCGAGAACGTTCTATATTGTGGTTGTAGATCCTCAAAAACAAAACTGTATGCAAACTGCATGTCAATAAAGTTAGTTTAAAAACAGACACCCTTGAAACCAGGAACTTTCACTCAACTTTCAGCAGCATGATAATGCCTGTGAGGTGCACAGTGACACCAGTCAACCGGGATGCAGAGGGCAGCATCTGCCCTGGGGCAGAGCTGGGAAGGGGACGGAATGACGGGAAGCGGTGGGTGTAGGGACGGAGTGGGAGTGCCGTTACGTGTAGGGATTGCGGTGGATGTCCCAAAACAGAACATGCGGGGATTGTGGAGTGGCGAACCAATGTGCTCCGTAAATTTCACCCAAATCACAGTAAAAAGGTAAAAAAGAAAAGGCTATGAAAAAGAACTACAATACTTGAACTACTTGTATAAGAAATAAAAATAGAAAAAGAACTTAGTTATTTACTGTGGGGGCTGCACACCCACTTTTATTCAACAGAAGTAGCAAACTCTATAGAGAAGTCAACAGAAGGGAATTTAAGAACAGACCACTTGAATTCATGAGAAGACATGTTTGGTGACCTTGGAGACAACCGTCAGAAGATTCATGGAAATAGATAAAGGGTTGTAGGATGCAAAAGTGGAAATAAACAGAAGAGAATTCCTTGGAGAAATCTGACAAGGAAACAAAAGAGGAAACTTCGAAGAAGGTCAGGTGACTGTTGAGGTCCCTCGTGACCGGGAGGAGTGTGCCTGTTGGGAGACACAGGGGAGAACCTGTGGAGATGGAGGTCTGCTAGTGAGAGAGAAATGGTTCAGAAAAGATGGTTTGAGTCAAGAGCGCTCAGGACAAATAGAGGCGTTGGTTTTAGAAGGAGCAGTGCCGCGCACAGACAGAGAAGGGTACTTGATGGGACAGGGTGGACATCTGTTGAGGGAAATGGTATTTGCTGCACCCACTAAACTCCACTCACCTTGCAGAATGGTCTCATTCAGTGGCTGGTTCATTGTGTGTACAAAAGATCAGCTATTTTTGAATATACTTAGGATCCCGTCCACATTTCTTTTTTCTGACAAGTATGTTGAAATTAAGTTCTTCAAAAACATAACACAAATGCCCACTAACTGTAAATATTAATGAAGATTTTCCTATCATTGGCGAGTTCTACTGTACACAATAGTCTATTGTACACAATAGACTCTGAAGTTAGGAATCGTTGTCTTTCAGCATTAATAAAACATTTTAAACAATGCTGGCTAGTAACATAAGAAAGATGGTGCCTTTTAGGTACTAAACGCAAAGAAAACATGTTTATCAGACAGAATGACTTAGCTAATGCCCTGAAACCAATACAACGTTTTCATCAACTAAAATAGCTATGACTCTTATCATAGCTCCATTGGCTGGCTGAGCTGGACCAGCCATCTAGCAATTCAACACAAAATCACGTATTGATGGGGAGCTACGGAAACTGTGCCTACTAGAAGCATTGACTTAAATAGCATGGAAAGTAACAGCCTGTCCTTGTCATCAAGGACAGAGAAGGGCAGTAAAGCGTCCCAGGCAGGTGCAGTTCAGACTGCAAGGTATAAATCCCAAGGAGACCCAATGGAGGCTGTGGCAGTGCGGCAGTTAAGGCATTTGGACGCTAACCAGATGCTCAGCAGTTCGAACCCACCAGCCGCTCTGTGTGAGAAAGACAAGGCAGTCTATTTCAGTAAAGACTGACAGCCTTGGAAATCCTCTGGGGCAGTTCCGCTCTTCCCAGACCGGAGAAGTCACCACCAAAAGCTATTGGTGGCGGATCTGAACTGTCTGCCGCAGGAGGGGCTGAATGGCAGGCATTTGTCGTCAGTGACACATGAGTTTGGCCCTTCCTAAGAAATGGATTGTTTGATAGGGTAATTGAAAAATATTGTTGTTTCATAAAATACTACTGAGTCTAAAGCCTGCATTATGTATGCATGAGAGCATCATGTTTAACAGGAACACTTTGCTCTCGCGTTCTAACAAGCTAGGGTGGTCAGACAGGATTTTACGCAGCCCAGGCAGTTGGCAGAGTGAAGGGGGCAATATTCAGACCACCACCAAGGCCCGCATGTGACCATGTCTTGGCGGATTAGGACATATGAATGGTCTACATACAAGTAATGGCGTAGTGAAAAGAAGGTCTCTGTTTCGTTGTTGCTGTTAGGTGCCATCTAGTCAGTTCCAACTCACAGCAATCCCGTGCGCAACAGAACCCACCACTGCAGCCACTGTTGCCTGTCCGTCCCGTTGAGGGCCTCCCTCTCTTTCGTCGACCCTCCACTTCACCAAGCATGACATCCTTCTCCAGAGAATGGGCCCTTCTAACCACATGACCAAAGTAGGTGAGACGAAGTCTGGCCATTCTCACCTGCAAGGAGCATTCCGGCTGCACTTCCTCCAGGACAGATTTGCTCACGCTCTTGCAGTCCACCGTATTTTCAGTATCCTTTGCCAACACCCTAATTCAAATGCATCAGTTCTTCCACGGTCTTCTTAGTCATTGGCCAGCTTTCGCATGCATATGAGGCGATTGAAAACGTCTTTGCCTTGGGCAGGCACACCTTAGTCTTCAAAGTGAAGTACTTGCACTTTAACGCTTTCAAGTGGTCTCTTGCCACAGATCTGTCCAGTGCAATACATCATCTCATTTCTTGACTGCTGCTTCCATGGGTGTTGATTGTGCATCCAAGTAAAATGCAATCCCTGACAACATCAGTCTTTGGTCTGTTCATCATGATGCTGTTTATTGGTCCTGTTGTGAACGTTTTTGTGGTTTTTTATATGTTAATATAAAATCCAGACAGAAGGCTGTAGTCTTTGATCTTCAGCTTACATGAAGGCATGTAAGTGCTTCATGTCTTATATGTTTTATGAAATGCAGAACACTGAATATTATGTCTGTTACATTACCAGGTACACATGCAGTTTATTCTGGCACAAGAGAAGTATTTTTGCGTCACGGCGCTATGCTGCGTGCTGGGTCAGTTGTGATATCTAGAAGTACGGTAGCAGTGCGGCCATCTCTGAGGAGCCATGCTTGAAATAGTGGTGGCTTTTATTATTATATTATTATAATACATTATATCATTATATTCAGGCACATCAGAGAAATACCTGACCCAAACCCAAAACCACACCCACTGCCGTGGAGTCGATTCTGACCCACAGCGCCCCTAGAGGACAGAGTGGAACTGCACCACAGGATCTCCAAGGCTGTCAATCTTCACAGAAGAGGACTGCTTCATCTTTCTCCCATGGAGAGGCTGGTAGCTTTGAATCACCGACTTTCTGGTTAGCAGCTGAGCACTTAACCAGTGCACCACTAGGACTCCTATTTAAATAAGCCATTGGGAATGAAACACTCATTTGGGAATGTTGAAAGAAGAAATACAACACTCAGCATTTCTACCATATCATAGTGATTTCATTATAGTGATTATATTTCCCACCAGGGAGCTCCTTTGTACTTTTTTGTTCAAAGCATGTATCAGGATTGTAGTTGGTTACAGTACTTGGTCATTATGTGACAACGTGTCTATCACCTCCTACCCTTTAATCTCCACAAAGACTCCATGATACACCTCACCTATGATACCCACCCATAAAGGTATGTGATTGGGTAAGGATGGATCAAACAAATAGCATTGTGTTAGATGTCAGTCACTGTCTTAATGCTAGAAGAAAAAAGTATAATTCATTTAACTTAAAACAATGCAAAAAGTCCTTGATTATCTTATTCCAACATTGTTTGAGGATTTTATGGGGGTATAATAGTGACCCCACCACTTGTCAGTCATTTTGTCATAACGTGCTAGCTCGCATGTTGCTGTGAGGTTGGAGGCTATGCCACCAGTATTTCAGATACCAGCAGGATCACCCATGGTGGACAGCTTTGACTGTGTGGGTCATAACAAATTATGGATAACATTGAGAAGAATGGGAATTCCAGAACACTTCATTGTGCTCATGAGGAACCTGTACACAGACCAAGAGGATGTCATTCAATCAGAACAAGGGGATACAGCATGGTTTAAAATCAGGAAGGGAGTGCGTCAGGGTTGTATCCTTTCACCATACTTATTTGATCTATATGCTGAGCAAATAATCCGAGAAGCTGGACGCTATGAAGCAGAGCATGAAATCAGGACTGGAGGAAGACTCATTAACAACCTGCAATACACAGATGACACAACTTTGCTTGGTGAAAGTGAAGATGACTTGAAGCACTTACTGATGAAGATCAAAGACTACAACCGCGGGTATGGATTACACTTTGTGGTAGTTAAGGTTATGTGTCAACTCGGCTGGGCCTGGTGGAGTGGCTGGGCAGCTGGTGGTAGTTATTCCCCATGATGAGACTGGCAATCAGCTCCATGGTGGGATCTACCACAAGCAGCCGAGTAGCTCCTTTAGGGGTGTGGTCCACTTCCTGTATAGAAGGAGAAGCTTGGGGAACGGTCTGAGCTTTTGGTGCCTTGGACCCTGCATGTGGCCAAGTCTTTGTTTAACAGCCTGCCATGTTGTGTGCCAATCTTGCGACTGTTAATGGACTTGCATCAGTGGTTTGCCGTGTGGTTTGGTAATATTGGGACTGTGCCTTTTTACTTGTTGACCTTGAGTGTGTCGGCCTCAGCAGGCAACAGCCGCCTAAATGAAGAAAGCCTCCAGCTCCAGTGGGGCCGGGAGCAATAGGCAGAGCTGAAGCCCAACGTCTAGGGGTTTTCACCCAGCGCCTAGAGCCTGGCACTTTGAACTTGGACTTCCAGCCTCCGAATTATAAGAGAATGAACTCCCGTTTGTTCAAGCCACCCATCTGTGGTATATTTTCCATTAGAGCAGCATGGTGTAACCAATGCACATTTCAACATAAACAGAAATCCTCACAACTGGACCAATAAGAAACATCATGATAAACAGAGAAAAGATGGACGTTATCAGGGGTTTCATTTTACTTGAATCTACAATCAACACCCATGGAAGCAGGAGTCAAGAAATCAGAGGTCATATTGTACTGGACAGATCTGCAAAAGACCTCTTTCAAGTGTTAAGAAGCAAAGATATCACTTTGAAGAGTAAGATGCACCTAATCTGAGCCATCATATTTTCAATTGCCTCATATGCATGTGGGGCAATGTGCTTCCTTAAAGATTTACAGCTTTGGAAACCCAATGGGGGTCGCTATGAGTTGGAGTCAACTCAATGCCAGTGATGTGTTTTTTGGTTTTTTGGGTTTTTTTGCATGTGAAAGCTGGACAGTGAATAGGAAAGACCAAAGAAGAATGTATGTATGCCTTGGAATTGTGGTGCTGGTGAAGAATTATGAAAATAACATGGACTGGCAGAACGACGAACAAATTTGTCCTGGAAGAAGTGCAGCAGGAATGCTCCCTGGAAGTGACTTTGTCCCACTCTTTTTTGGCCATGTTGCTGGAAGGGACCATCCCTGGAGAAGGTTGTCATGCTTGGTCAGGCAGAGGGTCATTGAAAAAGAGGAAGGCCATCCACGAGAGAGATGGACACAGTGGCTGCGATGATGGGCTCAAGTCTAGCAGGGATTGTGAGGCCGGCCCAGGACCGGGCAGCGTTTCATTCTGTTGTACACGGGGTCACTGTGAGTCAGAGCCGGCTTGACGACACCTAACAGCAACATGATAGTGACTGATTTTTTATGTTGTTCAGTGCTTTCAAATTGGCTCCTACACACAACAGAACAAAACACAGCCCAGTCCTGAATTTTTCATTAAAAACCCCAAAACTGAGTGCCATCAAGTCGACCCCAACTCACAGAGCCCCTCCTTGAGTTTCCAAGGCAGTATCTCTACAGAAGTAGATTGCCAATCTTCCTTCTGAGGAGTGGCTGGTGGGTGCGAACCGCCAGCCTTCTGGGTAGCAGGCAACCCCCCAACTAATTTTGGCCCAATATTTCAGGTTTATGTTGTTTTTACATTTTAAAAACTGTTATAGACCCAGATCTTGCATTTTTCCAAACTCAATTTTTAAAATTAAGTCTTGTGAAATAAAAATACATCACACACAAAGATACAGGTGGATGACATGTCGATTAAGTTTAAAACAGGAAGAAAGCAGGCATGTGTCTGCATCGGTTCCTACTCACTGCGACGCCCTGTGAGTCGGTGCAGCTGTGCCCCGTTGGGTTTTCAGTGGCTTTCTCTGGAGGTGGATCACCAGCCCTTTCTCCAGAGGTCCTTCTGGGTCAGCTGAGCTGCCAGCTTCTGGTAGCAGCCAGCACTCCCCTGTCTGTGGCTCCTGGAAACTCCACGCTGCAAACGGTTCGCAGCAAAAACAGTCACCGGTCTTTGTCGGGCCCACAGAAAACTGAAACACAAGGATGACAAGATAAAGCCACTGAAATCACAAGCAGAGATTATGGAAATGATCTTCATCTTCATGCTGTCACCAAATAGTGCCTGTCAATTTACGGACTTTTTATTCGTGTTTTCAAGTATAGAATGACTAAATAACTGGACAGGAAATCTGTGCTTTTCCACATAATTTTCTTTCCATAGCCATGCAACTTCTCTGTGGTCCCATTTTAAGGAGGACTTAGAGCCATGGCTACTCAAGCCAGGAAGAATGTCAGCTGTCCTTCAGGGCAGGGGTAGCATGATATTTCTGTAAAGGCCAGAAAACATTTTGGACTTCCCGTGTGCATGATGAGGATCAGGATGAATCTGTTTCCCAGGATGTGGAGATAGGGCTGCTCCTCCCATTACCTCTCCACCTCATTGTCAGCCACTCTCCCGACGCTCTCTCTCTCTGTCCCTGCCACCTAGAACTGGGTCAGAGCTCACAAGTTAAAAGGACACCATCCTTCAGATTCTAAGTGCCATGAAATTATGTCCTCCCACCAACAACCCTTTCAAAATCTGAACACATTTCTTAGCTCAGGGGCCAAATGAAAACAGGACATTGGCCAGCTCTAGTGAATTACGCTTCAGACTGTGGGTTGGGAACGAGTAGTGGTGCAGTGAAATCAGTAAGGCAGGTCCTGGCCAAAGTTTTATAATAGCATGACACCCTGTGGTGTGACAGCAACCTGTGTCACCCACAGTGACAGTTAGGGCTGCTTTGTGAAATGTATATTATCAGTTATATACTGGATCATGATGTCAGATGTCTCACTGTGGATTATAAATTTTAAAAAAGTTTTCAAAACCATTAATCTTCTTATACGCAAAGTGATTTAGCATCACGAAAAGCACATGTCTCAGGTCAAATTCACACAGCTATTTAATTGTTAGAGACCACACTAAATCACACCTCTTACTTTTCAGTCCAGAACTGCTTTGACTTAATTGAATGCTAGGTCTAGGTGACAGAAACCTATAATGCTAATGAAGTTGGCTAGTCCTGAGAGCTCAGGATACACCCAAAAGTTAAAATATTCAAAGAGGATGTGAGAACTAGCTGGTTTATTGCTGGCATTCAGACCGCTCGTACTATTCACCTCAACTGCCTTAACCCCAACAAAACTCACTGGAATCCACCAGGCGGCCGTCCCCTGGTCGCCAGCCTGTCCTCTCTGCATGTGTTGTCCCTTGCTCTCCAGTTTCAGATTCTGAGGTCAGGCCCAGGGCACATCAGCCTTGACCATCAGTCTCCAGCCTGCCCTTCTCAGGTGTCGGAACACAAATTTCTACGCTGCAGCCTCCACTTAATTAGGCGGACTTGCCACACTTGTGTGGGTCTCAGATCACAAGAGAAATAAACTATCAGGTATGAGCTCGTGGTAAAGAAAGCCCAGAAAGGTGAGCCAAGAGAGGGGACATTTCCCAAGAGATGACTTTGGAGACGTTATCCATTTCCCACCTTCACACTCATGTCGCTCGTCACATGAGTGTCGGGTTGGAGTCTTAAGGGCCAGTAATGATATATATAATTACTGTCTAGGTTTTAAGTTCATTGCAATTTCTTTTGTCAGAGGTGTGTGTGAGTGTGTGTGGTTTGGATTTGTCATGTACATCAGAAGCCTTTCTGAATGAAAGTCCATAGGGTAAAGAGTTGCAGACCATGGAGCATGAGGAGTTACGTAGTTATTACAATTCAGTAGCTTTATTCATTTTTTTGACAAAAAAATTTTAGGTTACAAAATATGTTGATGAACTTGAAATGGAAAGAAATGTGAAAGGTAAAGTACTACACAAATGCAGTGTGTATTCTACTTCTGAATCTTTGGGATGTTTTCCTAGCATTCTGCAAATACTCATATGTGCAAATGACCGTCTTCAGCTCTTCTGAGATCTATGCAATGAGTTTTTCCCATATTACTTACCCAGCGAAAGCATAGCCCTCACGATATGGCTGGTAGTTGACTTCAGCCTCCGCTTGGACATTTCCAGTGATGGGAACTTATGAACATGTAGTAGACGGTTCTTAACAATTGAACCACAGTTTTCCATTTCTGCAGCCTTCTCCCATTTGGCCTAGTGTCCCCTTTCTGTAGTGACTCTCACGTGGCTCTGGGGGCAGGAAGTTCAAAGCAGGTATTGCCCCGGGGGGTTCCTTCTCAGGGCTTCCAAGGAGCTTCTGCCCGTGGCCTCCTAGCGCCTGACAGGTGCTGACAGCCCGGCATTCGCCTGTAGGTGCGTTTGTGTCCACTGTCACATGGTGTCTGTCCTCCCCAGTATGACCCTCTCCAAGTCTGCTCTCTGCTGTTACAAGTCACCACTCAGAAGGTTAAGACTAGGACCCAGCCTCCTCAGTCTGTCTTTGCTGATAGTAACTTCCAGGAGAGACCCTAGTTCAAGGTCACTTCTACAGCTCAGGGTCAGGCTTCCACAGCCATTTTGGGGAGATAAAATTCAATCCATAACACGCTCTTTCCCAGATAGTGTCTTATTTGCAAAGCAGACCTCCTTGGTTTCTGTTCCTGTCTCCCGGACCTCGTACCATCCTGATGGTTTTCCTGTAGATGGACTTCATTTCATTACGTCCCTCGGAAAGCAGAGTGTCTGATGGACTGACTGCTACGGTCCTCAAAGAGTAGGAAGGACGGTGGTCCTCAAAGAGTAGGAAGGAGGGTTGCAAGGGCAGTGCGGTAATAATTGTGCCTCAGGTTGTATCAGGCAGACCTCATTTTATCTCACTTCACCTTATTACACTTCACAGATAGTGCGTTTTTTATGAATTGAAGGTTGTGGCCACACTGTATCAAGCAAGTCTCGGCACCAGTTTTCCAACAGCACGCGTTCACTTCATGTCTCCATGTCCCATTTGTGGTCATTTTCACAGTGTGTCACACTTTTTCACCATGCTGTCGTATACTTCCTACACTGTACTTTGGTGTCAACATAACGTTTGTATGCACTGGGAAACCAGAGACTTCGTGAGGCTCACTTTCCTGAGTGGTTGCTTTATTGAGGTGTTCTGCAACGGAACCTGCAGTCTCCTGAGGTAGGCCTGGACTAATTGTCATACATACCGAGCTTTTAATCAGCTAAGATTATTTTTCTGTTTCGACTCTTGTCGAGCCAGAAATCGTATAAAGTGTTACCTCTGCTGACTTTCCACAGAGGACCCGTCCTTCGTTTTCTCCCGTACGTTGCTGTTTGAATTAACATTCTCCTTGTAGCACCTTTGTTTTCGCTGCTTTCTCTGTATACACATTGGCCACGCACGTAGAATTGGTGGCTTTAATCTACATTTGCAGCAGTAGGCTCAGTCACAGCATGATTGTGAGGTTGGCACAGGGCCGGGCAGTGTTTCATTCTGTTGTACATGGTCATGTTGTATATTGTTATGAGTGGGAACTCACTTGATGGCATCTAACAACAGTGTTTTACATTTTGCTTTACGTGGAGGGTTTGCCAAGACTTCTGACCAGGGCACAGTAGTTACTCCCAGGTAGAGCAAAACTCAAATTCATGTGTATATATATATGTGTGTGTGTGTGTGTATGTGTGTGTGTGTGTATGTGTGTGTGTGTATATATATATATATATATATA
>NW_006921971.1:2085503-2092252 GCF_000298275.1 Orycteropus afer afer | reverse complement strand
GAAGTAGATTGCCCCATCTTCCTTCCGAGGAGTGGCTGGTGGGTTTGAACCGCCAGCCTCCTGGTTAGCAGTCCAGTGCCTTAGGCACTATGCTACATCCATACATATATATGGGACCCACAGGAACAGTAGAGAACAGAGGACTCCCTGCGACTGTCACCCTGAGACACTCAAACCTAGAAAAGAGCCCCCCTGAGATCACCTTTTAGCAAAATAGCAGAGCGACACATTAAATAAAGGATAGTTTTTATCCCTAAGACTGGTGCCCTGCTTAGAAGCCATCAGTATGTGCCCCGAAGGTCACCAGTTACTCCGAAGCTGAGATGAGAAGAGAAGGGGCCAGGGAAACTGGAGTGCTGCCAGGGGCAGACAGAACACAGTCAGAAAGAATGTGAACAGAGTTGCCTTGTGCTCAGTGTAACTCATGTCACTGAGCAACTTGTGTGGAGACTGTCAAATGGGAACCTAACTTGCTGTGTAAACTTTTACCCAAATCACAATAAAATATTGCTTAAAAAAAATGAGTGGAGGGTTTGGCTAAGAAAATTGAGCTTGGGGCAGTCTGAAAATCATTGCTTTGGGCACTCACCTGCCTGTGTGTTGCTGTGCGGCTGGGAGCTATGCCCCGGTATCTCAGGTCTCAGCAGGGTAACCCATGCTGAACAGGTTTGGGAAGAACTTCCACACTAAGACAGTCTAGGAAGAAGGACCTGGCAATGTGCTACTAAGAAAAAGGGCCAGCAAAACCTTATGAATTGCAGGGAACATTTTCTGACTCGGTGCTGGAAGATGAGCCCCTCAGGTCGGAAGGCACTGAGAGTATGACTGGGGACAAGCTGCCCTTCAAAGTCAAGTTGGCCTTAATGACGTCAAAGTGGAGTCGGCCTTAATGACATCAAAGTGGAGTCGGCCTTAATGACGTCAAAGTCGAGTTGGCCTTAATGACGTCAGAGTCGAGTCAGCCTTAATGACGTCAAAGTCGAGTCGGCCTCAATGACGTGCATGGAGCAGAGCTCTCGGGACCTCCATTTGCTGATGAGGCTTGATTTGAAATGAGAAGAAAGAGCTGCCAACAGCCACTAATAATCGGAAAGTGCAAAGTACAAAGTGTGAATCTAGGAAAACTGGAAGTCATCAAAAATGAAATGGGATGATTATAGATCAGTTTCCTAGGCATTAGTGAGCTGAAATGAACTGGTTGATTTTGGCCATTTTGAATCAGACAGTCAGTCGTATGTTCTGGTATGCCAGGAATGGTGTCAGTTCATCGTCAAAACCATTTCAAGATCTGTCCTGAAGTTTAGTGCTGTCAGTACAAGGGTAATATCCATATGCCTGCAAGAAAGACGAGTTCATGTGATTACTAATGCCAAAGGTGATGAAACTCAAGATGTTTTCCAACTTCTACAGTCTGAAGTGGACCAACCATGCAATCAGGATGCACTGGTAATTCGTGGTGACTGGAATGGGAAAGATGGAAGTGAACAAGAATCCGTAGTTAGGAAATAAATAAATAATTGTGTGTGTGTGTGTGTGTGTCTGTGTCTGTGTGTGTGCAAGACCAATATCCTATCCATTGGAAATACCTTTTTTCAACAACATACATGATGACTATACATATTGACCAAGCTGGATGGAATAAACGGGAATCAGATCAACTCCATCTGTGGAAGGAAATGAGGGTGGAGTTCAATATCATCAGTCCCAGCGAGGCCAGGGGTTGACTGTGGACAGTCCGTCAGTCGTTCCTATGCCGGGTCACACTGAAGCTGAAGAAAAGTTCGAAGCAGTTCATGAGAGGTAACACACAGCCTCGAGTGCATCTCACCTGAACTTAGAGACAATGTCAAGAATAGACTTTGGTGCATTGAGCACTGATGACCAAAGACCAGGTAAGTTGTGGGATGACATGAAGGACATACATCATATGAAGAAAGCAAAAGGTCAAGAGAAAGACAAGAAAGAAAGAAAAGACCAAAAAGGATGTCAAAAGACTCTGAAACTTGCTCTTCGTTGAAAAGAGAGTGACTAAAATTAATGGAAGAAATGATGAAATAAAAGAGCTGAGCACAAGATTTCAAAGGGTGACTTGCAAAGACAAAATATTATAATGGAAGTGTGCACAATCTTGAAATTAGAAAACCAAATGGGAAGAACATGGTCAGCATTTCTCCAGCTGAAAGAACTGAAGAAATAAAATCAAGCCTCAAGTTGCAATACTGAAGAATTCTAGGGGCAAAATGCTGAATGATGCAGGAAACATCAGAAGAATACACAGTCACCGGACCAAAAAGAATTGGTCCATATTCAGTCATTTCTAAGAATTGGTCCATATTCTGTCATTTCTGGACGTAGTACGTGATCAAGAAAGTGTGATACTGAAGGAAGAAGTCCAAGCTGCACTAAAGGCATTGGCAAAAAAACAAGGCTCCAGGAGCTGACAGAATACCCACTAGGATGTTTCCACACAGGGATGCAATGGACGCACTCACTCATCTGAGCCAAGGAAATTTTGAAGACAGCCGCTGGCCAGCTGACAGGAAGCCAACCATATTTGTATCCATTCTAAAGAACGGTGAGCCAGTAAAATGCAGGTGTCATTGAACAATACCATTGCAACTAAAATTTAGTTGAAGATAATTCCAAAAACGCTCGCAGCAGTTCAGTGACAGGAAAGTGCCAGAAATCGGAGCTGAATTCAGAAGAGGACGTGAAACAAGAGATAGCATTGCTAGTGTCAGATGGATGCTGGCGGAATAAAGAGAATGCCAGAAAGAAGTTTGTCTGTGTTTTATGGACTGCACAAAGGCATTCCACTATGTGGGTAATAAGAAATTATGGATAACATTGCAAAGAATGGGAATTCCAGAATGCTTAATTATGCTCATGCAGACCCTGTACATGGACCAACAGGCAATGGGATACTGCATGGTTTAAAATCAGAAAAGATGTGCAACAGGGTTGTATCCTTTCATCATACTTATTCAGTCTGTTTGCTGAGCAAATAATCCAAGAAACTAGACTATATGAAGAAGAACTCCAGCATGAGGATTGGAGGAAGACTCATTAACAGCCTGTGATACGCAGATGACACAGCCTTGCTTGCTGAAGTGAAGAGGACTTGAAACGCTGATGAAGACCAAAGACTACAGCCTTCAGTAGGGATTACACGTCCACATAAAGAAAACTAACGTCCTCACAGCTGGACCATTAAGCAACAACATGATTAACGGAGAAAATACTGAAGTTGTCAAGGATTTCATTTCACTTGGATCCAGAATCAACACCCATGGAAGCAGCAGTGAAGAAATCAAACCACATATTGCATTGAGCAGGTGTGCTGCAAAAGACTTCTTTCAAGTGTTAAAAAGCAAAGAGGTCACCTCAGGACTAAGGTGCACCTGATCCAAGCCATGGTTTTCTCAGTTGCCTCATGTGCATGAGACAGCTGGACAGTGGGTAACAAGACTGGAGAAGAATTAGTGCCGGTGAATGGCGGTGCCGGCATAGAATGCGGAGCGTCCCATAGATGCATGGACGGCCGGAAGCGGAAAACACCTGTCTGGGAGGGAGCACGGCCAGGATGCTCCTTAGAAGCCAGAACACAAGACCAAGACGTCGTCCTCGTGCACTTTGAACGTGTTACCAGCAGGGACCACTTCCTGGAGGATGATAGTACGCTCGGTAAAGTAGACGGTCAGCAAAAAGAGGAAGCTGCTCAAGGAGAGGGGTTGGCACCATGGCTGCGGCGTTGGAGTCACACAGCAGGGACCGTGGGGCTGGCTCAGGACCGGCCAGGATTCATGTCCACATAGGGTCGCCCGGACTCGCAACTGACTCGAAGGCACCCAATAACAGTGTTGCTTTGAACATAGATGGGGAGCTTTGGGAAGGACTAGTTTTTCTCAAGATACTTGCACAATTTAGGTCTGTAATTATTGGATAAGGTGATGCACTTGCCTCTAGCTGATCCCACCTTTACCTGGAACCTTTTTTTTCTGTTTTATGTTTATGCTTTAATCATGATGTTGTTGGTGTTGTTATGTACCATCAAGTCGGCCCCGACTCATAGCCACCCCTCCTTGGGTTTCCGAGGCAGTATCACTACAGAAGTAGATTGCCCCATCTTCCTTCCAAGGAGTGGCTGGTGGGTTTGAACCGCCAGCCTTCTGGTTAGCAGTCAAGTGCCTTAGCCACTATGCTACCAGAGTTCCTTTAATCATGATAATTATCAATAATTTCCTATAAACAATTACGGTTTCTTTGTTTTGTTTTGTTTCTTTTATCTTTAAGAATGCATGTTATGATGGGTATACAGGTGGATAGATGGGTGGACAGATGGGTTGACAGGCTGAACTAGTAGGTATGACTACGAAGTGGGGAGTGTACCCAAGAACATGTATAGGGTTGGCAGACAGTGGTCCTATAAGTCTATGTATATGATCTGAATTCTCAGGTGTATAGTAGAGCGGACAAGAGGCAAGGTTGTAGTCACTGCTAGGTCACAACCAGCTACCCAGAGGGACTGAGTAGTTGAACCTGTGGGCTCGGGACCATAGTCACAGGGGACATCAAGCTCAATTGGCGTAACATAAAATATACAAAACACTGTTCCACCTCCTACTTTGGCGAGTGTAGTGACTGGGATCTTAAAAGCTCACAAGCTGCCATCTAGATGCGACAATGGGTGTCTCCTCGTCCAGAGCAAAGAAGAATGAAGAAAACCAAAAATTCACAGATACAATCAGTCCTAGCAACTGGTACACAATCCGATCTGCAGCCTATATGACTATGAGACCAGAAGAACTAGATGGTGTGTGGCTACCAATGTCAACCACTTGGAAGGGGATCTGTGTAGGAGATCCTGGATAGAGAGGGAGAACAATGTGGAACAAAACTCAAAATCATTTGGGATAAAAAAAGGGAGGGGACCAGGTTTGCTGGTCTGACAGAGCCTGGTGGAACCACTGAGACTATGGCCCCTAGCTGCCCTTCAGGTCTGGAATTGAACCCACACCTGTGGCTTCCAGCCAAACAAAGTACAGGCATGTGAGTTAAACATTTACCTCAGGTAGATACACTCCTTGGAGAGAGCAATCATGAGAGAAAGAAGGGCTGTGTGTGCACAGGGAGACAGCTCAGGGGGCAGGAGTGTATGGAGGGATGGACACTGGGAAGAGGTAACTATGGGGAGGAAGTGGGAGGGGAGCTGTTGCATTGTGGTAAACTGTGGTCAATGTCATGAGACAAAGTGTACATGAACTGCTGTATGGAAACTGAATTTGCTCCGTAAATTTTCACCCAAATCACAATTTAAAAAAAAGAAGAAGAAAAAGAATGCATGTTATGAAAAGTGATACAAGCTATTTCCATTTAAAATTTCACATTTAAGTATTTGAAAAGAAAAACACAACAATATTATTTTTCTAAATAGATAAAGAGCCTAAAGGACCATATTACTACAAAAGCAACTTTAAATTCAAGTCAAGTAAATGTGAGGATTTACGTTATTAAGTATATTTGAGGTAGAACGTTGAGAATTGAAGTAAATGAAAGTTAGAAACTGGAAGTTTTCAACTGTAATTATACAAACTGTGTACTTCAAACATAGTGTGTTTCAAAGGAGACTCCCCTTTATGGATGGAACACAAATCACTATTGTTATGTTTAGTGGGAAAGCCTAACACTGCCCGTTTGCCAGTCCCTGTAGCTACTCAGGTAATTTAATAATATGACCTGGGACTTGTGTGTGTTCTCTTTGCGTAGCTGACATTTCCTGAAATGAATGGCATGGTAAGAACCTATGTATCGTCCTCAGTGACCCTTTAGGACTCAGTCAGCTTTTGGGAGATGTCAGAGGACGAGGCAGACCTCAGCCGGTCACTGGGGATGCAGCCGGGCCTCCCTGGGACGGGAAGGGGCACGGGGAGAAGGCAGGCTGCTGGCCGAGGGGGTTCAGCATAGCCGCGTGTTCCGTGGTGAAACTGAAGCCGAAGGGAGCCGTGTGGTCCCGGTCATTGGTGAGGTGAAACTTCACCTCACTCCCCTCATTTCGGGCTTATTCACTGCTGTTCGGGTTAAATCAGAGGGCCGAGAAAAGGGCAAAATCCTTAGCTGATCTTCTTCAGCGGTTGGAACATGGGCCCCATACTGAGGATCACAGGATCTGTCCAAACACAACCTCAGAAATGACTGTTTCGCTCACCAGGCCCCCCAGCCAGGCCCTTTCCAGGTAAGTACCTGCACCGTCGTCGGCTCCTTGACATCAGAATGCGTCATGGTTCAATTTCTTGTAGGTCCTGACTCGCCACAGAGCGTATGCACGTGCGCAGCATGTACACACACACACACACACACAGACACCTACCTCTGCCTGCCAGTAGATTCCAGCTCATAGCAACCCTCTAGGACAGAAATGAACTGCCCCACAGGGTCTCCAAGGCTGTCAGTCTTTCTGGAAGCATAGCCTAAACCAAAACCACTGCCGTGGAGTCCATTCTGACCCACAGTGCCCCTAGAGGACAGAGTGGAACTGCCCACAGGGTCTCCAAGGCATGGGGTCGGGTGGCGTGCAGTAAAGCCAGCACACTGGGATCACACAACAAGGCACATTCCGCTGTGGATAGCCTTTGAATGACCATAACACAGTGCCATCCACTTGATCCTGACCCACAGCGCCCCTAGAGGACAGAGTGGAACTGCCCACAGGGTCTCCCAGGCTGTCAATCTTCACAGAAGCAAAGCCCAAA
>NW_006921971.1:2084354-2085126 GCF_000298275.1 Orycteropus afer afer | reverse complement strand
ACAGAAGCAAAGCCCAAACCACACCCACTGCCGTGGAGTCCATTCTGACCCACAGCGCCTCTAGAGGACAGAGTGGAACTGCACACAGGGTCTCCAAGGTCATCTTTAAGGAAGGCGACTGCCTCATCTTTCTCCCACAGAGCTGCTGGTGGATTGGAACCGCCTACCTTCTTTGATTAGTAGCCGAATGGTTTAACCATTCGCCACCAGAGCTCACTGCAAAGCACCCAGCAGTGGTTTAATTATAATCATTTATAGATTTTCTTAAATAAATGATGTCAAGGAACATGTCTGAGAAAACCAACCCCGACCTGAATGCCCAGCCATTTGGCAATGGGAACCTCAGTTTGCGGCCAGCGTCAAGGGAATGTAAACTGCAGGTGGACATGCAAACAGAAGGAAGGCCCCAGGGAAACGAGGAACGAGTGAGTGAACTGCAGGCATTGGCAGCATGGCTCCCCATGGCTCCCGATGGACTAGCAGAAAGGTGGTTTGTAGAGCATAAGAACTGAAGAGTAAATTTAGGGCATTGTTCCATATTTAATCAGTGTTAATCATAATACCATTAGAACATTCTCTTCAGCTTATTTATGTTACAATTAGGTCACTAAGAAATATCTATGTGGGAACTATCACTCTGGATGGAGTTTTCATATTTTATTGTAATCTAAGGAGCTCTGGTAGCTTAGTGCCTAAAGGCACTTGACGGCTAACCAGAAGGCTAGCGGTTCAAACCCACCAGCCAGTCCTCGGAAGGAAGATGGGGCAATCT
>NW_006921971.1:2072335-2083619 GCF_000298275.1 Orycteropus afer afer | reverse complement strand
GATCTAGCATAAAGTTCCGATCCCTACAAAGTGAATTAGAAACTCAGTATTGCTGGGCAGCTTTGATATTCAGTCTCGTGAGCTTGGGGCAAGACCTCAAGGAGAAGGACTGACGCGGTGGCTGCGACGAGGGGTCAGGCCCGGCAGTGATCGCTCGCGAGGCCGGCGCAGGACGGGCCCGGGCTTCCTTCTGTTGTTTGTGGGGTTGCTGTCAGTCGGAGCCGACTGGACGGCACCTGACGATAACGACGGGACAGACACTAAAACACGGAGCCGCCTTGGCACCCCCCCCCCCACATTTGACGGACAGTAACAGAGTGTATTGTCCTGGGCGGAGAAGCGGGCACACTCCGTGCTCAGAAACTGCCCATGGCAGACTGGAGGCAGTGGCCGCCTGCGAGTTTCAGCGGGCCACAGTCCCTCCCTCCTGCACCGCGCTGGTAGGTCCCCGTGTGATCCGCTGGTCGCTGGCGCCACGGTCACCGCAGCTGTGCCTGACAAGCAAAGGCCCCTGGGGCCCACCCGTAAACTTCCTGTTTCCGAACCGGATTTTGTCCAGAAGGAAGCGGCCGCTGTCCTCCCGAACCCGCCCCCTCGCTTCCTGGGCCCGTGTCTGCTGGTGACGTCAGCTCACCCGGATTCCTACTTCACCTTTGACCTCACTTTCGGTTCCTCCGAAATAGTTAAGGGTCTCTCCCAAACGTCTGTGCAGGCTGCGCCCCTGGCCTCGCCACCGCCGTTACCCCAGCCGGCCTGGGCGAGCCCGGGTTTCTTCCCAGACTCGTGGCAGCGAGGGAGCTCGCCACGCGGGTCCGCCCTTACCTCTTCCCTGCCGAAGGTCGCGAGGCCGCAGGTGCCGGGTGTGGCCCCACAGCCTGCCTCCCTCTGTTTTCACTGCCCATCCCGACGTGCACACTCCGTTTGACTGTCCACTGGGCAGCCTCGGTGCGCCTCAAACCTTTCTGTGTCCGCCTGGGGTCACCTTTCCTCCATTCCCTGTGCCCTACATGGACCCACCCAAAACCCAACCCACTGCCCTGGAGTGGATTCTGACTCATAGTGAGCCAGTAGGGTTACCAAGGCTATAAATGTGGACGGAAGCAGACGGCGCCATGGCGCTCCTGTGGAGTGGCCGGTGGCTTTGACCCGCAACCTGTCAGTTAGCAGCCCGATGCCTTAACAACAGCGTCACCAGATTTAAACGTCACGTCGCACGTCAGCCTTTCTCCCAGGCAGAGCTTCCCCCTGCCGTCCCTGCACGGCTGCCTTTTCACCCGTGGGCCGCCTCGCCGCGCTCAGAGCGACCCCTTGTCCGCCCAGGCCGCCCCACTTTCCTCACTTCTTTCCAACTGGGACCCTTTCAGCTGGGCACTGCAGCCCCAATGCTCAGTAAATGCTTTTTGAACAAAGTGGGTTCCTGTCCTGTGAAATACCTTATTTTGCCTTCAAATCTTAACTCCTTTACTTTTTTCTTTCAACTACAGTGAGTGACCATTGCTAGGCACATGTGCCTTCAGAGAGAGTGCATGTGAGGCTGCGGCCTGCCGTCAGTGGCCTGTTCCCGCTCCCTGCTCCCACAGCAGGGCCTCGCCCCAATTCTAGCCTGTCTGCACCCCACTCCTCCAGCCTCAGGCTGCACAGGTTCTCAGCTCTTGTCCTTGTTCCCTGGTCCCGGTCAGAGGGAAGGCTTTGGCTTTGCTTGGCTGAGTGCCTGTGGGAGGGAGTTATTGCGTGACCCTCCCACCACAGGGAGCGCCCGCTAGCCACACGTGGGGCTTCCTCCGTGCTCCCCGAAACCGCTCCTCCGACCCCACACGTGCACAACAGCACACAGAGCCCGACCCCGAGCGCCCCTCAGTTTCTCTTCACACGGCGTCCCGTGCCTTCCCGCCTCCCAGGGGTCCGTGTCAAGCCTATCCGCGTGTTTTGGAGACAGGGCTCTGTGGCCGAGGCCAGGCGAGCTCTGGGGTCCACGCATCTCACAGGCTGGCTCCCTTCATCCTGTCTGCCTTTCTTCTTGGTTGCAGTTGTTGGTTGGTTGGTTTTCAGTTGCGGAGGGGGCTGAGCTCTCCAAGTAGGACCTGCCTTCTTGCCGTCCGCCGTCAGTGTGAGCCAAAGAAAAGTGGCAGGTGGTTTTCTTTCCTGTGTTTTTGGCTGCTGCTTGGCCAGATCCATTCTTCTTTTGCTGCCTGGATCTGGGGCCCCACCCCACATACACACACACGATGTCCCCACCTGCTGCATCTCCAAGGCTTGTATCTGAGCCGCTCGGAGACGTTCAGCTCTTGGCGGGCCTCATCTTTCCACGAGGTTGGTGGGACCCGCTCAGAGTTGTAGCGAGGCAGCCGACCTCCCCGTGGGCCACCACCTGGATGGACACCGCCTGCTGCGGGAGCTCAGATGTCTGCCGCTGGTGGTGCAGATGCCCGTCGGGTGCTGGGGGGCCGGCGTCCCTGCGGTGCTCGCTGAGCACCTTGCTCAGAGTCCTTAGTGCTGTGGCTGCTGAGGAGTGACCCTGCGGATGCAACGATGAAGCGCTGGCTGCAAACCAGAGGCTGACTGTCGGAGCCCGCCCAGCAGGGGCCTGGTGACAGCCCCCACAGAGGACAGCCGGGGCGGCCCTGGGGAGCAGCTCCACTCTGTCCCGTGGGGTCACGAGTCGGAGTCGACGCAGCGGCTCCCGGCGACAGCAGCTGGTGGAAGTGTCCTGCTCACCGGCCAAACCAGCTGTTGGTGGTGAGGTCCACGTGGACAGAGCCTTTGAGGCCTGCTTCCTTTTTTTATTATTATTATTGTGGGTAAAATTATGTGACTACATTGCCGTTTTAAGCATTTCTAAGTATACAATTCGGGAGCTCTGGTAGCATAGTGCCTAAGACACTTGACTGCTAACCAGGAGGCTGGCGGTTCAAACCCACCAGCCACTCCTCGGAAGGAAGGTTGGGCAATCTACTTCCATAGTGATACTGCCTCGGAAGCCCAAGGAGGGGTCACTATGAGTCAGGTCCGACTTGATGGCACATAACAACAACAACAACAACAAGTGTACAATTCAGTGACATGAATTGTGTCACCATCACCACTGTCTGCTTCCCATGCTTTTCCTTACCAAGCCGACATCAGTTCTGGGGGTTCCTTCTTAATTGACAAGGAGGGAGTCGCCGTGGAATAGGAAGGGGCTGCTGGTCCTGGCCATAGGATTGCTGCCCTCCCTTGATAACGGGTGCTACCGTGTTGGCTTTCAGAACTGTTTCCCTGCATCTTGGTCTCTCCCTGAGCTGCCCCGCCCTCCTGGCCCACTCCCTGGCGCAGCCCCAGGAGTCTTCCCAGCCGTGTCCTCTGCCCGCTGGCCCCTGTGCTCATGCCTTCTGTCCTCATGTCTGCCCACCACGCCGCTACCTTCTTCAGGAAGCTTCCTACCTCACCAGCTGGGACTCAGCCAGCACCACCTTCCTCACTGTCGCACGTGGCCAGTATCTTAATGTTGGGTCGTCCCTGGAGCTCAGCCCCAGCGTGACATGGGCTCGCCAGGCCCAGTTCCGCACGCTGCCTGTAGCGTTTAGGCCACTCACAACATCTGGTTTGCAACCATCAGATAAAATAATAGTGAGGGGTTCATGGAGCTGTGAGAGAGTCGAATGAGTTAAACCCACGCCACACCCTCTGCCTTCCAGTCAGTTCTGACTCACAGCAACCCCAGGTGACGACAGGACTGCCCCATTGGGTTTCCAAGGCTGTCAGTCCTTACTGGAAGCTGGCCCAGCTTTCCCCCACAGAGTAGCTGGTGGGTTTGAACCACTGCCCTTTCTTAGCAGCCAAGCACTTTAACCACTGTGCCACCAGAGCTCCTTTCACATGAGATTGCGTGCATTCATCATGCTTAGTAAATGATAAAGCCCTAGGTGGATGCTGGACCATCTTAGATTGGAACTGAAATTTGTAAGGTGTGGACAGTCCCTTGTGTATCTCTGCCGGTACCTGGTACTGACACTGACCTTGGTCCCACAAGGAAACCAGAAACGAGTTGAACCTGATTGTGACTTGCTTGCTGGTCACAAAGCTATAAAAGGGCCCCTTTTTGGGACATAAACTCATCAACTGTTTGTTTTATGCATAGACAGCCTTTGAGTTAGTTACAACATCACTTGGATCAGTTTGGTTTTCTGAACTTTTTGCTAAGGTTTCGCAAACTCATGGTGCTTCCTTAAATCTCCACTGTTGAAATGTGAGTGCTGTTTTGTTTTGGAAACACATGAGGACAAAGTGTCACCAGCCAATCCTGCCTTTCCAGCAGCCCCTCCGAAGCTCTGGAGTTGACCTCCTGTCTCAGAAAGACGCTGCTTCTGTTGGGATCACAGTGTCAGCTCAGCTGCCTTCTGTTTTGGTTTTTCCTTACTTTTGAGCACACCCCCTTCATTCATTCTGTTCAAAATCACTTGTGTGACAGCCCAGTAAAGGTGTGCTGCACTGGGGGGCTGGAGCCGCGGTGGATTGCTCCGAGGAACGAGAGCAGTTTGCAGGTTGCAGGCTTGTGGCTCCACCCCGAGATGTCAGGCCTTTGAACAAAGCGTCCTGTGGGTGAAGCTTTGGGTTCTAGTTTTCTTCTGACGGAACAGTATTATCTGTGAAATTGTCCATGTTCTCGTGACGTAAGGTTCCCACAAAGTTAGTCTGAGAAGCGAATGCAGTGGCATCATTTTCCTAATTTTCACTTCCCATCGTTACACATCAGGACCCCTAACACACAGCGTGCACGATGAGTCCTTCTTTGTACCAAAGCCTCACAGCCTGACGTATGAAACGGGGTGGAGTGCGACCGCCGCTCACCATCACTGTGCTCACAAAGCCCTTTGCTTACCCTTCTGCAGAATTGAAATAGTTGAGCCGCAGCAGGTGACAGTGGCCGGGAGCAGCCCTGCTGATCAGTTACAGCGCTCCTCCCCCCAAGGAGCCCTTCCGTCCCTCCGATCTCATTAGTTAGCTGTCTGTCCTCGCATCCCGTAGACAGAACGCCAGGGGCCTGTCTGTGCAATCAGGGAAGCGCTGTTAGCAAAGTGGGCGCAAAACAGTGTTTACCCACGGCCGGGGGTGTCCAGAAGGCATTGAGACCGTTTAGTGAAATCACCTTCAAAAAAAACAAAGTAACTGCTTTCACTTCTCCCTCCCACTTAGCCACAACTAATGGACAATCTCGTGTTCCTTACGGGACTGATGCCGTTATTGATTGCATTCAATCCTCAGTAGAAGGAAAACTCTTCATTCCATTACCTCCGTCTGAAAACCAGGGGAAAAGTTTAAGAACGTCTTCCAAGTGGCTGACACCCTGAGATCGCGTTCCTGATCTTTGCTCACATCTTCCCTTATGTGGGGGGCACTTAAAAATAACTAGACGCCTCCTGACCGCTTTGTCATTGCGCACGGCGCTCTCTAGCGGTCCCCGGTCAGTGATGAACAGTGGATGTTCAAAAGGTGCCTGGAGAAAAATCTTTTCTCACCGGTAGAAATGCAGTGGTGACACCACGTCACAGAGTCACCAGAATTAAATGAGACCATATAATCTAAAGGAGCTCCATTGCCCTGCTAGCCGGAAGCTTGGCGGTTCGAGCCCACCAGCCACTCCGCGGGAGAAAGATGAGGCAGTCTGTTTCCAGAAAGATTACTAGCCTTGGGCACCCTGTGAGGCAGTTCCGCTCTGTGGTACAGGGTCAATAGGAGTCAGGATCAACTGGACGGCAGTGGGGTTTGTCATGTACGTGAAAGCACGTAGCACATGCCTAGCACATGCCTAGCACATAGGAGCTGAGCAGGGAACGGCACGTCCGGTCCGCCCTCCCGGCATGTGTGTGGAGAGTTGCTGTGCAGAGCAGGGGCTGTTTGATAAACACATTTAACAAGTGTTTGTGGCACATGAAAGTCATGATTTTAGGACCTTTACAAAGTGGTTGAACACCTGAAGGCCCGGGGAATGGACTTTGTAAACTACGTTAGCTTTGCCTTTGGCAGGAACGTGGGCAGATCCTCACAGGCCATTGCTTTGGGCTCCGGAAGATGCCGCGGGCATCAAAGGTGCTGGTCCCAGCTCCTCAGTTTCCTAACCATCCCCAACGCAAACTGCAGCTCCGTCAAGTGGACACTGGCTCGCAGCCACCCTGTAGGACACAGTGGAGCTGCCCCCGGTGTTTCCGGGCCTGTCCGTCTTTGCTGAAACAGACTCCCCGTCTTTCTCCTGAGAAACAGCTGGTGGGTCAGACTGCAACCTTTCAGCTCGGGTTTAGCCACTGCACCACCAGACCTCCTTCCCCATCCCTCCCTTGGTTGAAATGTAAGAAACGCTTTGACCAAAGGAGTGGTTCCAGCCTGCTCCGAGTGTTTCCGTCCCCCTCACGCCTTGAACATCAGAACACTCGTAAACGGTAATGCAGTCAAATGATATTTGCGGGGACCTTGCTGTTCATTTTCTTTCGCGGGTGCTATTGTAAAGAATGTTTTTATGACTGAACACTGTATTCGCGAGCGGCCCTGCAAGGGCTGCGGCTGCCGCTGTCTGTTCATTTGTGTTCGCGTTTGTTCGTTGCAGGCCTTGTCTGCATGAAGTCCAGCACGTCTGTGGTCGAACTGGTCATGCTGCTTTGTTCTCAGGTATGGCCCCCTTCCCTCGACTCTCCTGAACCGAGCATGTTAGACACGTAGCTAATCACGAACCCCCGTGTGTGTCTATACACCGTGGAAGCGCCCACCTCTGATCCCGTAGATGAAGCACGTAGTTTACGTTGAGAACTTTCCCTCCATCAGTGACCTGACATGTAAGTGTTGACTCATGTCCTGTCCCCTTTGTCCGCTCCCTCTAGCCGTCTCCTTCTCTCCCACCCTTCCCGTCCTTCCGTCCCCCCATCTTTGTGTCTCTGTAAGTAGGCCTTTGGTTACACATCCCCCCATACCTTCCTCGCACCCCACCCTTTAAACATGGCGCAGCGGAATTTATTGTCTCGAATTACATGGCTGCTGCTTCCCTGTTAGATTAGTGCTCATGGAAACCAAGTGCCTTGCACGCATTCCTGGGGGGCCACCTTGCCGTGACCTTTATTGCTGGCTCATTTGCATATGCCAAGGTGAATTCTAAAAGTGCCACTTGCCTTTGATCCTCAGCTTTGCAGATGGAATTGTTGAGTGTCCCTGCCTTTCCTTAGCAATTACAAGGAACTAACGAGCATCACATTACAGTTTTCTGTTGACTAAAGTGGGGACCAAGGGCTCCCTCCTCACTGGCTTCCTCACATCCCTGGTGCCCCCAATCATCAGAGCAGTGTAAATACTGGGGTGGCAGCATGAGGAAGGGCTTAGGCAGGACCGTGGGGAGTAGTCAGTGAACACCCCCAGAACCTCCATGAAGAGGACACACTCAGCACCGTTTCTCGTTGCTGTCCTGAGAGCTCCCAGAGCCACGGCCACGGCCCAAAGGAACACTGACAGGGCTCCAGCTGAGCCTTGGCGGCACCAGCGCAAACAAACGACACGCACCCAGTCAAACAAACACGACTCACCCATCGTCCTGTCTGTGGTCGCCTTCTCCACGAACATGGTCCTAGTGAGGCCATGGCTGACTGCCCCTGCACCAGGAGGGGTATAAGGAGGCAGGAGAGAAGGAAGACAGCGTCCCGTGGCGGCAGCGCTTTATCGGCAGGCATCGGACCCCTTCATCTGACGCTGAAGTCCTGAGTTCAAGAACGCTCCAAGAGGCTTGCTCCGGGCCTTGTAGCTTCATGATGATGCCCATCCACAAAAAAAGAGAGAAAAGAAGAGAACACGCTTAAGGGCAGAGAGGACCTATGGTTCCTTCTTCCCGAGCTCTGGGTTTCACTGCAACTCAGAGGAGTCAAGAGGGATGAGCGTTAGGAGCTAGTGCTTTGACGGCCTCATCATCTAATCACACGTCTAGCATTACTCACTGCCTGGCTCCAGGAATCCCTGCCATTAAGGGCCCGAGAGAGGAAACCGCGCCTCAGATATTGATTGGGACGTAGACAGAGAAACCTAAGCTCTCTGCGCAGGCACTTTCTGCACTGTTCCACCAGAGCAATGTTATAAATATGCCTCTCTGTTTGATTTTTATGTTGAATTTTTAAATAATTCAGAGTGTGTTTAAATATTTCAAGGGCTTAATTGATTCATGTACCTCATCGAAGTGACTTAAAAATACCAGTCCGCAGAAGAATAACATCAGTTGTTATGTTATTTTCTGTTAAATGGAAGCATCGATTTCCACAAAATATGTTTAAAGACAAACGCGGGATCTGCCCTCAGCCGCGTGGAAGTGGACGCGGGGCTCCCAGGTGCTGCTGTGGAATTCCACGGGGGTGCAGCTGCAGCGTGAACACCGTCTTTGGAGGCCCTGGGGTGCTCCAGGGATGTGGGAGCCTTCCGTTTAAGGACACCAAAGGACTGGATGAGCATGTCTGCGAAGTTTCTTGATGTGGTCTGCCATTTTTCTCTGCTCCTTGCCATCAGCGTGACTCATGGGCCATTTCCACCCATTAGTGGGCCAACCACAGCAACAGCAGGTCTCCGGGAGGGAAAATGTGTTCAGGATGCTTTGGGAATGCTCGGCCTAGCACTCTCCGAGGCAGGCCTTAATGCATCTCGTGGAGCATGGCGGGGCTCCCTGCGGAGTTATCACTGCCCTGGAGGCCGTCTTTCTGCCAAGAGAGAGACCAGCCTGATGAATCTTTAAACCAACAGATTTCGGAATTGTCTTCTCATTGTATTATTTTACAGCCAGCCCTTTGTAGAGGTGTTGATCAACCCAAAACCCACTGCTGTCAGGTCAAATTCCTACTCCCCGCGCCCCTAGAGGACAGAGTGGAACTGCCCCACAGGGTCTCCCAGGCTGTCAGTCTTCACAGAAGCAAAGCCCAAACCACACCCACTGCCGTGGAGTCCATTCTGACCCACAGCGCCCCTAGAGGACAGAGTGGAACTGCCCCACAGGGTCTCCCAGGCTGTCAGTCTTCACAGAAGCAAAGCCCAAACCACACCCACTGCCGTGGAGTCCATTCTGACCCACAGCGCCCCTAGAGGACAGAGTGGAACTGCCCCACAGGGTTTTCCAGGCTCTCAGTCTTCATGAACCAGATTGCCTTTTTCCCCCACAGAGAAGCTACTGGGTTCTTTGGTTAGCAGCCGGGTGCTTTAACCACTGTGCCGCCATTGATAGCTCCATGTTGTTACAATGATCAGTAAAGTACCTAAATTAGTCGGACTCTTGAGTAACTGTCTTGTTACTATGTGCGTAGTTTGGTTCCCATGGTGGTAAATGCAGTGAAGATGTATCCACACTGTGATTTCAGTCTGTGTTGGAATTCATTTTCCTTGCAAAGGGAATTTTCCAGTTTACTTATTTGTTTAAAACATGCTCTTCCTTTCCCAAATTTGCTAAACCATTGAGGAGAACATAGACAGCTAATCACTGGGAAAGGAAGGGAAATTGTCAGCTGTCCTGCTCTGGCATTTGTTTTCCTTTGTTGCTGTTACTTATTTGCTACAACACGTCCCACCTCCTAATTCCGTAAGCCTTTCATAGGGGAATTTCATGTCAGCTTCTCCACTTTTCCATTTTGTGAAGGTTATCAGCTTCTCTCTCCTTATTTAAGCTCCTGAGTAAACGGACTTTTGCCAGTGGTTTGTGTCCAAAATATGGTCTAAATTTACATGCGATCACGTTACAAATGTCTGAAGGTACATGTCAAGGATAATTCGGTTCATATGGGCAGCCTTTTAAACTCAGAAGGATATGCCATCAAGTCCACCCCTCCTCCCCCATGGAATTTGAGGTCTCAGAGGAAAACATATTTTAAGTTTCAGAAATGCTCTTATGGTCAGAATATCGTGTTTGATTTGAAGATGCTATTAGCACTATCATCATGAGATAGTAATTGTTACCAGTAACCAAAGCCTTTTTTTTTCTTTTTCACTGTATTCTGAATAATTTCCTTTTCCATATAGATCTTATGAGCAGGAAAAAAAATCGAATTAATAGTGAGCTCCTGTTTTCTCTCTCTAGTTTGTGTTAGCACTACAGTCAGTGGCCTCTTCCAACACTAGCTTCCTGTTATTTTAAAGCGGAAGGAACTGAACTAAAGTAATGAACGTGAGTTTTGTTGCACGAAATCACACTTGCTCGGTTGGTGTCACTGCGTCCTGCGGGGCCCTGACCGTGTCTTCCGCCTGGGCTTTTGCAGGTCTTGCTGGCCAGGCCGCTGTGATGGAGGTGCTTCTCATTTCTCAGCATGGATATCATTTTTCCATCACATGACTCGGCATCTATTGTGTTCCTTGATGAATAGCAGATTTAGTTTGCAGGTCAACTTTTTTTCGATACCTTAATAGTTTCTAATTATTTCCAGACTCTTTATTTTTTTGAGGAAGTGTCCGTCAGGTCCTTCAGGAAAAATCGAGGGATGGTATCCCACAGGACTCTACCTTTCCATAAGGAAACCCTGGCAGACGTTACTTACATTTTTTCTTTGCCTCATCGTCAGTAGGAAATGCTTGATAAAATGAGAAACTTAACGTAAAAAAATAATGTGTCTCAGTATTTACGTCCTTTCAGACTTGACGCACTGATTAAGCAAATGCATGTTTAATAAATCATGTTTAATCTCATAAAAAATGCAAAAACGTATAACATAAACTACAGCCAGTACTAGTCAGGCCTCCCTCCATGTCTCTTAGTTTAGGCTGGCTGTGTATATGAAGTTTCTTACATGACAGATTGTGTGGTTTATGTTTGACTTCACTCTTTTCCATATAGTTCACGTACTTAAATTAAAAAGGATTCCAGGGAGGTTGCTGGGGCGTGACCGAGGCCTTAACCCAGAGGCTTGCGGACAGCACTTGTGGAAGAGTTGGCCTGAAGAGCAGGCTCCCTTTGCCAAGTAGTTTGTCCTGTCAACATTGAAAATTTTCATTTTTCCTCCAATCTGATGCAGTTTAGTCAGATGGTACAAAGGGACAGGCATAAATTATTCCCCTTCAAATGTAATGAAACAGAGTCCTGGTGGCGTAGTGGCTAAAATATTCGGCAGCTAACCAAATATTCGGTTAAATATTCAGTCAGCAGTTCAAACCCACCAAGTGCTCCACAAGAGAAAGATGAAGCAGTCTGGTTCCATAAACACTGACAGCCTTGGAGACCCTGTGGGCAGTTCCACTCTGTCCTCTAGGGGCGCTGTGGATCAGAATCGACTCCAGGGCAGTGGGTGTGGTTTGGGCTTTGCTTCTGTGAAGA
>NW_006921971.1:2057924-2071986 GCF_000298275.1 Orycteropus afer afer | reverse complement strand
GTAGTGAGGGGAAGTTCCACTCTGTCCTGTGGGGCTCCGTGAGTCAGAATTGACTCCACAGCAGTGGGTGGGTAAGTGTAATAAACCTGAGATTGAAATAAAGACATAGATAATATGACTTGAAGGACTAAGGAATATGAGTTCAAAGTATTCAGTATTGAAAGGAATTACGGTTATAATTGTTTTCTCTCTTCTTCTCATTATTCTGTTTGTACACTCTCATTTTTCAGTGTATCTCCATTTTGTTAGGAAGACTGTACATATAAGAAACCAGGAATGGACTCAGTGTCTCTCCTTACATCTGTGGAAATACCATGAATTTCTCTGTCAAGATGGTTATTGAAGACTTGTGGACTCTGTCTCCTGCTTGTCCAGGAACACAGTGTAAAATGTTCTGGCATGCAACTTTAAATTGAACACAGTCAGGTCCAGCCAGGTATGAGTTAGGAAATCGATGTGACATGCCACCAGTAGGAGTTGCGTGGGAGGCTTCCCCACTCGGAACTGTGGAAGGACCCTGAGACTGGCTGGTTTTCTGGAATTGCGTAAGCTGGGGAGGACCGTCCAGGCCAGGGAGACAGTCGGGCATGTGCTCAGGCCACTGTCGGCCTCAGGTGGAGCACACTGGAAACGAAGGACCCAGAGGGCACGTTTATCCGGTTGAGTAGTGTATTGCCCGTCGCCAGGCAGTTCATGAGGCAAGACCTTCGTCAGAGTATTTTTGTATGTCACATACTGTAGGACGTGCCTACTGTAGAGTTAAGGTTGTGAAGCAACTTTCTGTGGTGATTAAGGTTGTTGTCAACTCGGCTGGGCCTGGTTGAGTGGCTGGGCAGCTGGATGTAGTTATTTCCCATAGTGAGACTGTCAGACAACTCCATGTGGGATCTATTGGGGCAGCTGAATAGCTGCTTTAGGGATGTGGTCTACTTCTAGGACATAAGCAGCACCTTTGAGGAAGGTCTTTAGCTTTTGGACCCTGTGTGTAGCCATGTCGTTGTTCCGCAGCCTGCCATGCTCTGCTGATCTTGGGACTGTCAGTGGACTTGAATCAATAGCCTGCCGTGTGGTTTGGTAACATCGGGACTGTGCCTTGTTACTTGTTGACCTTGGGTTTGTCAGCCTCAGTAGCCAGCAGCTGTCTGAGTAAAGAAAAGCCTCCAGCTTCAGCAGGAGGAAGAGCTGAAGCCCAAGGTCGAGGGGCTTTCACCCAGCCCCTAGAGCCTGGCATTTGAAAGTCAGATTTCTAACCTCCAAAACTGTAAGAGAATAAACTCCTGTTTGATAAGGCCATCCCATTTGTGGTACATTCCTGTCAGAGTGCCACTGTTGTTGTTATGTGCCGTTGAGTTGGACCCGACTCATAGCTACCCTTCCTTGGGTTTCTGAGGCGGTATCTCTACGGAAGTAGATTGCCCAACCTTCCCTCCGAGCAGTGGCTGGTGGGTTTGAACCGCCCGCCTTCTGGTCAGCAGTCAGGTGCCTTAGGCACTATGCTACCAGAGCCCCCCGAGTGGTGCTGGGGACCCCAATACTCTCTCACCTGTGCCCAGAATCGGGTCCTTCGTGGCCACTGGCCTGTCAGCTCCTGCTTCTGCTTTCAGAGGGGGAGGGAGTGGCCATTGCTGACGATCTAGTGAACCTGGGAGACGCCTGGCCCTGGCTCCTGCCCACGGGGTTCACTGCGTCCAAGGAGGGAGCGTGGTGTCTTTGTCTGGAGTTGCTGTCATCCCCTTTCCTGCACACGTTTTGTCCTGAATGGAAACAGACATGAGACACGAGGTCCACCATGTGGTGAGGCGCAGGGTCAACCAAGGTCAGAGGAAGGACTCAATCGTTAGAAAGCGTGTGGTGGTTCAGTCTGTGTGTCAGTTCGGCCGGGCCTGGTGGAGTGGCTGGGCAGCGGGATATGGTATTCCCCACGATGAGACTGGTCATCAACTCCATGGTGGGATCTACCACAAGCAGCTGTGTACCTGCCTTAGGGATGTGGTCTGCTTCCTGTATATAAGGAGCAGCTTATGTATGGCACGCTTGGACCCTGCAGGTAGCCGTGTTGTTGCTCAGCAGCCTGCCATGTTCTGCTGACCTTGGGACTTACAACGGACTTGAATTAATGGCCTGCCGTGTGGTTTGGTAACATCGGGACTGTGCCTTTTTACTTGTCAGCCTTGGGCTTGTCAGCCTCAGCAGCCAGCAGCTGTCTGAGTGAAGAGATCCTTCTAGCTCCAGTGGGCCTGGAGCGGAGCTGGACCCCAAGGTCGAGGGGCTTCACACAGCCTCTGGAGCCTGGCACTTTGAACTCAGACTTAAAGCCTCCAAACTGTAAGAATAAACTCCTGTTTGTTCAAGCATCCCTGGGGTGGTATATTCCTGTCAGAGCGGCATTAGGGAACCAGAGCAATGTGTAAGATTGGGGACACACTGAATAAAATGGAAAGAGGTTAAAACTGGTTCCGAGTCACAGTGACCCCGTGGACAACAGGAAACCCTGCCCGTCCGGCACCAGCCTCACCATCCTTGCAGTGCATGAGCCGTCGATGCCGCCACCATGTCAGTCCATCTCGTCGAGGGTCTCCCTCTTTTCCACTGACCCCCCCACCTTACCAGGCATGGTGTCCTTCTCCAGGGGTTGGTATAACCAGCACCACCATCAACATACAAAACCACCTCTCGCCACGCATCTGCCCCACTATTTCAGTCTCTTCTCTGACGCGTTCCTGTGCGTTCCTGTCTGTTTCTAGGTGTGCCATCCTGCCCTCAGAGTCGGGGGTGCATCACTATGAGGTGTGAATGTCGGCGCTTGTTTGCCTGTTGTGACTGGACGCCCTTATGTGTGATAACGCACGACTTCAGTGTGCATTATGCTGCCATTCCCTTTAGGGTCATGGCTGTATTTCCTCTCTCTGCGACGGGTTCCATTCGGCCAGTGGCTGACACATGCCGTATCGTCCCAGCGAATATTAGTCACCTTTCTGAAGAATGTTTTGCGTCGTCGGATGAATACTGAAAACTCTCCCAGAGCCGCAAGGATGCACCAAGCCGCAGGGCCGTGAGGCTCCTTGTGGGTGTTGCCACGTAGGCCGGGCTGCAGAGGGGCAGCTTGTCTTCCCGTCAGCACAGCCGGGCGCCGCTCCACCCGTCACCGTGGCGCCCTTGCCTCGCGCGCAGCGTGCGTGCTTACTGAGCGCGAACTGAGCGAGCTCAGAAAAGGGAGGAGCCACAGGCCCCAGGCTGACGTAAAACAGGAAGTAGTTCCTGCACACGAAAAGTTTTTAAATATACAAGTAAAAACGATTTTGACATTTTGTAAAGTTAAAGCAAAGAGTTTTTCTTATTTCACGTGCTCACTACCAATGAGCAAGACTCAGCCGTTGACTGTGCATGTCTTCAGATGGTTTTTCTACACAATTAAAATGGTGTTAAACAGTTTGCAAATCACTGTTGGCCCGAGGAGACCCAGAGCAGCGCTGTGCGGGGAAGGAGACCGTGAGTCCCTTCTACCTTTCAGGTTTCTAGTCACCACCTGTAAAAAGGTAAAGAGAAACAGGGGTGTCAATCTGGGTGATGTATTTAATCGAACTGAAAATACCATTTCACCATGTCTTCAGTAAGACAGTCATGAGAGAGATATTTTTAATTTTTTTGGTGCTGAGTCTTTGATGTCAGACGTTTGATAGGCCCAGTCTGCTTTATAGCTAGCACCCCTCTCGGTTCTCCTTGGTTGTTTGAGGGTTTGCGGTGGTCGCCTGTGGCCAGTAGCTGCCCTGTCAGTCAGCAGAGCTCTCTCATCCGCACAGAAGCGTCTCCGCTGTTATTAACGTTAGAACGGCCCTGAAGGACGCCAGCTGTCTGCACCGCCGGGAGTGGAGTCGGCCTTCTGACTGTGCGTTGGAGCCTCTCGCACGGGATTAAACTCCTCTGTGGCTCCGAGAGTCTTGCACTCCTATGGCGTGATGACTCACGACCATGGCCGCGATATTTCCTATCACTTAGCGCACCATGCTGCTTCATGCCAGCCGAGCAGAACAGGGCCTTGACTTGCAAGATTGAACACTGGAAGTTGCTGTGTGGCAACGGATGATGGGGGCATAGGGAGATTTATTATTCTGCGAAGACGTGGCTTGAGATCGTGTGATCCACAAGCCCGGTGGGTGGGCACCACGAAGCTCAGTGGACACCACACACCGGCAGCTTCACGCGGCGGGCCTGTGCCCTGTCGGTCCTGGGAAACCAGGAGACGTTTCTCTGGCCCTTTGACGTGGGATAAAGTACAGGCCTGCGAGGTGGCCACAGGTCGGCAAGCCGGAAGGGCTGGAGTGTCTCTGCTGCGCGTGTTCAGCCACTTTTGTATGTCTCGGGTGCCAGTGACCATTTGTGGAGACGCAGAGCTCACACAACAGCTTCACAGTACGCAGCACGTTTGTGCTGGTGTTGAACACAGTGTAGAGATGGTGGTGCCGATGCCATTCTTTTGTTTCGATTTATGTTTCACTGGGTCATTGCCATCGGTTTCCAGGTTGTGAGCTCGACTCTGCTGACATACCTGTTCTTAGCTCAGTAAGCTGTGGCCTTCGGAGACTGGGATCAAGAGCACGAAACCCACAGTGCGGCCAGTATCTCTTAGGACAGGACACTAGGGTGTCCACAGTGTCTCGGACCCACAGCAGGCTCCCAGCAAGCGAGTTCTGTGGCACACGTGTCCAAGATCCTCCTCATGGTCAGTCTCAGAAATGAGAAAGAGCCGGCGCATTTTACGTCGTCGATCACCGACCGTTACAGCATGTTCTTTCATTCACTTTGTGTCTCAGAAGTTCTCCTAAGAAACCTTGAACACCCAGAACTAAAGCTCTTCAAAACCACATCTATTCAATCATGAAACTACATATTAGATGGGACAAACGTTAACTTTTCAGAATGGTGAACATTTTTAATGATTTTTTTTTTAATTGAAAAATTCACATGTATTTTAAGTTTGTAAAAACCTATTTTAGCCTTTTCTACTTTTTCTACCAAAATAGATTTTAAAATCTGAAACACCTCCTGTGTTCTCTTATTTCGTACAATTCTCTCCTCCTTGAGTCTTGTGATTATTTCTCATGGCAGATGTTTTCTCAGCAAGAGGAAGTGTCCTCAGCCACTCAGACTTAGCAGGTAGATATGTAGGTTGTGTATTTCAGAGTCACAGAAGATGCGCCTTGGAAATATAATACAGTCAATTTTTTTCTGTGTTATAAACACAAACACTTGCACATATATATTCATAAGTGTTTGTAGTAACAAAACGTCTTTTTTCCCATATTTTAGTGATCTTCCAGTGGCCTGGGGAAGCACCTTATGTGTGTGTATACGATGTGTCAACTTTGTTTTTGTTACGAAAGTCGATGTCTTTCCATATTACCTAATGGCTTTCTGTGGTTGCCTTTCCCATCAGTCATCTTTTCTTTGAACCAACGATTTGTTACTCATCTCTTAACGTTTTTCTTTTTTCTATGATAATTTTAGTAAGGTGTTCTCAAAAACATGCATCAGAAATGGAGGGAAAAAAATGATACTAGCAGTATGTTACACCAATATGTTCATTAGTTTGCTTATTTTTTTGCTTATACTGAAAAATCACTTCCCTTTTTGTCTATTTGTAGTATTTTTCCCTGCAGTCCTTATGCTTTTTAACGTCTCACTTACAGCACGAAATGAATCAGCATCAGTTTTAGTGTGTTTTCATTACGAATATATTTGAGGAAAACACCTGCTTCCTTTAATGACAGTTAATGATAAGTAGACTTTTAAGGATCAAGGAGATAGGAAATCAGTTCTAGAGACCAGAAGAGTTAAGAGCTCAGTTTTCCCTCCCACGTTTCCCTTGGAACATCATCCGTATTTTCAAGAGTCCCAAGATGAACGGACCCTCTCAGGACACTGCAGTGGTTTAGCTAACTGTGTGCAAAGAAGAGAGGGTGAGGGGTGTGTGTGGAGCGGATGTGGATGAGGACAGACTGCTGCTGCCTTTGGGAAGAACCGTCTCCTGGCTCGGAGGTCGCTGCAGGACCCTCCACAGCCTAGAGGGGCCGTGAAGAGAACAGAGGGATTTCATTGTCACCCTTCTGGGATCTATTTGTCTTCAAGGTGTTGGGTTTCAAAGGGATCCGATTCCCTGAAAAAGCCCTTCATCTTGAGGAAATGTTACGCGTCCATGAATAACAGTTAAAAATGGTGACAGGACTGTCTAATGAGTTGGCGGCTCTCTGCAGGCATTCCTGCCCGTCCCTCATTCCCCAGGAAGACAAACAGACAAACATGATGCCTGCGAGTCAGTCACACCTTTTCTGGGGAATGCCATTTGGCTTTGTTCACGTTCTTCACGAGTGGACACAGTGAGGGGGTGTGTCTGTGAGGAGATATGGCTGTCTTGTCCCTTCACTGCTGAGAAATGTCTGTGTGTCAGGAAGAGAACAGTTAGACCGTGATGAAAGAGAACGTCCCACTCCATGCTCAGCCGTCTCCCGTGTACCTTCAGCCACCATGTCCACCCCCCCCCGGTACCCCTGCCTCTCTCACCATACTGGGCTGTACACCCCACTTGGCCCATCACTCTTTGGAAACTCCCACAGGCAGTTACCTAGCAATGTAGGTATGATGTAGTGATGTAAGGAACACTCCTCGGAATGAAACTGAATGAATCAATAAATGTGCATCGTAGGGAGTAGTATAATCATTGCCCAACCTGGCTTGTTGCTCACATTTTTACACATCGTACATTGGTGAACACTTGCAGGCTGACAAAATTATGGGAATGAAATGCCATTTCAGAACTGAAAAGAACCTTGGGGATGGCCTGGTGGTAGAGATGTGGAGACTTCATTAATTATGGTGCAGACTGTGAGGTGATGATGATGTTGCAGAATGCTGTTTTACCAGTGAGAGGAAGGAAAGTTAAGTAATTGAACAATTTGAAGGAAAATATGCCCATCACTTATTTTTTGTCCATAACCTTTCATTGCCATTCGGGTGAAAGTTTACAGAGCAAATCGGCTTTCCATTCAACAGTTCCGTCCCCACAGTGTAACAGCACCATTGGCACCTCCTCCGTCTTTACCGTTGGCGCTGTGCCCCTCTCTCCTGTCCCTTCCTGCCTTCTGAGCCTTGTCCCCACTCAGTACTGCCCTTTGCATCTCATGGGGTTGATTGTTCTATGCAGTGCCGAGCCATCTCCCTGGCGTTACTGTTCACTTTTTCAGGTCGGTCTGCTGTTGAGCCCTGGGGTGAGTTCAGTTCCAGGCATGAAGGGTGTCTAGGGGCCAAAGGGTCAGGGGTTGCCCTAGCCTCTGTCAGCCCAGTGAGCCCGGTCTTTTTTATGACTTTGGGTTTGTCCACACTTTCACTCTACCCAGGACCTCCTACTGTGATCCCTTTCAGAGCAATCGCAGTGGTGGCCGGGCACCATCTAGTTCTTCTGGTCTCAGGGTCGTGGGGGCTGGTTCCTTGGGACCAATTGCTTCCTTGCATCTTCGATCTTTCTTTACTCTTCTTTGCTCCAGACGGGAAGAGATTAGCGCTTGCATCTAGATGGCCACTCGCGAGCTTTTAAGACCCCAGTCGGTGGCACGTGGCAAAGTGAGGTGCAGAACATTGTAGAGTATGTTATGCCGTTTGGCCTTAGTATCCCCCAAGACTATGGGCCTGAGCCCCAGGCCCGGTGCCTCATTCACTCAAGGTGTTTGGTTCTGGCGAGGAAGTTTGCGTAACTTTGCACCCCACCCCCCATGCTCGACTATGTTCCTAAATACATTCAGAGCACATCAAGCCTCCTACACACGTCCCTTCTTAAGAGCTTCATTCCTCTGTGCTGGTGACACAGGACTCTAAGTGGACAGTTAGCAAAAGCACCCGTCTCTTTTCAGCACTGATCGCAATGTGAAAATCATCAGGGCAGCTTGAAAGTAACCCCGACGCAGGTCCCCGTTCTTAGAGATTATTCTGAAGTAATTGGCACCTTTTAAAAACACTGTGGATTCCTTTGCCTTGCCTGAATTGAGAACCACAGATTTGCCAAGTGCGGTGTAGACTTGGGAGGATTAAATGCAGATACAAAAACCCTGTGCATGCGCACAGTAGGTCAGACACTTGCTACCCACCAGGCACACAGAGTTAGAGATGGCGACACTCTTCCTTCCGCCAAGGACCTGGTGACTCAGTGAGGAGACACGTGTAAACCACCACAAAATGTAAGTGATGTCTGTGTCGGGGAGTGTCCTTACGACTGACAAAGACGGTGTGCAGTGATGGAAAATTAACGGTCTAGGCTTCGTTCCACTTTGTATGTTCAAAGTTTATTGTTATTTTTTTTAAGTCATTATTTCTTTGGTACACTTTAAGATTGGTTGCTCTGCCAGCATAGACTCTGGTTACAGAATTACCGTCTCCCGTAGGTGGTGGTGGTGGTTTGATGCCTCGGAGTCAGTTCGTGACAGAGCAGAACTACCCCCTGGGGGTTTGGTGGCTGTCGTCTGTACGGAAGCAGGTCGCTGGGTCTTTCTTCCACAGACCCACATCTAGAGCTTGGGGCACCTAAAGGAGAAGGTGCCACTGGGTCCCCTTGCCCTGCGCCAACTTCCCTTCTTGGCCTGTTCTTCCTTTATGCTTATGCATTTGTGTTGATGACCCAGTGCTGGGGACTGTGTTTCCCCGAGCAGGTGAAGGGACTGGACTTTACAGTCAAGATGCTAAATCAAATTGACTATCGGTTACTTTTGCAGCCACCATTCAGAAATTATGAAACAAGCGTTAAGGCCACTTTCCATCCTGGCATTTTCTGGGAGAGAAAGTAAACTTTATCTCATGAAGGATGTTTGATCCCTTTCCTGTCTTGTTATGTAGCATTTCTTTTAATGGAAAGACATGAACACTTTGTGTTCTTCATTGTCCTACGAGGTACATTTGTTTAAAATGTACCAAAACAGTGAGACTAAAATAAATAAGCCTTGTGCTAAATCCCAGAAAATAACTGCTGGAAACATATGTTGAAAATGTGAACTTAGGACCCACTTGTCTGACTTGAATCCCTGCTTCCCCAAGGCTTCTGTTGCAGCACCCCGCTGGGTGCGGTAGGCACTGGGGACGGTAGGAGGGGGTGCAGACCTTAACACAAACAACCCACCGTAAGCACAAGCTTCCTATGCTAGTGGGGTTTCAAGTTCACGTAATGCGGTCAGCTGCCTGCAAAAGCAGCAGTCAGGAAATGAAACGACCTGTTGCATTGAGCAAATCTGCTGCCAGAGACCTCTCTCTCTAACGTGTTCGGGAGCAGAGATGTCACTTTGAGGACTAAGGTGCTCCTGTCCCAAACCGTAGTATTTTCATCAGCCTCATAGGAGTGTGAAAGCTGGACAATGAACAAGGAAGACTGGAGGGGAATTGCTACCTTTGCATTGTGCTGTTGGTGAAGAGTATTGAACACGCCATGGACCACCTGAAGAAGGAATGTGCTGGTCATAGAAGAGGTACAGCTGGAGTGCTCCTGAGAAGTGAGGAAGGGGAGACTTCATCTCTTTGGACACGTTACCAGGAGGGACCGGTCCCTGGAGAAGGGCACCAAAGAGATGGATTGGCACAGCAGCTGCACAGAGTGGACTCGGGCATGACAGCGATTGTGAAGATGGCCCGGGGGTGGGCGGTGTCTCCTTCTGTTACACTCAGGGTCGCCAGGGGCTGACTGCATGGCACCTAACACCAGCAAAATTCTCATAGTACTTAGAGTTTTGAATTAAGTCACTTAAGCAGACAACAGAAAATATGAGCTCTGGTAGCATCGTGCCTAAGGCACATGACTGCTAACCAGAGGGCTGGTGGTTCAAAAGGAAGGTTGGGCAATCTACTTCCATAGTGATACCAACTCAAAACCCATGGAGGGGTCGCTATGAGTCACGGCCGACTCGATGGCACATAACAACAACAACCCAAAACCAAAGGAAATACTCTTTTCACGTGCTCAGCAGTGTTTGTTCATGACTTCTCAGGAAACAGAAGCTGGGTGGGGTTTCCTTCTGCAGGAGTAGAGAGCACTGTGTGTGATCAGTCAGGGCGTCCGTAGCAGGAACGGCTTCTGAGTGCTCGTGGCCTTTCCCCTGGCCTGTGTCTCTGGGAATAACAGGAAATGAACGGCATGTCGGTTGCTGCTTACCTAGGAAAGCACTGAGGCATAACTGTCCACTGAATGCTACTTATGTGGCTGTTGTCTCTGGGCTGAAACATCAACATTGCACTAGAATTCAAACCCACAAAACTTGTTCATGCAAAAAAAAATCAAGATGGCACCAAGGAGTTTGCCATCTCGAGGACAAGGGTTACAGTGAGGGTCCTCATCAGGCTGTTGAAGTCTGGGTCTACTGACTGCTGAGGCTAACAAGCCCAAGGTTGACAAGTAAAAAGGCACAGTCCTGGTGTTACCAAACCACACAGCATGCCATTAATTAAAGTCCATTTAAGTCCCAAGGTCGGCAGAGCATGGCAGGCAGCTGAGCAACGACACGGCTACATGCAGGGTTCAAGCGTACCATAGGCTAGAGACCATTCCCAAAGCTGTTTCCTATATACAAGACGCAGACCACACACCCAAAGCATCTACTCAGGGCCATAGTATTGGGGGTCTCACCAGACTCCATCTGACCAGTAATTCTGGTCATTACTGAGTTTTTGGATTTTGTTCCATGTTTTTCCTCCCACTCTATCCGGGATCGCCAGATTTGATCCTTTACTGAGTCGTTGGCATTGGGAGCCGGGCACCATCTAGTTCTTCCAGTCCATCTTTTTTTGATGTTTCCTGCATCGTTCAGTATTTTGTCTGTAGAATCTTTCAGTACTGGAACTTGAGTCTTGAATATTTTTCTTCAGTTCTTTCAGCTTGAGAAATGCTGAGTGGGTTCTTCCCTTTTGGTTTTCTAACTCCAGGTCTTTGCACATTTTATTATAGTAATTTGCCTTGTCTTCTCAAGTTGCTCTTTGAAATCTTCTGTTCAGCTCTTTTGCCTTGTCATTTCTTCCCTTTGCTTTAGCTACTCTCCGTTCAAGGGCAAGTTTCAGAGTCTCTTCGAACATCCATTTTGGTCCTTTCTTCCTTTCCTGTCTTTTTAATGACCTCTTGCTTTCTTCATGGATGATGTTCTTGATGTCATCCCACAATTCCTCTGGTTTTTGGTCATTGGTGTTCAGTGCATCAAATCTATTCTTTAGATGGTGTCTAAATTCAGGAGGGATATAATCAAGGTCATATTTTGGCTCTTGTGGGCTTGTTTTAATTTTCTTTTGCTTCAACTTGAAACTTGCATATGAGCAACTGATGGTCTGTTCCGCAATCAGCTCCTGGCCTTGTTTAGGCTGAAGATATTGACCTTCCCATCATCTCTTTCAACAGACGTGGTCAGTCTGATTCCTGTGTATTTCATCTGGCGAGATCCACTTTTATAGTTGACATTTATGTTGTTGAAGAAGGGAATTTGCAATGAATAAGTCTTTGGTCTTGCAAAATTCCATCATGCCATTTCTGGCATCATTTCTATCACCAAGGCCATATTTTCCAACTACTAGTGATTCTTTGTTTCTGACTTTAACATTCCAATCACCAGTAATAATCAACACATCTTGATTGCATGTTTGGTCAATTTCAGACTGCAGAAGTTGGTTAAAATCTTCAACTTCCTTGTCTTTGGCTTTGGTGGTTGGTGCATAAATTTGAATAATAGTAGTATTAACTGATTTTCCTTGCAGGTGTATGGATATTATCCTATCACTGACAGCACTGTACTTCAGGATAGATCTTAAAACATCCTTTGTGATGATGAAGCCATACCATTCCTCTTGAATTTGTTATTCCCAGCATAGTAGATCATATGATTGTCTGGTTTGAAATGGCCAAAACCAATCCATTTCCACTCACTAATGCCTGGGATACCAATCTTTATGTGTTCCATTTCATCTTGGAAAACCTCCAGTTCTCCTACATTCATACTTTGTACATGCCATGTTCTGATTATTAATGGATATTTACAGCTGTTTCTTCCCATTTTGAGTTGTGCCTTATCAGCAAATGGAGGTCCTGAAAGCCTTAGTCTATCCACGTCATTAAGGTCGACTCTCCTTTAAGGAGGCAGCGCTTCCCCAGTCGTATTTTGAGTGCCTTCTGAACTGAGGGGCTCATCTTCCAGCACTGTATCAAACAATGTTTCAGGGATCTTCATAAAGTTGTCCAGCAATCTATGAGGCAGTGTTGCACTGCTATTTGTAAGGTTTTCACTGGCCAGTTCTTTCAGAAGTGGATGGCCTCTTCCTTCTTCCCGGTCTGTGTTAGTCTAGAAAGTCTGCTGACACCTGTCCACCATGGGTGACCTTGTGTGTATGTACATACTGCAGTTGTACATATACCGTTGTATGTTTATATGTATGATTTATGTGAACAGTATCTCCACATATCTCAGCTAGTTCCAGGTTATTTTGTTGTTGTTGCTTCATTGGGTCTCATTTTCCAGGCTCCATTTTTTATTACTGTTTTGATCTCTGCTTTTCACATCAGGTTGCCCACAGGACTCTAGGTAAAGACTTTGAAAGTGCTATTAGGTATTAAATGGTCTTAGACTTTTTTGTCTGCCTCAACCCACGCATGTAAGTGGGTTATTTTTTTGCGAAGAATGCTCTAATATCCTTTTAAGGTTCTTAAATGTTACTAGATCTCTTTCTGTTCCTTTCAACTGCTTCTTTTCTCTCGTCTTAAAAATAGGAATGAATCCCAGAAAGCATATGGCTGCTAACCAAAAGGTTGGTGGTTCAAACCCCCCAGTTGCTCTATGAGACAAAGATGAGGCAGTATCTGCTTCTGTAAAGATTCACAGCTTTGGGAATCCTATGCTCCAGTTCTACTCTGTCCTCTAGGGGCGCTGTGAGTTAGAATCACCGGATGGCAGTGGGTTTGGTTTGAAGTTTCAAGGACAGTGTGGGATTATGGAGGGAAAGCCTTTAGTGGGATCCAGATTAAGCTGCATCCAAAGGGAAAGTCACCGTAAGTCGGAATCAGCTCGAGAGCAGGGGTCGGGTTTGGGTTCGTGTTTCCCAAGATGGCACCAAGAGCATTTGGTGCTCCTTCTGTTCATTCTTCTTTGGAGACCTTTGCCTCATTCTGTAGCCGGTCAACATTTCTGTGTACATCATTCCCAAACCCACATTCCGTTTCCATGCTCCATTGTTACTCCAAATCCAGCAAAGGGAAATGGAAGATAACCTTGTTTATTGTCTTAACCAAATGTGCACTCTTCTTCTTTAGTATCTTGACGATAATATTACCATTCTCCCAGTGAACATTTATCGGACCATATCCTGCTTTGGGGTTTAATCCACATTCTCGTTCAATCCCACATCTCTTTCATGGACTGTTGCCTGTTCACCACTTCCCTCCTTAAAATACTGGTTAAGGCCCTGACCTCTCTCTTCTGGAAAGGCAGATGAAGCCACTGTCTACTCTCTCATCTCACTCTACAACCACACACCTCTCTTCTGAGACATTACTTCCTTGAGGAGTGTTGGCTAACACACATCCATTGGCTTTCTCATCCTTTATCCTCTAACGCACCCGGCACACCGTCATTTCTGTGATTTCCTCCACCCACAGTTACAAACCAGCATTGCCTGGGCTGAGGCCAGAAACAGAGAGTGGTGGTTTGACCTGAGGAGAGTTTTAAAGTACTGGACCCTGTGATATTTCAGGCATGGTATCATTCGGGATGGTGTTGTGCCTGAGTAAGTACCTCATGAAATAGATTATTGAAAATCCTTATCACATTAGACATTCATGTTGGTAGAAGAACCTGCTGTACAAACCACATGGTGTGGAACTGGTGTTCAGGGAGTGTTCTCTAAGAACATACTCCACACAGTGGCAGAGTTCCTGTTATATGAGAGACGTTTTCTCCTCAGTTCCCGTTACATGAGAGCCGTTTTCTCCTCAGTTCCCGTTACATGAGAGACCATTTTCTCCTCAGTTCCCGTTACATGAGAGACCGTTTTCTCCTCAGTTCCC
>NW_006921971.1:2047424-2057749 GCF_000298275.1 Orycteropus afer afer | reverse complement strand
GTTACATGAGAGTCCATTTTCTCCTCAGTTCCCATTACATGAGAGACGTTTTCTCCTCAGTTCCTGTTACATGAGAGACCGTTTTCTCCTTAGTTCCCATTACATGAGAGACCGTTTTCTCCTTAGTTCCCATTACATGAGAGTTCATTTTCTCCTTAGTTCCCGTTACGTGAGAGACGTTTTCTCCTTAGTTCCCGTTACATGAGAGACGTTTTCTCCTTAGTTCACGTTATATGACAAGATCGTTTTCTCCTTAGTTCCCATTATATGAGAGATGTTTTCTCCTTAAGCTCACATGACAGTATGTGTCAGGTGTTGAGAAAGGTTCATGTTTGAAGGGATCTTGGTTTTCAATAGTTAGAATTTAGAATGGGAAGGTACCAAATGTCTAAGCCAAAAATAAAAAAGTAAAAAACAAACGCACTGCCATCAAGTTGGATCCGACTCATAGTGACACCTCCTTGGGTTTCCAAGGCGCTATCACTACAGAAGTAGATTGCCCAACCTTCCTTCCGAGGAGTGGCTGGTGGGTTTGAACCGCCAGCCTTCTGGTTAGCAGTCAAGTGCCTTAGGCACTACACCACCAGAGCTCCTCCAAATGTCTAAGACACGATGTTTAGTCATTTGTGAAAATGCAGCAGAGGGCTTCCCTGTAATTGTTTTCAACAGAATTGATTTCAAAGTCTAAATAAACACCATACAGTGGAACAGCATCTCGTCATTTGGATAAATTTTAGTTAAGGATTATGATAGACAGAACCCAGTGACTTTGCTAATTAACTATTTAGCCCATTATAGGTTCATCGTTGTCTCATCACTGTCCTCCTCACTGTGTCCGTCACTGTCCCCATCACTTTACCCCACACTGTCCCCAGTGCTCTCCTCATGACCATCCTATCACTTCCCCCACACTGTCCCCATCACTGTCCCCGTCACTTTCCCCCACACTGTCCCCAGTGCTGTCCCCATCATTGTCCTCACTGTCTCCATTACTGTCCCTGTCATTGTCCCCATCGCTGTCCCCCCACTGTCCTCATCACCGCCCCCACATTGTCCATGTAGCTGTCCCCGTCGCTGTCCCTGGGCCCCCGGTGCCCTTTGTCTTCCTGGTTGGCGCGCTCTCCTGGGACGATGTGTGTCAATTCGTGGTTGGTTCCCCTGGGATTCTCCACAGGGGACGCCTTCATTCCCAGCAGGCGCGCAGGCCACCACAGGAGATGCGTCGGGGCCTGGTGCGGTGAGGGGCTGGGGCTGTTGGCTTGGGCGTGACCTCGTGGGCCGGCAGCTTGCCGCCTCTGCGCGGCCAGCGCCCAGCTCTGTCTTCTGAGGAAGCTCAGATGGGTGGCGAGCTTGGCCCGCGCGGCTTTCAGACATGCCCGGAGGTCGCGTGTCTGCAGGACGGGGAAGGGGTGTGAATTCCAAGCTCAAAACTGCTCCTGACCAGCCGTATTCAAAATCAAAAGGCTGGAGGCGCTCGAAGAAGCCAGTAATGAAAAGAGGAAAAGAAGACTTTAAAGCACCTTGTGACGTGCCCAGAAGACGACAGGCGGGCGGCCTGCCCTCCTGACCCCCCCCAGAGCGTTTGTTGGCCATCAAGGCCGCCCTGGGGCAGAACAGCCCATGCAGATCACTGACCAGACAGATGGCAGTGTGAACATTAAGGTGGTTTTGTTAAAAAAAACACATTTCACGACTATGTGTATGTAACATTTCTTCTGTAACTTTCAATCATTAAGAAAGCCAGAACACAGAACATCTCATTTCCAAAGCGGTCTCACGAGTTGAGGTTTCTAACCCTCCGTTTCCAATCTCCGAGAAGTATCGTGAGGCTACGGACTACCCCGTTTTGTCCCATGTGGCCTCACCCCTGCACAGCCTGCGCCGGGCCCTGGGTCTCTGTTGGCAGGCGGCTCTGTGACCTCCCTTCCCATCGCTGTCTGCACTGAGTCCGCAATCCCCCGGGAATCCCAAGGCATCTTCTAAACAGAATGAGAAAGGGCGACTTTATTGCTAGCAAAATAGCATTGGTTAGAAACTCTTAGAGAAGGGAGTTTGAAATGAGGCCGTGTGGAGTTCCTGACAACATCCCAGCCCCCCGAAGCAGACCTGCTGCCCCCCGATGTGTTTTTCTCACGTTGCTCTGTCTCTCCCTCTAGGAATGGCAGAACTCGATCCAGAAGAACGCAGGACTTGCGTTTATCGAGCTCATCAATGAAGGAAGGTAATTCATTTTACGATTTTTGGACAACTGATCGGCATACATTTTCTTCCGGCAGGTGACCCTTCTTCGCTGCCATCTGTTCCAAAGATGTGTAAGAAAGAGACCTTTCAATTAGTTCATAGTGTTTAACCACCCAGGGGCTTCAACTTGACGTTAGCAGAGTTTACAGTGGGCGGCATGTTTTTCGGAGGGGAGGGAAAACAAGCAGCGTAGCAGAGGAAGGTGTTGGGGCCTTGAGGTGCACCCGACAGGGCCCAACGGTGGCCTGACACAGATCGGCCGAGCCCAGGCTGCCGCCCCATCTGCCGCCCCATCTGCTTGCCGAGCGCTGCCCACTGTTCGCTGCCCAGTCCAGCCTCACTCACAGCAAGGAGCTTGATCCGAACACACTGCCAGCTCCCTTGTCCAGCTGAATGTGGAAAGAGTATTAAATACAGAAGGTATAACTTGAGCAGGAATTTATAGATGCCGTAGTTAAAAACGCTGCCACTAAGAGAACTGTGAGTGAGCGCCCCATTTCCTCATGGCTCTGAGATAAGCCAGCGTCCCTAGGACTGTCCTGGTGCCCTATTAGCAGTGGCTGCACGGAAGCACATGTCACTGTGGCCTTGTTGATACGGGTCTATCGGCCAAAGACCCAAATCCCATACAAGTGGAGTTTCTATTAAGGCTAGCGCATTCTTTAGAAAATAATGACTGAATATTTGGTATAATCTGTTTATTTCTTATTTGCAACCAGATTTCATTAACTTGACAAGGAAAAAAAAGTGTTACCCCTCTATAAAACTTGTCTTTATCAAGGAAAGCTGTGAAAAGAATATTTTACCAGCTATTCCTTGAAAGTCAGTTCATCAGTGCTATGAGACCTCGCTTTTTCACAATTAACTTAAACGTAGGTTAGTATCACCGTTCGTTTCCCATCAGGGTCATATTTTCTGGGAGGTAGTCTCTGTCTTTACAACAGTGCATCTTACTTTATATCTCTTGTTTTGATATTCTGTGACCTAGTTCTTTTCTTATTTTTCAGTCATAATAATACAGGCCTAAAATATAAAATACAGGTTGCATTTACCATGCAACAAAAGATTCAGAAAAGATCAGTTTCTTTTATAACACAAATGATTTTACATCATAATAGCATTCACTAGTTTACACAATTTCATTGTGTTGAAATTGGTCATCATTTTTATGCATCTTCAGGAGATAAAATAGATTTTAAAAATGTATTAGGCTTTTTTGTTCTCATACTGGTTTTAGAAATAAGCTAATCTGCCAATTGACTCAAATGTGAAGTTAAAAATAAAATGTCTGGGTTCCAGTAACACTCGTCAGAGGTAACCAAATGGGACCTCCGGCCCGTCATTAATGTCGTGCACACAGTTATAGGCTCGGACAGAACGCGGGGGTTCCCTGATGGTGAGGTCCAGCTTCTGGGACCATGGTATTGGTCGGGGGGCAGTCGGGCTCGTTTGGCCCTGGGTGGGGAGCGGCGATGGTGGTATACACTCTGTAAGGTGCACCTACACAGTCCATTTGGGGCTTCTTTCGTGAAAACCTCCAGATGCTCACCACAGTGCTCCTTGCGCCGTCCTTAATTTACGCCTCCACGCGTGCCGGTCATTCCTCTAAGAAAAGAAGATTTTGGAAAAGAAACTATTTGAACATGAACACCTGTGAATCTACAAGAAGAAACTGTGTCTGTGTGGACGTAGCAGACACCCCACCAGCACCCAGTGTAGACCAAACCCTCTCATTGGAGCTGGGAGTGGAGACAAGGATGAGACAGACACGGATCTGAGCCGTTGAGGAAAGTTGTTGAGGGTTGATTATAGGCCCATGCGCCCAAGGACAGTGTCACCTTAGATGAAAACCCAGAGAAGACCGGAGAGAGCCAGGTGGGAAATGACTAAAAGAGGAAGACAGTCAAGAGCCGAGGCAACAGGAGAACCCCCGGGGCGGGAGGCCGGAGGGAGCAAGACAGGTCGTTGGAGAGCTGTGTAACTCGGGAGACGTCTATTCAAGTGTGTGTCGCCTGCCGGCCCCGGGGAAGAAGGGCCCTGTTAGCAAGGCCAGGCCACAGAGGGCTGCTCAGCGCTGTGGCATATGGCGAGTAGCTGCACAGGGACAGGCACGGGGACCTGCGCTCACGCGGAGCAGTGGTCCGAGCATTCGGATGCTAACCGAAAGGCCTGGCCACAGAGGGCTGGTCAGTGGTGGGACATATGGCAATATGGCGAGTGGCTGAACAGTTACAGGCACCGGGACAGGCACTCGCGCGGAGCAGTGGTCGAAGCATTCGGATGCTAACCGAAAGGAGCTGTTCAAACCCACCATCTGCTCCACGAGGCAAAAAGGAGGCAGTCGGCTTCGGTAAGACTGACAGCCTTGGAAACCCTCTGGGGCAGTTCCACTCTGACTTGAGGGGTCAGTATGAGTCAGCGTGAAGACCACGGCAGGGGTTTGTCGCTTAGGCACAGGACACATCTGTCCTGGAAGAAGTGCAGCCACAACGCGCCTTGGAAGTGAGACTGGTCAGACTTCGCCTCACGTACTTTGGGCATGTTGTCAGAAGGGACCAGTCTCTGCAGGAGGTCGTCATGCTTAGTAAAGTACAGGGTCAGCAACAAACGGGGAGACCCTCAACAACATGGCTTGGCACAGTGGCTGCTGGGAGAGGCTCGAGCCTGGCAGGGCTGTGGGGCTGGCCCAGGACCGGTGGCGTCTTGTCCTGTCGTAGGTGGGGTCCCCGAGTTGGAGCCGGCTGGACAGCATCTAACGGTAGCAGGCACAGAAGTGACGTGGTCAGTGTTGCACTGAGAAAGATGTGCAGGGGGGCAAATGGATTTCAGGGGTTCGCGCCTAGCCAGGGTTTCAGTGCGCCTGTGAGGAGGATGGTGTCACGGGCGGCTGGTGGCCTCCAGGCTGCAGGAAGCAGGCCATCTGCAGTGTCTTCCGGTTCCGGAAGTAGGAGTGCTGAGCCCGGAGATGGCTGCGGTAACTGGAGGCCCTGCGGTCCTGAGCGCGAGGCTGGAGCGACCCTGACGCGCACGCGCGGGCTGCGGGGCGGGACAGGTGTTTCCAGTCTGTAGGCACTGGAACCGCAGCACCTGCGGAAGCGCCCCATGCACGCGCCGCACAGGCCTGCGTCTGGGGCCGGGCGGAAACCAGCTCTGGGCGGGCGGCTGGGAGCTTTGGTGTGGCGACGGGCGACATGTGCAGTAGGGGAGCGAGTCCGGGCACCTGGGCCCAGACTGTGCCTTGCGCCCCTGTGTGTCATCCGCGACTTTCCTCCTAATGTTTGGAATGAAATGAAACGTGCCGTTTTCTCTCCATCGTTGGGCTATCAGTCTTCAATGTGCCCTTGTGGGAGTGAAGATAAAAATCTTTAAGTGGAAATTGTTATAAATGTTTATCCTACTTAACAGCCCCGCTTGTGAATACAATTCATCAATCATGGCGGAGAAGGCGATTGTGCGCTTGTCTACAATTAACAGGACAGAAAGCGTTGATGAATGTGCTGCCGCACCCAGGCGCTCCCCGGAACAGGCGGAGATGGCAAGGGGCCCTTCAAAGGAAGCCAACAAAGGGTCTCTATAATTAAAACAAAGCAAGGGTAATGGGATGTAAAATTGCCTGTAATATCTTGGCAATAATAATTGGGTTTTAAATTATTAAAATATGAAAGGAAGAATGAGGCGAATAAGCAGTGCTTTCCGAGAACTCTGGGATGGGAGCGACCCTTGGAAAGAAACGAACCGTGTGCCTGTCATCTGCCGCTGTGGCCCTCTGAGCTCGGCATAAAAGCGAGAGCTATCCAGCCTCGGGCACTGAATTGAACCGAAGGCTCGCGAGATTTCAGAGTCCATTTGGTAATTTGAACGAGGGGAATGGATAGCTTGTATCTCTCAGCTTTTCAAGACGAGACGTGTATGCACGCCGTTACACTGCTCCAAAGATGATAGGGCCCCAACCGGCTTGTCTTCCTAAATGTTAACAGTGCTGTTCAGGATTTAAACACATAAGCTGGGGCTTATTGTTTTGTTTTTGATTTTGTAAAAGCAGATAACCCATAGCTGTAAGATAAAGAAACTTTTTTTTTTTTTTTGAGAGTTGAGATTCTGATTTAATTTTCAACCAAGAATCCCAAAAACTTACAATACAAGCGTGTCCTCCATATTGTTGTGTGCAGGGTCTGTCCTGTTCCACTGTTACTATCCTATTCATTTCCAACAAGCAATGAGTCATTAAACACTGACTTTTGTAAAGAAGGTAAAAAAGGTAAGAAATGTGGTGCTTTTATAAGATTACTTGCATTAGCTCTTAACCAGAACATCTAATTTCTCAATATAACTGTAGATACTGACAATAAATAATACGTTACTTTTCTCAAGCTACGATAAACAAGTCCTATTTAACAACAACAATTTGTAGTAATTATGGCATAGTGCCTAAGGCATTGACTGCTAACCAGAAGATTGGCGGTTCAAACCCACCAGCCACTGCTCAGAAGGAAGATCAGGCAATCTACTTCCATAGTGACATCACCTCAGAAACCCAAAGAAGGGTCGCCGTGAGTCCGATCTGCCTCACCAGCAGTGAGTTTGGTTATATTTCAATATTTAGTGCTCATAAATTTTATTTGAACTATGTTGTCAGCCATATTTAAAAATATATCTGCATCTGCATAGGCATGTGTGTTGAGAACAAATAGTCCTTCCTTCCCAGACCATTACTCTAACTTTGGTGACAGTTAAGAAATAGTTCATAAAATACGTATAGTTCTTTATATTAAACAACAAACACAGAAGGATAATCAATGCAAGGGTACCCTATTTTTGGTGTATTTATTTCTGTTCCATATTTTCCTCTGTTTCTTATTTATTTTATTTGAGTTATGTTGTCAGTCATATTTAAAAATATATCTGCATATGCATGCATATTGAGATTTCAAAAAAAAAATTTCTCTTCTAAGAACTTCAAGTATACATTCCTTCCAGTACCATTATTTTAACTTTGGTGACAGTTAAGTAATATTTCCTGAAATACTTGTAGTTCTTTATGTTAAAAAACGAAGACGGGTAATCAGTGCAAAGTGCAACCTATTTTTAGTGTATTTGTTTGTTTATTATTTCCTAGAAACATGAATTTGTTTTTGTTCTTGGGGTATTCAGTGTGAGCACCACCCAGCCAGCATCCACACGATTCTTGTCTTTATTAGAAAGCTCACTGATTTCTACTCCATTCTGATGTAGCTACCGTCAACAGAGGAGGCTGGCGTCGGAATTTGCTTTGGTGGCTGGTCTGTTGTTAAGGTAACAGGTTGTGGGAAATAAGGAAGATATGTGTGGGTGGTGGGTGTGGCCAGTCCAGTCATACACAAAGGTGAGGGGTGAAGGAAGCGGATGAGCTCGTCAGGGAAGGCACGGATACAGAGGTGGCCAAAGGCGCAGATGTCAGTCCAGGCCAGGATCGAGGACTCTTCTTCAAGCCAAGGCAATTGAAGCGTGGGTGACGATCAGTTCACAGTTCACGTATCGATAAAGTAAGAACACACAAACCTCAGTTGTGTGCCTCACCGGCAGCTGCACACACCAACCTTTGAAAACCAGAATCAAGGCACGCCTCGGAGATGTTGCAGGTTCGATTCCAGGCCATCGCAACAGAGCAAGTGTCTCCATAAATGGGCTGGTGTTGGCCAATTTGAATCAGACAGTCATGAGGTCTACAGTGCTGGGAATGGCAAATTGAAGAGGAATGGTGTCGCATTCATCGTCAAAAAGAACATTTCAAGATCTACCCTGAAGTACAATGCTGTCAGCGATAGGCTAATATCCACACACTTACACACACTTGCTGTTGAGTGGGACCCGACTCATAGTGACCCATCCTTGGGTTTCTGAGGCGGTATCACTACAGAAGTAGATTGCCCAACCTTCCTTCTGAGGAGTGCCTGGTGAGTTTGAATCTCCAGCCTTCTGATTAGCAGTCAAATGCCTCAGGCACTACGCCACCAGAGCAAGAAAGTGTTCATACTACTATTATGTAAGTTTATGTACCAACCACTAAAGTAAAGATGAAGAAATTAAGGATATTTTTACCAACTTCTGTAGTCTAAAATTGACCAAACATGCCATTGAGATGCATTGTTAATTACTGGTGATTGGGATGTGAAAATTAGAAACAAAAACGAATCATCAGTAGTTGGAAAATATGGCCTTGGTGATAGAAATGCACCACACATCACATAATAGAATTTTGCAAAACCGACAACTTATTTATTGCAAATACCTTCTTAACAGCATGAACGGTGACTATATATGTGGACCTTGCCAGACGGAATACGTAGGAGTGAAACGGACCACATCTGTGGAAAGAGACGATAGGAAAGCTCAATGTCATCAGACAGAACAAGGCCAGGGCTAACTGCAGAAGAGACCACCAGCTGCTCAGATGCAAGTTCAAGCTGAAGCTGAAGATAATGAAAAGAAGTCCACGAGAACCAAACATGACCTTCGGTATATCCCACCTGAATTTAGAGACCGTCTGAAGAACAGATTCGATAGGCTGAAAACCAGTACTGAAGACCAGATGAGTTGTGTCAGGACATTAAGAACATCGTACATGAAGAAAGCAAAACATCATGAAAGAGACAACAAAGGACAAAAAACAACATGGATGTCAGAAAAGACTCTTTAACTTGCTCTTGAATGGAGAGTAGCTCAGGCCAATGGAAGAAACAATGAAGTAAAAGATATGAACAGAAGATTTCAAAGGGTGGCTCAATACACAGAGACCTAGAGTTGGAAAATTAGAAAGGAAGAACATGCTCAGCATTTCTCAAGCTGAAAAAAATTGAAGAAAAAATCCATGGCTCGAGTTGCAATACACAAGTACTCTATGGGCCAAATACTAAACAAAGCAGAAAACATCAAGATACCCAGAGTCACTGTACCAAAAAGAATTGGTTGACGTTCATTTCAGGAGGGAAGAATACGGTCAAGAAGTATTGTAGGAAGAAGTCAAGCTGCACTGAAGGAACTCGTGAAAACCAAGTCTCCAGATGTTGGTGGAATAACGACTGATGTTTCAACAAACAAATGCTACACTGGAAGCACTGATTTGTTTATGCCAGGATATTTGGAAGACAAACACCTGGCCAGCGAACTGGAAGAAATCCACATGGTGCCCTTTCCAAAGAAAGGTGATCCAACAGAATGCAGAAGCTATTGAGCAATATCATTCATATCCCCCACAAGTAAAATTTTGCTGAAGATAATTGAAAAATGGCGGCAGCGGTACATCAATTGGGAACTGCCAGGAATTCAAGTCAGATGGAGAAGAGGATGTGGAGTGAGGGATGTCATTGCTGAGGTCAGATGGGCCTTGGCTGGAAGCAGAGAACACCAGGAAGATGTTTGCCTGTGTTTATTGACTCTGCAAAGATCTTTGACTATGTGGATCACAACAAATTACGGATAACAATGTGAAAAATGGGAATTCCAGAGACTTAATTGCGATCATGAAGAACCAAGAGGCTGAACAAAACAAGAGGATACTGCATGGTTTAAAATCAGGAAGGTGTGTGTCAGGGTTGTATCCTTTCACCATACTTATTCACTCTGTATACTCAGTGAGTAATCTGAGAAGCTGAACTGTATGAAGAACGCAGTATCAGGATTGGAGGAGAAGTCACTAACCTACGATGTGCAGATGACGCAACTTGCCTGCTGAAAGCAAAGAAGACTTGAAGCACTTCCTGATGAAAAATCAAAGATACAGCCTTCAGAATGGATCTCATCTCAGCATAAAGGAAATGTAACTCCTCACAGCTGGGCCAGTAAGCATGAGAAATGGAGAAAAGATTGATGTTGTCAAGGGTATAACTTTACTTGTCTTCACTATCAGCACTCCTCCAGGCAACAGTCAGGAAGTCAGTTGGTGTAATTCATTGAGGAATTCTGCTGCAAAAGACCTTTTTAAAGTGTTAGAGAGCTACTGGTCCAATAGAGCCTGGTGGAACCACTGAGACTATGGCCCCTAGCTGCCCTTCAGGTCTGGAATTGAACACACACCTGTAGCTTCCAGCCAAGCAATAGACAGGCAT
>NW_006921971.1:2043487-2046224 GCF_000298275.1 Orycteropus afer afer | reverse complement strand
AAGAACTAGATGGTGCCTGGCTACCAATGCCAACCGCTCAGGAAAGGATCAAATCCAGAGATCCTGGGTAGAGTGGGAGAGAAAACATGGAACAAAATCCAGAACTCAATAATGACCAGAATTACTGGTCAGATGAAATCTGGTAAGACCCCCAATACTATGGCCCTGGAATACATTCTGCGCCCGGAATAAAACTCACCCCCAGGGGCGGGCTCTCGGCCCAATAGTTAACAAGATGAACACACAGACCACTCAACCCAGGATGATGCACCCACACACTCTATGGGAATACATCCCTTAGAGCAATAGCCCATGGGGCACCAGAGGACTGACATTCAAACTGAGGAAATGCAGGACACACAGGGGTACATAAATATGAGGGGCCCAGGGCGAGGGTTGCAGGGTAGGGAGGGGAGGAGACTGGGTTAGGGTTGGACATGGTGAATGGGAAATGAAAGTAAATAGTACGCGTTACGTTGAATGTAAAACAAGCTCTTAAAATTAAAAAAATTTAAAAAAAATAAAAGAATTTTTGAGAGATGAGTATGTGTTCTAACCTGAGTCCCATATTAATCTTGTGCAATTTAAACACTGCTTTACTCTGCTACTTGTAGCCATGTGTGGTGGTTAAGTTTGTGTGTCAACTTGGCTGGGCCTGGTTGAGTGGCTGGGCAGCTGGTGGTAGTTATTCCCCATGATGAGACTGGCAGTCAGCTCCATGGTGGGATCTACCACAAGCAGCTGAGTAGCTGCCTTTGGGATGTGGTCTGCTCCCTGTATTTAAGGAGAAGCCTTGGGAATGGTCTCTACCCTACGGCACGCTTGGACCCTGCATGTAGCCGTGTCGTTGCTCAGCAGCCTGCCATGCTCTGCCGACCTTGGGACTTTCAATGGACTTGAGTTAATGGCCTGCTGTGTGGTTTGATAACATCAGGACTGTGCCTTTTTACTTGTCGACCTTGGGCTTGTCAGCCTCAGCAGCCAGCAGCTGTCTGAGTGAAGAAACGCCTCTAGCTCCAGTGGGCCAGGAGCAGGAGGCAGAGCTGGACCCCAAGTTCAAGGGGCTTTCACCCGGCCCCTAGAGCCTGGCACTTTGAACTCAGACTTCTAGCCTCCTGAACTGTAAGAGAATAAACGGTTTGTTAAGGCGTCCCATTTGTGGTATATATTCCTGTCAGCGGCACCAGGGAACCAGAACACCAGGATTTCATAAGAATCCTGCCCTTGCAACCACATTCCGAAGATCATGAAACCAAGACAGCAGCAGCTCACAGGACAGGGCAATTGTATTCTTTAGATCATGAGACTGAGGAAGAAACTCTGCCGAGGAAATAATGCAAATAGCCGTTTACTACTTCAGTGGCCTTTCCTGGCAACAGATCGTCTTTGAGCTGTCTTCCAGCTCCCTGTCCGTGGCCAGCGTTAACCAGTTTGGAGCCAGCACACCTCTACCCCTCCCTTGCCACCTGATGAACTAAGATGGCTAATCCAAGATGACACCAAGACTCGAACCAAGGGCAGACAGCACACTGCGCATGCACCTAGCCTGAAGGAAGCTGTGGAATTTATCACGACCTTGGTCTGCTTCTTCACCTTCCCAAAGGATCAGGAGTTTATGAATACCTGCCTGCACGAGGTCTTTTGTAATCAAACCACAGCCTTAAAAGCTACTATAGACACCCCTGGCCTGTGAGGCTGGGGAGACACCATGGCGTTGCCTCTAGCCCGTGTGTCTCCACCTTGCAAGGTTACTGTCCTCTTATTAAATTTTGCTCCGAGCTAACAGCTGACTTTCTAGTCATTATTCCAGAGTCCAGAATGCGACAGGAACCAGGCAGTGTTTCATTCCGTTGTACACAAGGTCGATATAAGTCAAAACTGACTCAGTAGCACCTACCAACAACAGGATTTCCATGCAGAAAAGATGAAACAGTTCAAAAATACTCAAGGCAGGACATGACTAAGTACAAAATGAGTCATAAAAAAATAAAAACTTGCAAGGAGTTGAGGAGAAGGAGCCATCCCTGTGGTCAGAAACGAGCACCAAAGGCTTCTCGTGGGAGCAGTTACCTGAAGTGCAGTCACACTGTGTGCAATCAAGAAATCCGCACGGGCTTTGTTGTTAAGATTTACAACAGGAGAAAATACCTTTTTGGTTCTTCATTAGCTAATAAAACAAATGTGGCCATAATTTTATTGGGAAAAATCCTAACCTGGCTTTGAACTTTATCTTGTTCAAGTTAGGAGTTAGCATTGCTGTGACCTTGAATCACGGCAATGATGTGCTTCGTGTTTAATGCTGGTAATCAGAGGCCGAGGCCGAGGCGGTAGAATTCTCGCCTTCCACGCGTGAGACCCGGGTTCAGTCCGTGGCCCGGGCACCTCACACACAGCCCCCACCCGTCTGTCACTGGCGGCTTTCGTGTCGCTGGGCTTCTGAGCAGGTTTCAGCAGCGCTGCCAAACTAAGACCAGAGAGAAAGGCCTGGCAACCTGTGGGCAGAAGCCAGCCAGTGAGCGCCCTGTGGGTCACAGGGGTCTGCTCTGAGCAAGCCTGGGGCCGCTGGGAGTCCGGGGAGCGTTTGCCCCATTGTGTGGGGGCCACCATGAGTCAGGGCCCGGCCTGAGCTTTTGGTATTCACAGGTCTTCCTTCTCAGTGTTGCGCACAGTTTTCTTTTTGCAGCATTGATCCATGTATCTCCACACCCATGAGCAGAAGTTACATCCAGTAGAATGC
>NW_006921971.1:2026773-2042917 GCF_000298275.1 Orycteropus afer afer | reverse complement strand
ACCTCAGTCGATTACCCAGGAATATAGTTTATGTCTCTGAATCCAGGTGGGATATACTCAAGGTCATGTTTTGGCTTTCGTGGACTTGTTTTCATTGTCTTCAGCTTCAACTTGAACTTGCATGTGAGCAGTTGATGGTCTGTTCTGCACTCAGTCCCTGGACTTGTTGTGACTGACGATATCGAGCTTCTCCATTGTCTTGTTTCACAGCCGTAGTCAATCTGATTCCTGTGTGTGCCACTTGGCGTGGTCCATGTGTGTAGTCAATGTTTATATTGTTGAAGAAAAGGTATGTGCAGTGAAGTGAATAAGTTATTGGTCTTGCAGAATTCTTTCATGTGACCTCTGGCCTCATTTCCTTCACCAGTGCCGTATTTCCCAGCTACCAATGTTTGGCTTCCATCTTTCACAATCCAGTCACCAGTAATGTCAGTACATCTTGATTGCATGTTTGGTCAATTGCAGACTGCAGAAACTGGTCAAAATCTTCAGTTTCTTCATCATTCATGTTAGTGGTTGGTGCATAAATTGAGTAATTATAGTACTAATTGGTCTTCCTTGTAGGCATATGGATATTGTCCTATCACTGATAGCATTGTAGGAGCTGTAGCGACTTTGTGGTTAAGGCATTGTAGGCTCTCCAGTTGGCAGTTCGAACCCACTGGCTCCTCTGTGGAAGAAACATGAGGCAGTCTGCTTCTGTAGAGATTTACAGCCTTGGAAACCCTATGGGGCTCGCCATGAGTCAGAATTGACTTGATGGCAGTGAGTTGGTTTGGACAGCATTGTACTTCAGGATAGATCTTGAAACGTTCTTTTTGATGATGAATGCAACACCATTCCTTTTTAATTTGTCATTCCCAGCGTAGCAGACCGTATGATTGTCTGATTCAGAAAGGCCAGTACCAGTCTATCTCAGATGACTAATGCCTAGGATATCCATCTTTATGTGCTCCACTTCATTTGTGGCAACTTCCAATTTTCTTAGAGTCATACTTCATATATTCCATGATCTGGTTATCAATGGATGTTTGCAGATGTTTCTTCTTTTATTTTGAGTCACGCCACATCACCAAGGGAAGGTCCTGAAAGCTTGACTCCATTCTTGTCATTAAGGTCCACTCTAACTTTGAGGGGCAGCTCTTCCTCAGTTGTGTTTTGAGTGCCTTCTAGCCTGAGGGGCTCATCTTCCGGCACTGTATCAGACTTCATTTCACTGCTATTCATAAAGCTTTCTAGTAATATATCAGACAATGACTGAAGACTACATGAGTGGTAGAAGGACATCATATGTGAAGAAAGCAAAGGTCATTAAAAAGACGAGGAGGAAAGAAGAGACCAACGGGGTCAGAAGAGACTCTGAAACGGGGGAGCTAAAGCAAATGGGAGAAGGGGTGAAGTAGAAGAGCTGAACAGAGCTTTCAAAGGGTGGCTCAGGAAGACAAAGTAAAGTGTTGCTATTAAATGTGCGAGGAACCGGAGATGGAAAATCAAAGGGGAAGAACAATGGCAGCATCTCTCCACCTGAAAGAAGTGAGAAAAGAATTCAAGGCTTGAGTTGCAATATTCAAGGGTTCTGTGAGCAAAATAGTGAACGATGCAGGAAGCATCAAAAGAAGATGGAAGGAATACACAGGGTGACTGTACCAGAAAGAAGTGATTGGATTTCAGCCATTTCAGGAGGTAGCACGTGGTCAGGAACCAATAGTACTGAAGAGAGAAGTCCAAGCTGCACTGAAGGAACTGGGAGAAAACAAGCCTCCAGGAACTGACAGAATACCCACTGAGATGTTTCAGCAAATGGATGCAACGCTGGAGGTACTTACTCATTTATGCAGAGAAATTTGGAAGACAGCTGAATTTGAATTTGAACCAACTGGAAGAGATCCGTATTTGTGGCCATTCCAAAGAAAGGTGAACCAATGATGAAATTATCAAAAACCGTGTCATTAATATTGCATGCAAGTAAAATCTTGCTCCAGATAATTCAAAAAAGGTTGCAGCAATACATCGACAGAAATTAAGCCAAAATCAGAAGTGGGCGTGAAAAGAGGGATATCATTGGTGATACGAGATTGATCTTGGCTGAAAGCAAAGAATACTAGAAATATGTTTACCTGTGCTGTATTGACTGTGCAAAAGGATTCAGCTCTGTGGATCATAATAAATTACAGAAACATTGCTTGGGATTGGGAATTCCAGAACACTTATTTGTGCTCATGAGGAACCTGTATACAGACCAAGAAGCAGTTGATTGAACAGAACAAGGAAACACTGCGTGGTTTAAAATCAGGAAAAATGAGAGCCCAGGTTGTATCCTTTCACCAGTTGTTCAGTCTGTACGCTGAGCAAATAATCTGAGAAACTGGACTGTATCAAGAAGAATACGGCATCAGGATTGGAGGAAGACTCATTAAAACCCGCGAGATGCAGCTGACACAACCTTGCTTGCTGAAAGCAAAGAAGAATTGAAGCATTTATTGAGGAAGATCAGAGACCCCAGCCTTCAATATGGATCACACCTCAACACAAAGAAAACAAAAACCTTCACAACTGGACCAATAAACAACATCATGATGAATGGAGAAAAGATTGAAGTTGTCAAGGATTCTATTTTACTTAGATCCAGCATCAGTGCCCGTGGAAGCAGCAGTCAACAATTCAAATGATGTATTGCATCACACAAAGTCTGCTGCCAACGCTCTCTTTAAAGTCTTAAAGAGCAAAGATATCACCTGATCCAAGTCATTGTCATGTGCCTCATGTGCGTGTGAAAGCTGGGCAGTGACTCAGAGGAAAACTGTAGAAGAATTGATGCTTTTGAGCGATGATGTTGGCGGGGAGTATGGAGTATGCCATGGACCGCCAGAAGAAAGAACAAGCCTTTCTTAGAAGTACAGCTAGAATGCTCCTTGCAAGCGAGAATGGCCGGACTTTGTCTCACCTACTTTGGTCATATTGTCAGGAGGGACCACTCCCTGGTAAAACAGAGGGTCAGCCAATAGGGGAAGACCCTCAATGAGACGGATCGACACAGTGGCTGCGACGGCAGCTCTGGCCTGGGAACCACTGTGATGATGTCGCGGGATTAGGCGGTGTTGCATTCTGTTGTGTACTTGAAGCTCCTACAAGTCAAAGTTGACCGACACAACGTGACTTAAGTGTCTTAAAGCAATCTTAACTTGTCCTCTGCTTCTGAGAGTCATATTTTCTAAATCCAGTTACCTGTAGATGAGTAACTCATCTAACTCCTCCATCCCAGGGTCACACAGAGCAAAGTGAATAGCCAGGTAGTCACGGTCAGGGGAGAGATGAGAGAGGAGAGGGCAGTTGCTTCCTGCCTTCCTGGCCTGGGAGTGAGTTGGGCGGAAGCTGCTGGGTGCCCGCTCCCTGAAGGAGAGGCCACTTGAACTGGTGTCTGAGGCCCGCCCACGCTGATGAGCAGCATTAGATAGGCTCACGCTGTCCGTGACGCGCCCAGTGACTGCTTCCTGAGCCACCTCGCTGAGGGCCAGAGTGCGTGACAGTGCAACTGAGCAAAGCCGAGAAATAAACAGACCTCGGGATGGTAGGGGACACCAGCAGCCGTATGAGTGTCTCGCGGCCGTCGTAACAAACGGGCGCTATCCTGCATGCCTACAAATAACAGAGGCACAGTCCCCCACAGTCTAGAGGCTGGAAGTCCAACAGCAACGTGCTGATCGGGCCGTGCTCTGCTGAAAGCTCTAGGGGAGCTCCTGCCTTGCCCATTCCAGCCTCTAGTAGCCCCCAGCGTCCCTTGCCTCTTGGCAATCGCACTCCACTCCCCACCTCCACCTGCACCTGCTTGCCTCCCCTGGGTGTCCGTGGGTGTGTCGCTTCTCTTCTTTCAATATCACTAGTTACATTTGAGGAGTTCTGGTGGTATAGTGCCTAAGGCACTTGACTGCTAACCAGAAGGCTAGCAGTTCAAACCAACCAGCCACTCCTCGGAAGGAAGGTTGGGCAATCCTACTTCCGTAGTGTTACTGCCTCGGAAACCCAAGGAGGGGTCGCTATGAGTCGGGACCGACTCGACGGCAAATAACAACAGTTACATCGGGTTCAGGCCCCACCCTACTCCAGTGGGGCTTATCTCTACTTCATTACGTCTGTAGAGACCCTGTCTCCAAATAAGGACCAGTTTACAGGTCCTGGAATTTACGTGGGGCCACGTCATTCTGGGTACCCCGCTCACCCCACAGCAGCAGCTAGTGTGCCAGATTGTACATGCACATCAGGGATGTGCGGAATCTCCTTCGAGCGCCACCCAGACCTGACGGAGGTCAGCGAAGCGTTAGCAGGAGCACGTACGTGACCCCTGGACCCCGTCTGCCTTTTAGGAAGGTGGGTGGCCATCTTGGGTGCTCAGTTCATGCCGGCGGCTGTATGTACAGTGTCTCATGTGCTCCTCTTAGCAACCATGTGAGGTCAAGTGTTTTGACCCCTGAAAGGGATACGCAGGGAGTGCAGGGTCAAAGACGCGCTGCCTGGAGACACAGCCTTCAGCCTGAGATGTGGGCGCCGAGTCCAGGGACTCGGAGGTATTTAGCCACTGGTTTTGCCAGGTGAACCCTTCCTGGCCCTAAATTTGGTCAAGTACGAGCAGAGCCGGAAACTCTTAAGCGTGTTCGAGAATAAAGCACCCGTGTTCCTCTAGGTGTAGCTCGGAGCAGTCAGAGGGCTGTAGCACGGGAGAGACGGGGCTGCCGGCATCCCGGCCAAGCCCTACCTGCAGCCCCACCAGGAGCTGTGCGCCTCCTGTGCAGGTTCTGGCGCCTGGGGAAGGCTCTTCGGACTGGCGCCCGGCCCTGTGCCCTGTGTCACGGCCACCTCTTTCCAACAGTGCTGGGCAGAGTCTCCAAGTTATATCCTACCGTCTGGGCGCGCAGCCTTCCCACCCCTTTGTGGGATGTCTGAAACAGCGCACCGCCGCTTTGTAATGACCACACGGAAGCTCACACCCGCGGAGGACGTTTTGCCCCAGATCATAATGGCGGCCAGCAGCAGGCCGGGACTGCCCTGCCTCCAGACTCTCATTTCACCTGCGGGGCAAGCACCAATTTGTCTGATCTCTCCTGGCCCCCTTTTTGTCCCCCATTTGTTTTGTTTATTTCATCAAATTATGTCAGTCGTTTATATTTAATATTCAGCGTCTTGGAGTCTTAGGTCAAACTGAAAAGAAAAAGACAAACTCCAACCGACTGCCATCATGTTGATTTTGACTCATAAAACTAAACCCAACTCACGCCATTGAGTCAATTCTGACTCATGGCAACCCCCATTGGGTTTCTGAGGTTGTAAATCTTTATAGAAGTAGATCAGCCTGTCTTCCTTCTGTGGAGGACCTGGTGGGTTTGAACCACTGACGCTCTGGTTAGCACCCAAATGCCCTATCCACTATGCCACCGTGTTGTTGTTGTTGTTGTTGTTGTTTTGCCATTGAGTCGGCCCCGACTCCTAGCGACCCCTCCTTGGGTTTCCGAGGCAGTATCACTATGGAAGTAGGATTGCCCAACCTTCCTTCCGAGGACATAGCAACCCTATAGTACAGAGTAGAACAACCCCAAAGGTGGTAATCTTTTCAGAAGCAGTCTGCCTCATCTGTCTCTTGCAGAGCAGCTGGTGGGTTTGAACTGCCCACCTTTTGGTTAGCAGCTGAGTGCATTACCACTGCATCAGCAGAGCTCCTTCAGGTCAAAGGAATTGATTGAAATTATAATAACTGCAAAAAGTCAGATACTTTCTAGGACCTCAGAATTTGCTTTACGGATCTCTACCCCATTTGGAAAAGAAGACTTTTTTCTCCTCACTTCTTTCCAGTATCCCTGATGGCTCCATTATTAGAACAGGGATGAGCAGGCTTGAACTAAGTGTTTTCCTTCCTTAGAAAAATAAACTTACATTATAAGATGAAGATCACTTGACTTACTTCCTATGTACAAAAACCCACTGCCATCATGTCAATTCCGACCCACAGTGCCCCTAGAGGACAGAGTGAAACTGCCCACAGGGTCTCCAAGGCTGTCAGTCTTCACAGAAGCAAAGCCCAAACCACACCCACTGCCGTGGAGTCCATTCTGACCCACAGCGCCCCTAGCGGACCGAGTGGAACTGCCCCAGAGGGCTTTACAGACCAAAAACCAAACCAAACTCACTGCTGTCAAGTCAGATCTGACTCATAGTGACCTCTCCTTGCATTTCCAAGGCGGTATCACTATGGATGTAGATTGTCCAACCTTCCTTCTGAGGAGTGGTTGGTGGGTTTGAACTGCTAGCCTTCTGGTTAGCAGTCAGATGCCTTAGGCACTGTGGCATCAGAGCTCCCAGCCTTTACAGAATCAAAGCCCAAACCAAATCCACTCCCATCGAGTCAATTCTAACTCACAGCACCCCTCGAAGACAATATGGTACTGCCGCAGAGGGTTTCCAACGCTGTCAATCTTTACAGAAGCAGACTGCCTCATCTTTCTCCTGCATAGTGATTGGTGGCTTCAAACCACCAACCTTTTAGTTAGCGGCTGAGTGCTTTAAGCACTATACCACCACAGCTCCTGAATATAGATTCTGCAAGTAGGGCAATGCTATGTTGCAGATACTCCTAAGGTATGTAATTTCCGGGTGCCACCTGTGTCGTAGAATGCATTAGTCAGTCTTAAGAATTTTTAGTTATCGTTAAAATTCTGTATCTCCTGTGCCCCTCCTCCCCACATCATATATCCATGTGTTCATGCAGCCGTTTCATTTCATGACAGGTACCGTGCAAATTTCGTGGCACAGAGAAAGGCAGAGGCATAGGGCTTCATTTACCGGTTTCAACAGACTGAGAGAGAGCCTTACCAAAGAGTGCTTTGGTATTACAGTGCTGCTCGAACTGGAAATACCACAAACGGTGGCTTTAACAAGCAAATATTCAGTCACTTACAGTTTAGGAGGTTAGAAGTCCGAGTTCAAAGTGGCAGCTCTAGGGGCTGGGGGAAGGCCCCTCGACGTTGGGCTTCAGCTCTGCCTCTTGCTCCCGGCCCACTGAAGCTGGAGGCGTCTCTTCGCTCAGGCAGCTGCTGGCTGCTGAGGCTGACAAACCCAAGGTCAGCAAGTAAAAATGGCACAGTGACAATATTACTGAACAACCCGGCAGGCCACTATTTCAAGTCCAGAGACAGTCCCAGAATCAGCGGGAAACATGGCAGGCTGCTAAATGAAGACTCGGCTCCATGCAGGGTTCGAGCTGTCAAAAAGCTGCAGAGCCTTTCTCAAAACTTCTCATATATGGGACCAGACCACATCCCTAACGCAGCTCCGGTAGAGTCCACCATGGAGTTGATGGCCATCTCATGATGGGGAATAGCTACATCCAGCTGCCCAGCCACTCAAGCAGGCCCAGCCACGTTGGCACATCACCTTGACTACCACAAAGAGAAAATGAATAAATTTAAAATATATGTGTAAGAGAATGTGATGAATATTCCAATGGCCACAGCAGGTGGGAGACTGAGAGAGGGTCTCTTGCTTCTCTTGTGAAGAGCGCACCATAGGGGTGACGGAAAGAGGAAATGGCAGAGATGGCTGTCCTGAAGTAGGCTGATCCACTACCAGCACTGCATGTGGACTTTTCTAGAACATGGAGTGAGTGTGTGGAAGTGGCAGCAAGTGAGACTGGAGGAGTAGACAGACGTTTGTAGATGACAGTGAGCTTGTGAGTGTTCTCACGTAGACGTGGGGACCATTGAGGAAGGTACGGGGAAGCAGCGCTGGTGCTGAGTGAGAAGCAGGAAGCCGAGGGGACCGCAGGGAGGCAGAACTGCCATGGTCCAAGTGAGGGCCATCAGGGCTCACGCTAAAGCAGGCTCAGTGGAAGAAACGGACGAAACGTGTCAAGGAGGTGACATTGGTGACACTCGGTATTTAATTCAATACAGGAATCTTCACTAAGACAGCTGCTGGCTGCTGAAGCTGACAAACCCAAGGTTGAGAAATAAAAAAGCACAGTCCTGATGCCACCAAACCACACGGCAGGCCATTAAGTTAAGTCCACTGTAAGTCTCAAGGACTCACACCACGCTTCCGTGGGCAGGAGAGAAGATAGGGACTTCCCCATCAGCCCTGTGGGTGGTCAGGGCTCTAGGTGGCCTTCCAACACAGAGCGTTCCCTGCCCTACAGTGTACAGGATACACTGTTCAATGCAGCGTGTGTCTTACGTGAGGTACAGGCGTTCTCCAGGACCACCCTCCTGCTTCCCCTTCCCCCAGTCAGCTGGTACGTCAGGGAGCAGGAGGGCTCCGGGGCTTGTGTTTGCAGCAGCAGTTCAGTGGAGATGCTGGGCCTCGTCCCCAAGTGAAGTCAGAGGACCTAGCTGGGGCATTTCAGGCTCAGTCAAGACCCTCCGTGGAGAGTGACGTGTTCTGGTGGCATCTGCCAGCTGTCAGCAGAAGCGAAACCCACTGTCAGTAGAAGCACTTCCCCAGGTTAGGCTCTGGGACACCTGATGGTTAAGACAAGAAATAATAGACACTCAGGGATGACTAAGGACATGAGAATCAGAAAGGGAAACAACTACCACAGAAGACCTGGATCCCCTCAAGGATTATGTGGTGGTTATGTTGTGTGTCAACTCGGCTGGGCCTGGTGAGTGGCTGGGCAGCTGGTGGTAGTTGTTCCCCATGATGAGACTGGCAATCAGCTCCATGGTGGGATCTACCACAAGCAGCTGGGTAGCTGCCTTTGGGATGTGGTCTGCTTCTTGTATATAAGGAGAAGCCTTGGGAATGGTGTCTAGCCTATGGCACGCTTGGACCCTGCATGTAGCCGTGTCATTGTTCAGCAGCCTGAAATGCTCTGCCGACCTTGGGACTTACAATGGACTTAAGTTAATGGCCTGCCATGTGGTTTGGTAACATCAGGACTGTGCCTTTTTACTTGTCAACCTTGGGGCTTCACAACCTCAGCAGCCAGCAGCTGTCTAAGTGAAGAAATGCCTCTAGCTCCAGTGGTCTGGGAGTAGGAGGCAGAGCTGGACCCCAAGATTGAGGGGCTTTCACCCAGCCCCTGGAGCCTGGCACTTTGAACTTGGACGTAAAGCCTCCAAATTAGAAGAATAAACTCCTCTTTGTGAAGGCCATCCCATTTGTGGTATATTCTTGTCAGAGTAGCACCAGGGAACCAGAACAGATTACAAAATTGGAATTACAGAACACATGACATAAAATAGCATGAAATTGAATATAAGTACACCATCACGAACGAACAGGAAAAAATGAAGGGAAAAAAAGTAAAAACATTATAGAATTGAATGTATAGTTTTGGAAGAACTATATAAAGTGGTGACGCATTAGATTAGAAAGAAATGAGGAGAAAATTAGTGAATTGGAACATATATAAAAAGAAATTATGAAGAATGCAGAGAAAGAAAGAGATGAAAAATATGAAGGTGTTAATATGACATATAGAAGTGGACCGAGATAGCTTAATATACCTGTCACCGGAGTTGAGGAATGAAAGAATATGGCATGCTGTTGTTAGGTGCTGTTAGGTTGGTTCCGACTCGTAGCGACTGTATGTGCAACGGAATGAAACGCTGCCCAGCCCTGCAGCAGCCTCACACCCCGCTGTGCCAGCGCCCACCGCGGCAGCCACTGTGTCAGGCCATCGTGGTGAGGGGCTGCCCCCTTTTTTGCTGACCCTCCTCTTTACCAAGCATGATACCTTTCTCCAGGAGGGGAGATAAGGTGTCAATGAGATGACATATTCTAAAAGGTAATGGTTCTAGAATTTTCCAGAACTGATTAAAAACATGAAAGTAGAGCTCCAAGGTGAAAATTACCTCAGGAGGGAGAAAGAAAAGAAACCCGGGCTGGATGGGTGGTGGTGAGACTGGAAACCGCCAAAGGTAGAAGCAGCCAGAGAGCAAGGGCTGCAAAAATAAAAAAGAAATGTCGTAATAATAGCTGCCATGAAAGTTAGAAGAAAGTGGCCTAATACCTGCAAAGTGTTGCGGGAAAAACGCCTCAGTAATTGTATATCCCCAGAAACACTTTCAAGAATAAAGAGTAAGAGGAATGAAAAGTGGCAAAAACAGTCAGAATCAGCCTTTTCAGAACAGTGGAGACTAATGAAAGGCTTGCAGCCACCTGGGGAATGCTCATTAAAAGACACTCAACTGATTCACAGTAAGAGCAGTGAACTGTATGATATTTGAACTTGCCCTCAAGTCCCTTTGGCTGCCCCAAGTTGAATGTTGTTGTTGTTATGTGCCGTTGAGTCGGACCCGACTCATAGGGACCCCTCCTTGGGTTTCCAAGGCAGTATCTCTATGGAAGTAGATTGCCCAACCTTCCTTCCGAGGAGTGGCTGGTGGGTTTGAACTGTCAGCCTTCTGGTTGGCAGTCAAGTGCCTTAGGCCACCAGAGCTCCTCTGAGTTGAATAGGAGCCATGAAATAGCAGCCCACATCCCAGGTCATGTACCACAGGGAGCATCATGGAGCCCATTCAGAAAGAATTGTAATTAGTTATTTGTTCAGGTCTGTCGACTGGCTCCCTAGAAAGCAATCTTAAGATTTGTCCTTATTTAGAGGTAAACCCATTGAGAACATATAACAATCATAAATCTACATGTACCCAACAACAGAGTCCCAATATATATGAATCATAAACTGACAAGATTAAAGAGAGAACTGTATAATTCCTCAATAATATTTGGAGACTTTGATATCGCATTTCACCAATGTCCAGGACAACTACATAGGAAAACAGGAAGGAAGTAGAAGACCTGGTGATACAATGGTCAGGCACTTGGCTGCTAACCCAAAGTTGAACAGTTTGAACCCACCCAGCAGCTCTGCAGGAGAAAGATCTGGTCATGTGCTTCTGTAAATATTACAGCCAAGAAAACCCGTGGGGCCATTCTCTTTTGTCACGTGGGGTCATTGTGAGTCAGAATGGACTCAGTGGCACCCACACCATCATATACCTACTAGATATAACAGAAATCATCTACTAGGTGTGACAGAAACCTACTAGATGTGACAGAAACCTACTAGATGTGACAGAAACCTACTAGATGTAACAGAAATTTACTAGATGGAACAGAAATCTACTAGATGGAACAGAAACCTACTAGATGGAACAGAAACCTACTAGATGTGACAGAAATCTACTAGATGTGACAGAAATCTACTAGATGTGATAGAAACCTACTGGATGTAACAGAAACCTACTAGATGTGACAGAAATCTACTAGATGTGAACTAGATGTAACAGAAACCTACTAGATGTGACAGAAACCTACTAGATGTGACAGAAATCTGTGGAACTCTCCCAGAAGGATGCACGTTCTTCTTAGGTGCACATAGAACATCTCCAGAATAGAGCATACATTAGGCCTCAAAATAACTCTCCATAAATTTTTCAAATCTGCAATCATACAGAGTATCTTCTCTGATCATGATGGAATGAAATTAGAAGTCAGAGATGCAAGGAAATTTGGAAATTTCACAAATACATTGAAATTAAACAACCCTCTCAATAGCAAATAAGATAAAGAAGACATCACAAGAGAAATTAGAAAATACTTTGAGAAAAAGAAATACCAGAACTTAGTGGAAGCAGTCAGAAGGAAGGTTGGGCAATCTACTTCCATAGTGATACTGCCTCGGAAACCCAAGGAGGGGTCGCTATGAGTCATGTCCAACTGAACTGCACATAACAACAAACAACAACAACAACAGGTGGAAGCAGTGTTCCGATGGATATTTCCTTCTGTAATTGCTTACCTGTAGAACAAGCGTTCAAAAAGAACCTTTCAAGATCTGTCCTGAAGTACAGCACTGTCAGTTCTAGGATAATATCCATACACCTACAAGGAAGACCAGTTAATACCATTATTATTCAAATTTATGTGCCAACCAATGCCAAAGATGAAGAAATTGAAGACTTTACCAACTTCTGCAGTTTGAAATTGATCCATCACACAGTCAGGATGCACTGATAAAGACTGGTGATTGGAATGTGAAGATTGGAAACAGAGAAGGATTAGGAGTTGGAAGATAGGGCCTGGGTGATAGAAAGGACACTGGAGATCGCGTGATAGAATCTTGCAAGACTAATGACTTATTCGTTGCAAATGCTTTTTCGAACAACGTGAACAGTGATTATACATGTGGACCTTGTCAAGTGGAATACACAGGGATGAAACCAACAACATCTGTGGAAAGGGATGATGGAGAAGCTCAATATCATCAGTCAGAACTAGGCCAGGGGCCACTGCAGAACAGGCCATCCATTGCTCATATACATGTTCAAGTTGAACCGGAAGAAAATGAAAACAAGGCCACAAGAACCAAAGTGTGATGTTGACTATACCAAAAAAGCAAAACCAAAACTCGCTGCCATCAAGTCGGATCTGACTCATAGCAGCCCTTCCTTGGGTTTCCAAGGCAGTATCACTACAGAAGTAGATTGCTCAATCTTCCTTCCGAGGAGTGGCTGGTGGGTTTGAACCTCCAGCTTTCTGGTTAGCAGTCAAGTGCCTTAGGCACTGTGCCACGAAAGCTCTTCCTACCTAAATTTTTAACCTAAACTTACAGACCATCTAAAGAACAGATTTGAAGCATTGAACAGATGAGTTATAGGATGATATCAAGGACAACATCATACATGAAGAAAACAAGAGGTCATTATAAAGACAAGAAAGAAAAAAAAATGTCAGAAAAGATTCTGAAACTTGAATAAAGAGCAGCTAAAGTGAAGGGAAGAAATGAAGTAAAAGAGCTGAACAGAAGATTTTAAAGGGTAACTTGGAAAGAGAAAGTAAAGTATTATAATGAACTGAAATGTGCAAAGATGGAGTCAGAGAACCAAAAGGGAAAAACATGCTCAGCATTTCTCAAAGTGAAAGAACTAAAGGAGAATTTCCAGTCTCGAGTTGTAGTATTGCAGGATTCTATGGGCAAAGTATCGAGCAACGTAGGAAGCATCAAAAAAAGATGGAAGGAATACAGTCACTGTGGGAAAGAAAAAATCTTTCAGCCATTTCAGGAGCTAGCATGTGATCAAGAACTGATGTTACTGAAGGAAGAAATCTAAGCTGCTCTGAAGCATTGGCAAAAAAAAAAAACAAGACTTTAGGAATTGACAGCATACTGATTGAGATGTTTCAACAAATGGATGCAACACTGGACGGGTTCCTCTTCTATGTCAGGACATGTGGAAGACAGCTACCTGGTCACCCAGCTAGAAGACATCCATATGTGTGCCTGTTCCAAAGTGAGGTGATCCAACAGAATGTGGAAATTATCAAAAAATACCATTAATATCACACATAAGTAAAATTTTGCTCAAGATAATTCAAAAACAGTTGCAGCAGTACGTCGACAGAGAAATGCCAGAAATTCCACCCAGATTCAGAAGAGGATATGAAATGCAGGATATCATTACTGATGTAGATGGATCTTAGCTGAAAGCAGGTGATGCTGGAAAGATGTTTAGCTGGGTTGTATTGACCATGCAAAGACATTTGACTGTGTGGATCATGACAAATTATGTATAACATTGCAGAGAATTCCAGAACACTCACTTGATTGTGCTCATGAGGAGCCTGTACATAGACCAGGAGGCTGTTGTTGGAACAGAATTAGGGGATAGTGCATGGTTTAAAATCAGCAAGGTGTGTGTCAGGTTGTACCCTTTGCCTGTACTTATGCAATCTGTGTGCTGAGCACATAATCTGGGAAGCTGGACCATATGAAGAAGAAAGTGGTACGAGGATTGGAAGCAGACTTAGTAACAACCTAGGATGTGCAGATACCATAACATTGCTTGCTGAGAGTGAAGAAGACTTGAAGCCTTACTGATGAGAGACTATAGTCTTTAGTATGGATTACATATCAACAGTAAAGAAAGTAGACATCCTCACAACTGGACCAACAAGCAACATAATAATAAACGGAGAACAGTTGCCAGAGATTTCATTTTACTGTCAATGTCCATGGAATCGAGTCAAAAAATAAAACCACCGGTGGCATTGGACAAATCTGCTGCAAAACATCTGTTTAATGTGTTAAAAAGGAAAGATGTTACCTTGTGGACTAAGATGTGCTTGACCCAAACCATGGTATTTTCAGTGGCCTCGTATGCATGTGAGAGCTGGACCATGAAAAAGGAAGGGTGAAGAAGAATTGATGCCTGTGAATTATGGTGCCAGCAAAGAATACTGAACATGCCGTGTACTGCCAGAAGAGCAGGCAAATCTGTCTCGGAAGAAGTACAGCCCGAATGCTCCTTAGCAGTGAGGATGGTGACGTCTCACGTGCTTTGCACAGGTTACAAGGAGGGACTGGTCCCTGGAGAAGAACATCGTGCTTGGTAAAGTAGAGAGTTGAGGGAAAAGAGGGAGATCCCCAATGAGGTGTATGGGCACAGTGGCTGCAACAGTGGGCTCACACCTGGCAGCGATGGTGAACGTGCACAGGGCTGGGCAGCATCTCGTTCGGTTGTTCGTAGGTTTGCCATGAGTTGGAAACAACTTGACGGTCTCTAACAACAACAGCAATCTTCTGCCTTCAAAAAGTAGAAAAAGAAAAGCAAAGGAAACTCAAGGCAAATAGAAGGCAGTAATAAGATCAGAGCAGAAATAAACGAAATAGAGAAAAATAATAATGAAAGCAAAAGTTGGTTCTCCAAAAAGATCAACAAATGGAAAATGCCATTAGCTACACTGACCAAGGAAAAAAAGAGATAAGATGACAATTAGTAAAATCAGGAATTAAAGAGGGGATATTATTACCAAATGTACCGAAGTAAAAAGAATTACAAAAGAATATTCAAGCTTATTGAATGCCAACAAATTATATAACCTAGATGAAATGGACAAATTCCTAGAAACAGAACTACCAAAACTTACTCACGAAGAAACAGAAACTCTGAAAAATCTTAAAATAAAATAAGACATGGAATTAGTAATGAGAGCACTTCCTAGGAAGTATGCAAACTTATCTTTCCTTATTTCAGATTCACTGCAGAGCTAAAGTAATCAAGACAGTGTGATTACTGGTGTAAGGACAAACAGATCAATGGAGTGAGAAGAGTCAAGACATAAACCTTGTGATCCACTGGGTTAATACAAGTGGGCCATGATAGGTCCAGGAGGACAGGAGTCATAAGACAGATGGAGCTGGACCCTTGATTTCCACCCTCAGAAGAATGATGTTGGCCCTGACCTGATGCTGTACATGAAAATTAACTCAAGGATCAAAGACTTAAATGGAAGAGCTAAGTGTATACAATGCTTACAGGGAAACATAGTAAAAACTGTGCGACTTTGGACTAAATAAATTCTTTTAGATATTATACCAAAAACAGAAGTAATCAGAATAAAATAGCACTTTTAAAGTAGTTTATAAAGAATCAAAGAAACATAAATTGGAATTCATCAAAATGAAAAAACTTTTGTGATCAAATACACAATCAAGAAAGTGAAAAGACAACTGATAAAATGTGAGAGAAATATTTGTACATCATATATCTGGTAAGAGCCCAGTGTCCTGAATAAGTAAAGAACCCTTACAAGTCAACAATAAGTATGGGGAGGGAAAAACTGGGACTAGCATGCTAATAGGTGTAAAGTTTTTAGAGAATTACTGAAATGTTCCAGAATTGCTGCATTTTTACACAAATAACACGCCCACCTATGTTTGTTGGCCAGTGGCTCACTACCCCCAGGAGGTATGCCATTTTGTTGTTGTTGCTTATGTTGCTATAAAAAATATATTAACATAGCACATTTACAAAATTCCCCCTAGAGGCAGGGACAATTGGCAGACAAACATAGACAGTACATACCACTCATGTGAAAATACTGTAGGTAGTGGTGATGGGTGTACAACCTAGTGAGCACACTTAAAAACACTGAAGTACACATGGTAAAATGGTGAATTTATATGTTATGTGAAGGACATCCCCCTCCCCCCAAAAGGGCACTCTTGAGAACTTAGGGGGTAATGAACATTTTGTTGTTGTTGTTGTTGTTATTTGCCATCAAGTGGGCCCCGACTCATAGCGACCCCTCCTTGGGTTTCCAAGGCAGTATCACTACGGAAGTAGGAATGCCCAACCTTCCTTCTGAGGAGAGG
>NW_006921971.1:2020972-2026673 GCF_000298275.1 Orycteropus afer afer | reverse complement strand
GACTCATAGCGACCCCTCCTTGGGTTTCCAAGGCAGTATCACTACGGAAGTAGGAATGCCCAACCTTCCTTCTGAGGAGAGGCTGGTGGGTTTGAACCGCCAGCCATCTGGTTAGCAGTCAAGTGCCTTGGGCACTATGCTACCAGAGCTACTAATGAACAGTTAGAGATAAGCAAATCCTGCAAGAGTTCACCAGAACAGAAGAAACTGAGAACCTTTTAATATATGTGCATCAGGGTAAAGAGAATTGATCTCAGAAGAACAGGGAGGTTCAAGAAGGAAGGTTTGCAATAAATTGAGTGCCCGTGTAGAGAGAGCTGACAGCGTACAGGGGTTTAGACATGCGTGGGTCTCAACTGGACAAGAATTTAAAATAGTGGGCAGCAGCAGGCAGGTCAGAAGCTGGTGATTCGGTTGCGTGGTGGAGGGTTGTTAATATTGTTGAACTTTGTATTGAGGAGCGTAACTACACGTGGTAAAATTCTGAGCATAACAATGAAAAGTGTGGCTATGTTTCCAGTCAGCAGAGAGTGAAAAATGGGAACAAGAAAACAACAACACAAAAGTTTCAACCCCCACCATAAAAACTGCATGAAAAAAACAGGGTCTACATAATAAAAGTAAGAAACTATGTTAGAAGTGAGTGCCTTATATATTAACAAGTACAAAGACTATAAATAGAGCCCGTACTGTCCAGGTAAAAACAGAATGTGTCAGACTGGATGAAAAACCGAGCCTGTGCTATTCAGGAAAGGCAGACGTAAAGTACAAGAATGTTGAAACTAAAAGGATGGAGAACTAGGAACGGAGCACGATGCATAAGACAGCTGACATAGCGACATTAACTTCAGAAAAACATAGATTTCAAGACAAGAGCAATTATTAGGCAGGGGCCAAACCATACAGTGAAACAATCTTAATTCACTAGGAAAATGCAACCATTCTAAATTGTATGCTTCAAATAAAATCGCCTCGAAATATATAAAGCAAAACTTGCTGGAACTTCAGGGAGAAAATGAAATGACAAATCTGCCATTTTTATGGGAGACTTCAACACACCTCTCTCAAGTTTCACATATCCGTCAGAGAAAACAATCAGCAAAGATATATAAGATTTAAATAATATCGTTAGCAAGCTTGAGCTTACGGACATGTATAGAACTTTGCACCCAACAACAGAGAAAGCATATGCTTCTCAAATAAATACATAACATTTATAACAAGCTTATATCATCCAACTCATAGTTGGATGATATAAGCTTGTTATAAATGTTATGGGAGCTCTGGTATCATAGCGCCTAAGGCACTTGACTGTTAACCACAAGGGTGGTGGTTCAAACCCACCAGCCACTCCTCGGAAGGAAGACTGGGCAGTCTACTTCTGTGGAGATACCGCCTCAGACACCTCAGGAGGCGTTACTGTGACTCAGACTCAACTTGACGGCAGTGGGTTTGGTTTTGTTTTTATACTTGTAGAACTTGCCCAATGGAATACACAGGAATCAGATTGACTACATCTGTGGAAAGAGGATATGGAGAAGCTCAGTATCTTCAGGACAAGGCCAGGAGCTAACTGTGGAACAGATCAGCAACCGGTCACGTGCAAGTTCAAGTTGAAGCTGAAGACAATTAAAACAAGTCCATGGGAGGAAAAATAGGATCTTAATTATATGCCACCTGTTCTTCTTCAGAAAGAACAGATTTGATGCATTCAACACCAGTGTCCGAAAACCAGGCGAATTGTGGGAAGACGTCAAGAACATCATCCATGAAGAAAGCAAGACGTCATTAAACAGACAGGAAAGGAAGAAAAGACCCAAATGGATGTCAGAAGAGACTCTGAAACTTGCCCTTCAACTGAGAGTAGCTAAAGCGAATGGGAGAAATGACAAGATAAAAGAGCTGGACAGAGTATTTCAAACAGCAGCTCGAGAAGACAAAGTCAATTATTGTAATGCAATGTGAAAAGTCCTGGAGTTAGAAAACCAAAAGGGAAGAACACACTTTGCATTTCTCAAGCTGAAAGAATTAAAGAAAAAACTGAAGCCTTGAGTTGCAAAATTGAAAGATTCTCTGGGAAAAATATTGAATGATGCCGGAAGCATCCAAAGAAGACGGGAGGAGTACACAGAGTCACTGCACCAAAAAGGACTGGTCAATGAACTGGTCACTTTGTCTATTCAGGAGACAGCATGTGATTAACAGCCAGTGATATTAAAGGAAGAAGTCAAAGCTGCACTGAAGGAATTGAGGGAAAACAAGGCTCCAGGAGTTGACAGAACAGCCACTGAGATGTTTCAACAGACGAATGCCCCACGGAGGCACTCACTCGTCTACACCAAGAAGTTTGGGAGACAGCTACCTGGGAAACTGACTGGAAGAGATCCGTATTTATACCCATTCCAAAGAAAGGTGATCCCACAGAATGTGGAAATTATCGAACAATATCGTTAATACCCCATGCAAGTAAAATTTTTGTGAAGAGATCCGTATTTATACCCATTCCAAAGAAAGGTGATCCCACAGAATGTGAAAATTATCGAACAATATCGTTAATACCCCATGCAAGTAAAATTTTGGTGAAGATAATTCAAAGACATTTGCAGCAGTATATTGACAAGGAACTTCCAGAACTGCAAGCTGGATTCGGAAGAGGACGTGGAACAAGGGATATCATCGCTGATGTCAGATGGATCTTGGCTGAAAGCAGAGAACACCACAAATATCATTATTTCTGTTTTACTGACCATGCAAAAGCATTCGATTGTGTGGATCATAACAAATGATGGGTAACATTGAGAAGAATGGGAATCCCTGAACACTGGACTGTGCTCCTGAGGAACCTGTACACAGACCATGAGGCTGTGGTTCAGAACAAGGGGTAGTGCACGGTTTAAAAGCAGGAAGGGTGTGTGTCAGCGTTGAATTCTTCCACCATACTCATTCCATCTGTACGCTGAGCAACACTCCAAGAAGCTGGACTATATGAAGAAGAGCATGGCATCGGGATTGGAGGAAAACTCATTAACAACCTGCGATACGCAGACGACACAACCTTGCTTGCTGAAAGTGAGGATGACTTGAAGCACTTACTGATGAAGATTGAAAACTACAGTCTGCAGTATGGATTACACCTCAACATAAAGAAAACAACAATCCTCACAGCTAGACCTATAAGACACATCATGATAAATGGAGAAAAGATTGAAGTTGTCAAAGATTTCATATTACTTGGTTCCACAGTCAACACCAATGGAAGCCACAATCAAGGAATCAGATGACATATTGCACCAGGCAGATCTGCTGCAAAAGACCTCTTTAAGGTACCGCAGAGCAGAGAAGTATTTGAAGACTACACACACTGCCGTCGAGTCAAATCTGACTCATAGCGACCCCTCCTTGGGTTCCGAGGCAGTATCACTACGGAAGTAGATTGCCCAACCTTCCTTCCGAGGAGTGGCTGGTAGGTTTGAACCACCAGACTTCTGGTTAACAGTCAAGTGCCTTAGGAACTACGCTACCAGGGCTCTAAGGTGCGCCTAACTCAAACCACGGTATTTTCAGTCGCCTCAAATGCGTGTGAATGTTGGACAGTGAATAAGGAAGACCAAAGAAGAGTTCGTGCTTCTGAGTTGTGGTGTTGGTGAAGAATACTGAGTACTATGTACTGCCAGTAGAACTAACAAATCTATCCTGGAAGAAGTACAGCCAGAATGGTCCTTGGAAGCAAGAATGCCCAGACTTGGTCTCACCTACTTTGGTCATGTGGTCAGAGGGGTCCATTCTCTGGAGAAAGGTACCATGCTTGGTAAAGTGGAGGGTCAGCAAGAAAGGGGAAGTCCCTCAATGAGATGGATTGACCCAGTGGCTGCAAGGATGGGCTCATGTCTTAGCAAGGATTGTGAAGATGGTGCACGACTGGGCGGTGTTTTGTTCTGTTGTCCACAGGGGTTACTACGAGTCAGAGCCCACTCGAAGGCACCTAACTCCAGCCCACTGACACATCCCTGCAACCTTACACAGACTCCTAGGGGACAGAGCTCGAGTGAGTGGTCTTGACTCAGTCCCTGAGGCCTGTGTAATCTTGATTCCGAAAGCAAATGTAGGATGTGGGAGGAAGGAAGGCTACAGGCCAGCCTCAGTCATGGGTGTAGGTGTTTAATTCCCAATTAACCAACTGCAGCTTTGTATGAAAGTGGACTGTGTTCATGCGAGGGAGGGGAGTTAGCCCAAGAAGACCAGCCTTGTTTATTATTGTAAACAGAACAAAACAAAAAAGTACTCACTCATCATATAAAAGGTAAAATATTTATGGTAATTTCAGTAGGGGCAGAAAATTCAGTAACGACATTTTTTTTTTTTTTTTTAATTACTTTTAGCAAACAAAGACTAGAAGAGAACTTTTTCAATCTAGGAAGAAAAAAAATATATGTCTCTACAGAGAATCTTCAGCCTTTGCTACAAGGCTTGTGAACAGGCACATCTCAACAACAGGTTCCCGTGGCAAGTCTGTGTTAATCTGTGGACTAGGCTCAGCAGTGTGGTTGTTTTAGTGTATTTAAATAGAGCATCTTCTTTTTTTTAATAAAGAAAAATTTCAAGTGAATGAGATTCGATGTTAAAAACATGGCTGCCTCCTTTCGAAAGCCTTGTTGAAACAAATAGACTGTGAAAAAGAGATACCAGTTTCGTGGGCAATAAATGTAGGTTTTGTGGATTTCTGTAGCTGTACCCCATGTTCCGGGTTCAGGGGTGACCGGGGAGACTGACATCTTCGTCCCATGTCATGGATTTTCAGAGCAGATGCTGCGAGTCGATCAGGGATTGGCTGGGGACGCTGGGGAGGGAGGGACTGGAGTGAAGGAAGTGAGCAGGGCCGGGAATGGACGAGGGGAGGATGGAGGGGCTGATGAAGTGGAGGTGAGGGAAGCGAAGAGCTTTTGTATTTTATTTTTTGCAGGGCTGGGGCCAGGGGTGTTGGACTTCGTGAATGGGGACAGAGCTGCAGGGGGGAGTAGGTGTGATCAGAAAGGGGACTCTGTGAGCTTAAAGATGAAAAGATGGCAGCAGGGAAGCCAGTGATGGAGTGATTCCTGCAGTGAGGCCGAATTGACACTGACTAGACTAGAGACTCCAGCCACTCCTCGGAAGGAAGGTTGGGTAATCCTACTTCCGTAGTGATACTGCCTCGGAAACCCAAGGAGGGGTCGCTATGAGTCGGGGCCGACTCTACGGCACATAACAACAACAACAACAAGACTAGAGACAGTCAAGGAATTACGAGCATTGTGCTGCTTGAGAGGGAGCTCTGCTGGCACTGTGGTTAAAAGTATTGGACTGCTATCCCGAAGGTGGACAGTTCCAACCCACCAGCTGCTCCATGGGAGGAAGTTGACACAGTCTACTTCCATAAAGATGACAGCCTTGGAAACCCTCTGGTGCAGTTCCACTCTGTCCTCTAGGGGCGCTATGGGTCGGAATGGACTCCAAGGCAGTGGGTGTGGTTTGGGTTTTGCTTCTGTGAAGACTGACAGCCTTGGAAACCCTGTGGGCAGTTCCACTCTGTCCTCTAGGGGCGCTGTGGGTCAGAATGGACTCCATGGCAGTGGGTGTGGTTTGGGCTTTGCTTCTGTGAAGATTCACAGCCTTGGAGACCCTGTGGTGCAGTTCCACTCTGTCCTCTAGGGGCGCTGTGGGTCAG
>NW_006921971.1:2013917-2020392 GCF_000298275.1 Orycteropus afer afer | reverse complement strand
GGGGTCGCTATGAGTCAGAAACGACTCGACGGCACTTAACAAGAACAACAACAAAGACTGACAGCCTTAGAAACCTTCTGGGGCAGTTCCACTCTGTCCTCTAGGGGTGCTGTGGGTCAGAATCGACTCCACAGCAGTGAGTTTTGGTGTTTGGTATTGAATGGTTTTCCACGTGAAGAATGATGTCACTTAGATGATGGCAAGAGTCAAACAGGAAGCTTTAAAAACGTATGAGACATGACTCTTGAGTGCAGGAGATTGGAAGACAGCCTTACAGGTAATTGACAGTCTCTGTGGCGTTTCTGAGGAGGAGTCGTGTGTCACAAGCCCCCACAGCCACCCCTCAGACCCCTCTGTGCTCTGCCAACCCGTTGCTTTGCTCCTGGGAACGGTTCCTGTTGGCCAGGCTGACCATGAGCCCCCTCTTCCTGTCTTCTGTTAATCTATTTACATTCTCTAATCGGCACTAATTGGCACATATTAGATTTCTCTCTGGCCTTTCCCGGCCTTCAGCAGCCACGAGACACAGAATGGCATTGAACATAGTTCCAGTGCCTCCTGTCCTGTTCTTAAAGCCCGTCTGTCGATCCGAGGGTGATGGCTTCATCAGTAGTGTGTGTTCTGAGTTGGTCATAGATGTTCTTTCATTTGGTGGTGGTTTTCAGCTCACTCAGTGGCTGAAATGAAGACTGTGTGTGGGACTGTTTGCTCTCCAACGGTAGGTATGGAGGACTTGGTGCCTTTCCCCAAGCGTTTTGGTTTCTGACGGATTCCCGTCACGTTTGTGACCTCCTGATGATCCACATTGTGGTGGCCTCAGGGCGGTGTTCCCCGTGGGACGGGATTGGAGAGGTGCTTCCTGCACGTTTCTGGGTAAGTTCTCCAGCCGACGGGCAGCTGTGTGGGACGCCAGCACCCCTGGGCCTGGAGCTGCAGAACTCACGTGCCCTCAGCCTCCTCACAGAGCGACTGACTCTCTCGTACCAGATGTGGGTCCTAGAGAGGTTTCTGTGGAGAACGCGCCTGGCTTCAGAGCTCCTCAGAATTGACATCACTGCTTGCAGTAAGGAGACCATGGGCCTATCAGACACAGTGCAGATCCTGCACATGTTTTGCGGGGAAGATACTCAATTTCAGTCCCGTGTAATTCAACTTAATATATTGGAAAGAACACAGGTTCAATGCGGTCAGAACAACCTGAAAAACATATGTAGCTTTTAAAAGATCCTTTTTAAACAGTGAATTAGACATAGAGGGATACATTATTTTCCTTTCTTTTGCTTATAGATGTTTATCATTAAAGAAGAGAAGTTTGCTATGGGTTAGCAAAATGCAGTGAGGAATATGGGAGGAATTACTACGAGTTTGTATTCAGTGAGTAAGTTGATCGCAGCACTATTCACAATAGCAAACAGATGGGGACAACCTAGGTGCCCATCAACAGAAGGATGGATAACCCAACTATGGTACAAACACACGATGGAATACTATGCAGCACTAAAGAATAATGTATACTCTGGGAAACACCGAATAACATGGATGAACTTGGAGGCCATTATGCTGAGTGAAATCAGTCAGTCACAGAAGGACAAATGCTGCATTAGTTCACTGTTGTAAAAAGTCAAGGAAAAGGTTATCCACGGAAGGAAAGTCTTTGTTGGTCACCAGGGTGAAAGGGGTGGGGAGGAAACGCTGCTAGATGAGTAGAAAGAAATAGAATTAAGTTATGGAATTATGACAACTTCAGCAAGAAAAAAAATGAGTATTCCTTTCAGTAGTGGTCAGTGAAAAGAAAGAATGTCAGTGTTGCTAATTGTGCCCTTTTTTCCTTTAATTTTGTGGTACAATATAATGAAAACTTGCCATATTAACCGTTTGAAGTGTGTAATTCAGTGTCAGTGATCACCTTCCCATGGTGTGCAGCTGTCACCACAGCGGTTCTCAGATGCCGGGGCTCCCCCTCCTCCCTCCCCCACCCCAGGTAACCTCTAATAAACCCCTGATACGCTTTGGTCCCTGTACTCTGCCTGTTCGGGGTAGTTCATATAAGGAGGACCATTCAGTATTTTTCCGTTTCTGTTGGACTCACTCAGCACCATGTTCTCAAGGTTCATTCGTGTTGTGTGTGGATCAGGACGGATTTCTCTTTATGACCGAGTGCTATTCCATTGTGTACGTAGACAACATTTTGCTCATCCATTCATCTATTGATGGACACTTGGATCGTTTCCCTCTCTTGGCTATTGTGAATGATGCTTCAGTGAACACTGGTGCGCAAGTATCTGTTTGGATCCATGCTTTTAGTTCTTTTGGGTCTATACCCAGGAGTGGAATTAGTAGGTCATATGGTAGTTCAGAAGAACGAACAAATCTGTCCTGGACGAAGTGCAGCCGGAATGCTCCTTGGAGGCAAGAATGGCCAGACTTTGTCTCACCTGCTTTGGTCATGTTGTCAGAAGGGACCATTCCCTGGAGAAGGATGTCATGCTTGGTAGGGTGGAGGGTCGACGAAAGAGGGGAAGGCCCTCAACGAGATGGATTGCACGGTGGCAGCGGTGATGGGCTGAGGTATAGGGAAGATTGTGAGGCTGGCAGGGACCAGGCAGTTTGATTCTGTTGAGCACGGGGTCACTATGAGTTGGAGCGCCTCACCACAACAACATGGTAGTTTTGTGTTCAGCCGTCAGAGAAATCCCCACACTGTTTTCCACAGCAGCTGCCCCACTTCGTGTTCCCTCCGGCATGGGTGAGGGTTTCAGTTTCCTTGTACCCTTACCAACGCTTGTTTCCCGTTTCTCTGATATCCTGATATCCATGACATGACACATCCTTGTGGTTTCATTTGCATCTCTCTAGGAGCTCTGGTGGCATAGCGCCTAAGGCACTTGACTGCTAACCAGAAGGCTGGTGGTTCAAACCCCCAGCCACTCCTCAGAAGGAAGATGGGGCAATCTACTTCCATAGTGATACCGCCTCGGAAACCCAAGGAGGGGTCGCTATGAGTTGGGGCTGACTCGACAGCAGTGGGTTAGTGACTAATGAAGGACCTCTAATGTTGTAGTACCTAAGGCACTTGACTGCTAAGCAGAAGGCTGGAGGTTCAAACCCACCAGCCACTCCTTGGAAGGAAGGTTGGACAATCTATTTCCTTAGTGATACCGTCTCGGAAACCCAAGGAGGGGTCACTATGAGTTTGAGCCGACTCGACGCCAGTGAGTTTGGTTTTGGTTTTGGAATGACTAATGATGGTGGTCTTGTCATGTGCTTTTTGGCCATTTGTATATCTTTGGAGAAACGCCTATTCAGGTCCTTTGCCCATTTTCTAATTGAGTTATTCTTGTTGTTAAGTTGTAGGAGTGCTTCATATATTCTGGATATTAAACACTTATCAAATAGATGCACAATCACCACCCATAGAAGCAGCAGTCAATAAATCAAACAGTGCGTTGCACTGGGAAGACTACTGCAAAGACCTCTTCAAAGTGTTAGAGAGCAAAGATGTCTCCTTGAGGACTCAGGTGCACCTGACCAAGCCATAGTGTTTCCAGTCACCTCATATGCATGTGAGAGCTGGACAGTGACTAAGGAAGAGCAGAGAAGAACTGATGCGTGTGAATTACGGTCTTGGCGAGGAATATGTGATAGACCGCCGACTGCCAGGAGAGCAGACACATCTGTTAGAAGTTCAGCCGGGCTGCTCCGTAGAAACGAAGACTGCAAGCCTTCATCTCTAGGACTGAAGGCATGCTGTCGGGACGGGCCATTCCCTGGAGAAGGAAGTTATTCTTGGCTAAGTAGAGGGTTAGCGAGAAAGAGGAAGACCCTCAGTGAGATGGACTGACACGGTGGCTGTAAGTGTGGGCGCAAACACAGCCACCGTTGTGAGGATGGTACAAGATCGGGCGGCGTTCCGTTCTGCTGCACACGGGCTCGCTGTGAGGAGGGACTGACTCGGTGCACCCAACACCGACACACACTTCCTCTTTCCTGTAGGATAATTGTGCTCTCCATTAAACACTGGACAACGAATGAATGTGATTATTATAACTGAAATGTTAAAGGTCATAGATAAAGGGAATGAAGCTACTATATAAGCTTGCCCTTTAAGGAAAACCCTGAAGGATTTGAAGTTAACTTTTCAAATATCGTTTGATTATTTAACACACAGCAGTTGCTTCTTGAAAAATGAAATGTGTACCGAGCTGCACAGCCACCTACTCACTGGTTTTCAGTTGACAAGATGGAAAGAATTGTTAAAATGTCCCGTGGAGCAGGATGGCAGTAGTAAACGAACTTGAAATGTTTTGTTGTTGTTGTTGTTGTTTTGCCGTCGAGTCGGCCCCGACTCATAGCGACCCCTCCTTGGGTTTCCGAGGCAGTATCACTACGGAAGTAGGATTGCCCAACCTTAAGATACTGTTAGTTGATAAAGATGCAGTTTGAAATACTATTCTGAGAAGTTTTTTTAAAAAATTACTGACCTGGGGCAGGTTACTTAAATTTTTAAGCCCTAGTTTCTTGTGCTGAAAAATGAAAATAAGGATACATCTCTCTGGGAGTTCTTGTGAGAATCAGGTGTTAGATGTAGAGTCATAAGTCCTTACGTAGATGTTGGCATGCGCGCTTCACGACGGTTGTTATGGGCAATACCCTTTTCCTCCTCGGCATCAACGTGACGGAGCTCTGGTGGTGCAGTGCCTAAGGCATCTGACTGCTAACCAAAAGGCTGGCGGTTCAAACCCACCAGCCACTCTGTGGAAGGAAGGTTGGGCAATCTACTCCTGTAAAGATTTATCACCTTGGAAAGCCAGTGGGGGTCTCTGTGAGTCAGAGTCAACTTGATGGCACTGAATTTGGTTTTGGTTTTCTGGAACATAAGCTGTCTGTGAAGAAGGGTGGTTGACTAAACTGACCAAGGATATTAGAGCCACAGAAACTCCGGGTGGTGGTGTGTGTATGACTGGTGGGGGGGAGCACGTGCAGCATCTGACCTGGGAAAATGGTCCAAGTGGGCCTGGGATTTAGAGGTACCAAGGGGCCCAGGGGAGAAAGGACTGCGGTATGAAGAGATAGTCTAGTCAGGAAGGGGCTGCCTGCCAGGGTGCCCTGAGGACAGGGCAGGAGAAGACAGAGACACGTCAGGGAGAGCTCCGTCAAAAGGAGCAGGGCTGGGGAACTGTCTGTGTGTCTCCATCTTGTCAGGGGGGACATTCTGTCTCCCAGGGAGCTGGAGAGCCTGTGTGACAAGAAAATGCGGTGCTGTTCGAGTAATAGGAGTTAAGAAATAAAGAGAAAGAAAACTCATCATCATTGAATGGATTTCAACTCTTAGCGTACAACTGCCTGCCCCCAGAGGGTTGCCTAGGCTGTCAGTAGTCTTTATGGAAACAAAGCCCAAACCACACCCACTGCCGTGGAGTCCATTCTGACCCACAGCGCCCCTAGAGGACAGAGTGGAACTGCCCCACAGGGTCTCCAAGGCTGTCAGTCTTCACAGAAGCAAAGCCCAAACCATACCCACTGCCGTGGAGTCCATTCTGACCCACAGGGCCCCTAGAGGACAGAGTGGAACTGCCCCACAGGGTCTCCTAGGCCACCATCTTCACAGGAACAGATCGCCAGGTGTTCTCCAACAGAGAGGCAGTAGGTTCAAACTGTTGACCTCTTTGTTAGCAGCCCATTGCTTTAACCACAGCCCCACTAGAGCACTTGCATAGGAATATTAGGAGGAACAAACTTTGAGAGTAAAGTGATTGGGTTTTAATGTGCTGACTGTGAGTGGGATCTAGGGGAGAGGTACCGTGAGTGGTTGTAAATGCAGCCCAGGCAGTTGTGGGAAGGAGGTGCTGAGCGCGGATTGCACGGGAGGGATGGTTGAATCTGCAGCCGAATCATCAAGAAATAACACTGAGAACTCATTCTGGACAGAACCGTGCAGCACACCTTATAAAGCGCTCCAGCCGAAAAGCAGACAGACAGGTCAACAGAGACGCTCAGAGAGAGAGGAGGAGGACCAGGCACTAAATTAGAAACAAGGCAGGCCGAGGAGTGTGCTAAGCACAGGTCACTGAGAGGATGAGGAGCGTCCGAACTCTGACGCCCCGCGGTGGGCGACAGAGGACATCCTTTAGGGGCCGAGAATTGAGGGCAGGTCCCCAGAAGCGCCCCAGGCCTCTCCTGAGGAGAGACCCCTGTCTGAAGACGTGCCTTAGAAACGTACACCTTGGGGCTCACCCTGAAGAGAGAGCAGTAGGTGAGTGTGGTGTCAGCGCCTGCAAAAGTGCTTGGTTACTTCCCTGGGGACCGTTCCTGATGGTTAATTTGAATGTAAGTGTTTGAATAGGGTTTAAATGGACTCCTACTGTTTCAGTTTACGTAATTGTATTTGTATCACACACATGATTGAAATGGCCTCATCTTGAAACTCAGGAAACGGGTGTCCCTCAGGGACACAGAGGCGCTCACTGCGGGGGGG
>NW_006921971.1:1992959-2013817 GCF_000298275.1 Orycteropus afer afer | reverse complement strand
TTTCGGTTGCGCGCCAGTCACCGGATCTGCAGCGCCGTGCCCTGGGGGTTATGTGACAGGTGTATCACACAGGTCCACACGCGTGTGGCCTGGTTTATCTACCGCAACATTGTTCCTAGAGGAGAAGATTGCAAACAACTGAAGTGGCCTTTTGGGGACCATTAAAGAAACTGCCAGGGCACACCTGGTGCCTTGAAAGGACCACCGTTGTTATCTCTCGGGTCGCCGCGTGAGGAGAGCGCCTTGCAGGCGGCCTGCACCTGTGCTGCGTCCGGGGACAGTGCAGGGCGCCCATGGGTTTGCGTGGCTCACACGGGGAGACCCGCGAGAGCCGGCGCTCCACGCACAGCCGTGTTTCTCCCCCACAGTTTCCGCCCTTGACAGCGCGCCGTCGTTTTCTGTCATTTGTTCTAGTGGCTTTCGTGGGTTTGACAGTACGTGTATCTTAAAACGCTCTGAAAATGCACAGGTTGATATAGTGAAAGACTTTTCACCTTATATCACGTTACACTTTTTAAAACCAGTGTGAGGACTGAAATACGTCACTTTTACCAAAGTCTTGCCCCACGGTTGCAGTTTTTAAACTTCATTGCAGTGTAGTTCCATCTTAGAATTTAGAATCTTAGTGTTCAAGGGGATTTTATAGTCCCGTCTGCTGGCACCCTGCGTGAGGCAGCTGGCTGCTAACCGACAGATCAGCAGAGGGCTGCGAGAGACAGACGAGGCAGTCGGCTTCCAAACAGGTTTTAAAAAAAAGAACCTGCCATCCAGTTGATTCCAAGCCATAGAGACCCCCATTGGGTTTTCAACGCTATAAATCTTTATGGAAGTAGATTGTCTCCTGCCAAGCAACTGGTGGGTTTGAACCTGTGGTCTTCTGGTTGGTACCTAAATGTCTTACCCACAGATGACAACCAAAAAAAAAAAAAAAACTTCACTGCCCTTGAGTTGATTCGACTCCCAGCAACCCCTCCTTGGGTTTCTGAGGTGGTATCTCTAAGGCACTTGACTGCTAACCAGAAGGCTTGCGGTTCAAACCCACCAGCCACTCCTAGGAAGAAAGGTTGGGCAATCTACTTCCTTAGTGATACTGCCTCGGAAACCCAAGGAGGAAGTCTCTGAGTCATATCCAACTCCACGGCAGTGAGTGGTTTGGTTTGGTTTGGTAGGCCATACGCCACCCCTTGGAACCCTACAGGAGCTGTTCTGTTGTGTCCTCTAGGGGCGCTGTGAATCTGAATCCACTCCCCAGCAGTGGGTTTGATTGGGCGCTCTGGGGGCATAATGTTTAAGGCCTTTGGCTGTTAACCTGAAGGTCAATGTGAGTTCAGACCTACCAGCTACTCCATGGGGGGAAGATGAGGAAATCTACTTCCTTAAAGGTGTACAGCTTTGGAAACCCAGCGGGGGTTACTGGGAGTCAGAGTTGACTTGATGGCAGTGAGTCTTGTTTTTGGATTATCATCATCTAAGATCTGTGTATCACTAGTATTTCTCACAGCACAGTGTGACGGCCACAGGCACATGACGCACCGATGACTCCTGGGAGAATAACGTCAGCGGTCTTCTTCCTCCTAGGCTCCTGTGCCACGCCATGAAAGACCACATAGTGCGCGTTGCCAACGAGGCGGAGTTCATCCTCAACAGGCAGAGAGCTGAGGACGTGCACAAACACGCCGAGTTCGAGGTAAGCTTCCGGGGACCCCCCGACCTGCTATCTGTGCAAAACGAACCGTCACCCACGCCTAAGGTTGCCACGTCGTTTTCCCTAACGAGGGCGTCGGGGAGCCTGTTGGCACAGGCTTGGGTGAACGGCACCCCCAGAGCACACCCATGTCACCTCCCTGCCTCCATGAACAGGACTCTGCTCCACCCTGCCGGGAAGGCCTGCGGAGTTCCCTGCGTCCTGGGGAGAAAGTGGGCGGGGTTTCCTGCCTCCCGGTGAGAGAGGGGGCGGAGTTTCCTGCCATCTGGTGGGAGAGGGGATGGAGTTTCCTGCCTCCTAGTGAGATCGGTGGCGGGGTTTCCTGTCTCCCGGTGAGAAGGGGGCGGAGTTTCCTGCCTTCCAGTGAGAGGGGGGGCATGGTTTCCTGCCTCCCAGTGTGAGAGAGGGCGGGGTTTCCTGTCTCCCGGTGAGAAGGGGGCGGGGTTTCCTGCGTCCTTGGGGGGAAGTGGGTGGGGTTTCCTGCCTCCCGGTGAGAGGGAGTGGGGTTTCCTGCCTCCCGGTGAGAGGGGGGGCGGAGTTACCTGCATCCTGGGGAGAAAGTGGGTGGGGTTTCCTACCTCCTGGTGAGAAGGGGGCGGGGTTGCCTGCCTCCCGGTGAGAAGAGGGCGGAGTTTCCTGCCTTCTGGTGAGAGAGGGGGCGGGGTTTCCTGCCTCCCGGTGAGAAGCCCAGCGGGGACACTTGGACAGTGCTGCACCTGTGAGATGCACCGCAGCAGATAATGTCACCTCAAGTTACACCAAGAAACTCCGGTTTATCCCAAGTGTGGTAACTGGTTCTGCTTGGTCTTCAGAGTTGCAGAAGTAAATTTAGTTCATGTTTTATTTTTGTAATTGATATTTTGTTCATAATCGAAGCACTGTTACTGTAGATTTAAAAAAAAAAAACTCACTGCCATGGAGTCGGATCCGACTCCTAGCGCCCCCTCCTTGGGCTTCCGAGGCGTATCTCTGCGGAAGTAGATCGCCCAGCCCTCCTTATGAATGCAACGCCCATTCTATTCCCATCTGTCGGAGCAAGCAGATTATATGTGTATGTCTCCCCACATATGTATGAATATTCAGTTAACCTTCAACTTCTGTTAGTAAATTACATTCAGAATATGAACTGACTTGCCCACATGCTCAGCCCTATGTCCATCTTATTCCATACGCATAAATATTTACAAAGCTATGTAAAGAAATAAATGAATTTTCAATCCCCAAAGGTCCATGAGTAGAAAACACATGATCATCTCTGTGTTACACATGAAAAAAGACATTTGAAGTATGATCTATCACCTAGTAATATTTTGATCAAAAACGGTCTTTTAAAAAACGTGTGAGGTTTTTGTAATTGCTTGCTGGGATCCGTAGCGCCTCCACACGCTTGGTCTCCTACTAATGTCAGAATTTTAAACAGAGCAGAATGACACTGGCTTCAGAAATGTTGGTGTGGCCTGGTGTTGGACACCGGCTGGACCCTTGGGAGCATTGCAAGTGATCAGTCACCCACCCGTCTATTGACTTGCTGCACAGATGCCAGGAGGGGGGGTGGAGGTGGAGCCCACCATCAGCTTTGATGGGCTTTTTATCTCGGTCCCCCACTCTACTGGTCAGACGACTTGCGACAGGAAGCCGCGGTCCAGTGGGTCTGGCCGGCCAGAAGGCACCAACCACAGCTGCGTGCTTCCACTCAGCCTGCACAGAACCCCGCCTCCACTTGGTCACAAGGGACAGCAGGCACTGGGCGTGTGGCATTGTGACGGCTTTGTTTGGAAAAAAAGTACGTTCACAATGAAGTGTCTGTCAGGGTGACGTTTTGTATCATCTGAACAGTAGCAACGCTGGGGGTTTATCAGGCTGTCACGTGGTAATCGGGACGACAAGGAGATATGGAGCCATCCGTCCTTTGAAGAATATGTTGAGGTATCAGATTTGTCAGAACTGGAAACGAAATAGGGAGCGCTCCCTAACTTCCCACTGCTGTTAGTAAATCGCATTTGCAAGATGATTCCCCTGCGTGATCGCTCATGAGGCAGCCTTATTTCCACCAAGTTAGGCAAGATACTTGGTGGGGCTATAAGTCATGTGAAGATACATAAAAGGGATTTTCAAGCAGTTAGTTAAGGAGCTCTTGAGGCATAGTGGTTAAAGCATTCGGCTGCTAACCAAAAAGTCAGCAGCTGAAACAAACCCCCCAGCTACCCGGCAGCAGTCGGCTTCCCTCAGGATGGACAGCCTTGGTGTCCGGTGGAGCAGTGCCCACCCTGTCCTGCAGGGCGCTGAGTCACGGTGGGCTCAGGGCAGTGGGTGCGGTGTGGGTGTAGACCTCAGTTATGAGCTTCCATCCAGGGTTCAGCTCGTGTCGTTGTTCACGGCCGCTCTTTCATGACGGCCCCTCAAGAACCTCTGTGAAGGGCTTGTCCCAACTGCTCCCTGCAGACTGCTCACACTGCCAGTGGGCTGCCTCCTCTGGGCACTGGGCAGACCCGGGGGCTTCCACAGAAAGGGGGTCAGTGTCTCCACCCCCAGTGTTCACTCACCGGAGGAGTCGGCTCCCATGGACAGTGCCTGGCTGAGGGCGACAGAGGCCTTCAAGCGGACACGCACTTAGTGTTTTTAGGTTATTCATCCATAAAGCATAACTTTAATGTAATGCTGACGTTGAGTGCATCATCCTTCCTTAGTAAATGCGTGTATTTTTAATCTCAATGTTTGTATTTGGGCTTTTTAGGCTAGAGCTGTGTTAATAACTGCATCGTGTGTGTGTGTGTTTGTGTGTGTGTGTGGCTTACCACACACTTAATCCTTTTTAAATTGTAAAAAATGTATAAAAGCCATGACTTTTTACTAGGCTTTTTGGAGGAATTTCTCCATCTCCCACATAAGCCTGGAATTAGGAGAAATGGAGTGCCTCATTTGTGATGGCTGCTTCACACTTAAGTCTCCTTAGTTAAGTCCTGTAATTGTTAAGGAAGAAAAATGAAAATTTAATTTTACTCTCCAATGAGCTAATGAAATATTAACCTCATTACCGAGGCAGATCATTGTACTAATTGGTGATTCCCTCTACAAAAAGACAAATTGGAGAGTGAATTAATCCCTCATAGGCGCCTGTCAGGTTATTTCTGCAGAAGGGCTGGTCTGGGGTGGTCGTCTGTAGCAGTGGACGGGCAGAAAGAATATGTCCAACTACCTTCCACAAAATCCATTGTCACACAGAGTGACAGATGTCACCAGTTATGTGTTCCTGAGATGGTGGGTGCCACCTCCTCTAACCACACAAGAGAAAGAGAGAATCACCATCAGTAGCCCAAGGCCTATTCCTGTGAGGCCAGACATGCTGCCTCCCTCCAGCCCTTTCCAACTCTCACACCAACTGTTCCTCCCGCAGCACCCACCACCTTTCTGCTGGGTTCGATAATTCGCTGCAGTGGCCACACAGAACTCACAGATTATGGGGTTTATTAGGGAAACACCAGGCTCCAATTCAAGTTCAGGAACAATGCTCAGTCTCTCTCCCAGCCCACCGTCTCTCAGCCAACAGTCTCTCTCAGTCTCTCTCCCAGCAGTGCATGTCTCTCGCTGTCTCTTTCTCAGCAGCCCGTGTCTCTCAGGAGTGAGTTTCTCTCAGCAGCATGTCCTTCTCAGCTAGCAGTCAGACTCCTTCTGCCTCTAGGAGGGCTCCTTTTGAGGCTGAACCAACCAATCCCCACATCAGATTTCTATACACCTGAGAGAGAGAGTGAACTTCCCAGAAAGTTACTTTGTGCTACTCCCAACAGAAATACCCCAGGTGGATGGCTTTAACAGTCAGGAGCTACTCAGTTTCTCACAGCAAATTCCACCATGGAGTTTACACAGACTTATGGCTAGGAAAGCCATACCAAGTAATTTACTGCACTGCAGTGGGTATTTTCTTCCCTAGTTATATCACCCACATACGTCCTCAGTGGTGTCAAAACATACTGTAAAGTCACCCTGTACAAAAAGTACTGTATCAAAACTAGAAGTTAGCATTCAAGCCGTGTTCACATCGACCCCTCTGATACAGCAGGGCCTCCGTTGGGAGCCGTGTTGCCGCCGCCAGTGATTGTGGACACACAGCTGCAGGGCTCCCAGGGCAGCTCGTTACTGTGGGAGCAGGAAAGCCAAGAACACGGGGAGCCGCAGAGGCTCTGAACCCCTCGGATGGCAGAGTTGGGAGGGAGACAGGAGATTGTCTCAGCCGCACCTGGCACGGCGCGCAAAAGGAGTTTGCACAATTAATTCAAATCCAGGCCTCAGTTCCTCACCCACAGTCTCTCTCCTCCCCACCACGCTGCCATTCGCGACATGGAGAGGTGTTGCTCAACTGGCAAATGTTTAGTTGGTATCTAATCATCAGAAACATGACTCTCATTTTAGGTGAGGTACAGAATACGGGTTAAAATAGCCCGTAGATTTACCGGATTAGTGAACCACTGTGCATTGAGCATTCTCAGCTACCACCACTATACATAGCAACGTTGTTGTTGTTGTTATGTGCCGTTGAGTCAAACCCGACTCATAGCGACCCCTCCTTGGGTTTCCGAGGTGGTATCACTACGGAAGTGGATTGCCCAACCTTCCTTCCGAGGAGGGGCTGGTGGGTTTGAACCGCCAGCCATCTGGTTAGCAGGCAAGTGTCTTAGCCACTATGCTACCAGAGCTCCCATATATACCAATATGATATATAAATGTTATGTATAAATATACACATTGCAGCCATCACCATGTTTATTTCCAAAACTTGTTCATCCCCTCAAATAGCAGCTCTGTGCCCATGAAGCACTAGCCCCAGTGTTCCCTCCCCGACCCCTGGTAACCACTCACCTCCTGTCTGCCCATGCGTTTGCCTGTTCTAGACAGTTGATGTGAATGAGACCCTACGATATTTCTCCTTTTGTGTCTGGCTTACTTCACATAGAGTATAAAAGCATGTTTTCAGAGTCCGATACAATCAGAAGCACAGAATTGGACAGAACCTTGGCAGTTGTCACTTTAATATCATCCAAAGTCTTTGACACATTCTTTGTGTATACACATGTTGTAAGCACATATTTCTACCACTTTGCAAGGGGCTACCTGCAAACTTTAGAGTCGGCCACCAAAAGGTTACACTTCTGAATTTTTAAGTTTGGATTGTTGCCCTTGACCTTCGAGCGAGAGCCCCTTTCTAAGTCACAGACGAGAGGAAGGTTGATGGGTGTGCATCATCTGTGTTTCCTTATAGTCACAGTGTGCCCAGTACGCCGCTGATCGGAGAGAGGAGGAGAAGATGTGTGACCATCTCATCAGCGCCGCCAAACACCGCGACCACGTGACGGCCAATCAGCTGAAGCAGAAGATTCTCAACATTCTCACCAATAAGCACGGCGCTTGGGGAGCAGTGTCTCACAGGTGGGTGAGCAAACCTACAGGTAAATGGTACTCACAGCCACAGCATGACAGCAGTTAGAAAAGGACGACACATTGGAGAATAGTTAGAAATCATGATTTAAGGTAGTTACTGCTTGACATCCTGAGTGCTGCTTGTTTAGTATGGTTTCAAAGACCTGAACTTCTTAAAGTAGCTCCAGTGGAAGGGATGGTAAATTTAGGATGATACGTGAGACAATTCAAATATCGTGAGGCAATTTTTAGGTGACGGACGTTAGGTATCGTAAGTGGCCCTTTTCAGAGTCCACGCTTCCTCTGTAGTTAAGTTCTGTCATTCTTAACGTGTCTGATGCACCATTGATAATACCATCACTGTTTTTTTTGTGGAAAAGTACTACTTCTTTTAAATTTAAAAAAAATTATTACCAAAAAGACTTTCTTCCATAATTTTCTGTGTGGTCATTCGTCAGAATGATTTCCATCTTAAATCAGGATATTTATAATACAGTATAAAGTGCAAGTAAGACCAGCATTGGATGTTTTGTGGGTATCACATTTTATTTGCACTTTCTGTAGAGTTTTTCGTATTCTAGAAATTTAGCCATGAGGTAGGTCACTGTGTATGGACTGCTGATGTTTTTTACTTGTATATCTTCATATTTTGTATCCCATTAAATGTGTTTATTAAATCTCTGTGTGGCAGAGTTTGGGCTTGGTTAGATGTAAACAGGACACTGTAAGAATTATTCTGGTGGAAGTGACTCTATCAGTCAGGGAAGAACTTCCAGAGCATGGCCAGGCCAGCGTTTTGTCTCGTGACCTGGAATTGTAGGTATCCAATTGAGTTTAGATAGTAAAGTATCACTTTTGTGTTGAAGGTGGGAGTTGTCACCCAATGTCTTTGAGAACAGTCCGCACTGGGTGTCTTACGGTAACAATAACACCGTGGCGTACGTGGACCGTCTCTCTCGTGCCAGACGCCATGCTGAGTGCGGTAACGTGGGTCGTGTCAGTTCCCTTCTGAGCATCTCTGGTGAGGTTGGTCCTGAAGCTTTCTCCCGTGTACACTCAGGAAACTGGCACTTACAGAGGTGAAGTAAACCTTGTGTACTATCACACTGTGTGTAGGAGCCCCCATGGCACAGTGCTTAAGTGTGTGGCTGCTAACTGATAGGTCGGCAGTTCCAACCCACCAGCCACTGCAATGCAGGAAGATATGGCAGTCTGCTGCCAGAAAGAGGACAGCCTAGGAAATCCTTTGGGGAAGTTCTCCTCTGTCACGTGGTGTCACATGGGGGTCTCAATGAGTTGGAGGGGACTCCTTGGCAGGGGGTTTCTGGTCTGCACCAAGAGTGGAGGCCGAGTAGCTGGTCCCCTTGCCCCTCTGTGGGCCTGTCCTTATTCTCTCTCTCGTGGTATGTGACCTGGGTTTATCAGCTTAGTTACCTACAGTCAGGACAGTAGCATTTATTGATAACAGGTCACAGTTCAGCAAGTGTGACTCGAGTTTGCTTTAATTACATTAAGCCACACGTGTTCTACACCCTGTTTAGGTTTTAATGATTTCGCGTTGCTATCAGAATACAGCTCAAGGACGGTGCCCTCACAGCAGTGGTCGTGTGAGAAAAGTGTCCCTGGTAGCTAGTCCACTTACCCTTTTTGATATCCCGTTAGATTGACAGGCGGTGGCGGGACCCTCTGAGGAACGCGTGTCTTCTCTCCTTGCCAGCACTTTAATTCCTGGTGCCGAATCACTGAACACACGCGCACACACACACGCGCACACACACAGTGGTCTGCTACCGTGCAAACTCTCCCTGAGTCACTGCACCATCAGTCTGAAGGGAGGTTCTGGGCCCTGTCAGCTTCCTTAGTGTTGATTAGCCAGTGGCATTCAGTCCTGGACTGTCTTGCTTCTTCATCTCGTTCACTCTGTAGACAGTCTCAACAGTTTCATGGCTTAGAAATGCCGTCAGCTGATAGCTCTATGGTCTCCAGTCCACATCTGCCCCCTATCTCCAGACCTGGGCACCCCTCTGCTTGCCGGCCGGCCTTCTCCATTGGCTGTCCCACAGCCCCCTCACCCTCGACACGTCTCGCCTGAGCTCCTGGCTTCCTCCTAGACCAGCTCCGCCGGCCCAGTAAGCGGCAGCTGCGTTCCTGCCCCTGCCCAGCCATAAACGTTGCTTCGTCCTTGGCTCCTCTCCCCGACGCCCCACATCGCGCCTTCAGCAGTTCTCACCCACCCTGCCACAACGCGGCCGTGCCCGGCCTTAGACCACTCTCGCCGTGACCTCTGGCAGCACCTTGGTCCGAGCCACCGTCCTCCCGCACGTGACGCGTGGCAGCAGCTGTTTGAGTGGCTCTCCCATTGCTGCGCTCGTCCTCCATTCTCAGGGTGTCAGCCCCAGTGACTGTCCTTGGAATGTGAGTCTTTGCCCCGCTCCCTTGAGCCCTCTGAGGCTGTACGATGCAAGACAGTAACCACGAGCCACAAGGGACTGGAACTGAAACGTCATTAAAATGAAATAGAAATCCGGTGCCACGGCTGCGCCAGCCACAGTCGGGTCCCACTGGCTACCACAGTGGGCCACACAGAACATGTCCGTCACTTGTCAAACGCTCCGCTGGGGGCGGCCCTCTTCTCTTGCCGCTGAGAGAAGAACGCTCCCCAGGGCCCAGCGGGCCTGTGCCGCCACCGGCCTCGGTGGCTGCCCCGTGGCCTCCCCTTCCCTTCCGCCGCGGCCCTTTCTGCTCCGGGCACCGCAGCTTCGCGCCGTTCCTCAGGCTGCAGGAGATGCCTTCCCGCCCCGCCCCCACGTGGCCGCCTCCCCGCCTTCTTCAGTCGTCCGTTCACGCGGTGCCTTCTCGCGAGGCCCTGGCCGAGCAGTGCTTTTGCTCCCCCAGCTGTCTCTGTGCCGCCCTGCTCTCGTTGCCCCTCTTCGGTATCCACGAGCAGCCGCCGTATCCCCTTGCTTCACTCACTGACTGCGTGGGTCCCCCCGGGACGGCAGTTTTCTGTCCTAAGTCCACCGCTGCCCTCCGACACCTGGCGTGACATCTGGAGTCGTTCTGCCGCATTTCCAGTTTCCAGGCGCCGTGGAGTCAGCCCGCAGGGAAAGCGGCCTCCCCCGGGTTCGGGTTCTCTCGGGCTGATTTCTTGGAGGCAGGTTGTCAGGCCTTTCCTGTGAGGTGCCTGTGCATGGACTCGAACCCCCAGCCTGTCAGGCAGCAGGCGAGTGTGTTAGCCCCGTCCACCACCCAGAGACTCTGCTGTGTGCTAGGTGCGGACTCAGTATCTGTTGAATGAGTGAGTCAATGGATGAATGAATGAACACTTGGGATACTCCCTTTTTATAGTGATGCTATTGATGATGGAGTAACAGAAAACAAACCAATCCAGTACCTTGGACTAATTTCATATTTTAAATGGAGTAATTTTATTAAATTCCAAAAAGTGCATAAGCCCCGAGTCTGCCCCAAGTCGGGAGTCAGCAGGCTGCTGCCCGTGGTTTCCAGACCTTGCGGCACTGTGCTCAGAAGGGGAGGAACCAGGAGCTTTGTCAAAGGCGGGAACATGTCCCGACACGGACAGTGGCTTCTCAGTGCTGTTGCTCTGCTAACATCTCAAATTTGACTTTCATACAAAGTATCAACTTGAACAAGGCTGTACAGTCTGCAGTGCTGCGGTTAGTTTCTGAATGCAGGCAATGTGGCCCCGTGCACCCTTCCTCCGGACAGGCGTCCTGTGACGTGTGCAGGTGGGACGCGTTCTGGGCTGGTGGCAGGTGGCACTGAAAATGCCCTTCCTCAGCCCTCGCCACAGCTGCTGCCCTTCTCAATGGAGTTCATCCGGCCAAACCTCTTTGCTGTAGTTGTCGGTATTCTGGAAGCGCTGGGCTCTCCGCCGCTGGGTCCCCACCCCCTCTCGGACCTCACATCCTGCCACGCCTCCTCCCCAGGCTCGGTCCACGGCAGCCACATTGGCCGCTGCCTGGTTGGTGAGCATGCCCAGCACCTCCCACTCACGCATGCTGTTCCTCTTCCCGAAATGCTTGGCCGGGCTCTGCTCAGCACTGCCTCGGCAGAGGCCTTCCCCGCCCCGTTCCTCACTCTCTGGCCTGCTTCTCCGTTTTCGTCGTCTTCACAGCTCTTGTCATCAGCTGGTCTCTCCTGCATGTGTTTACATGTTTGTGGATTACCCAGTATCCTTTTGTTTACCACTCCGTCCCCAGAGAGCTGTGCACATAACAGGTTGTAGTAGACGTTCTTTAACGATGAATCGGTGTGGGTGGCTGTCCATATTTGCATACATACATACACACATACATATTTATATACATACGTGTGTACTCGTAGCACTGCATGTGGATGGTAGTTAAGCTCTTTTGGATTAGGTAGTCCACATATACTTGGGTTTTATCATCAGCATTAAGGCATTTTATCATCAGCATTAAGCTCTTTACTGCCTACAGAGCTCTGGTGGTGTAGTGGTTAAGGCATTTACACACTAACCAGAAGGTCAGTGGTTGGAACCCACCAGCTGCTTCGTGGAAGAAGGATGAGGGAGTCCGGTTCTGTGAAGATTGACAGCCTCAGAAGCCCAACGGCGGGTCGCTATGAGTCAGAATCCATTCGATGGCAGTGAGTCTGGTTGGGTTTGGTTCATTTCTACTGACTTCTTTGCCGCGGGATCTTGAGCAAGTAAGTCCATTTCCTTGATGAGCTATGTCCTCATCTGGGAAGTAAGGTTAACTCCTTTCTCACTGGAGTCTTTTCAGGATAACACAAAATACTGTATGTATTAACCCAATGTCTTAACCCAGTGTCTGCGTCTGCTGTCTGCTGGTCTCTCTGTCCCTCAGTCTGCCCTTTGCAAAGGGCCCTTTATTTACGTTTCCCCCGTGCCACTTCATCCCCACGCCACTTAAGCACCAGCTCCCATGAAGTGTGTCGTTAGTGTCAGGTGACGACGTTCATTCCGTCGCGGACCACTCTCGTGCGGGCGTGCTGGCGGCTGGCAGATTGGCTCCTGCCTCACAGAGCATGCATACAACCTAGGAGTGATGTAATAGCCTACAGTGTACTGGGGGGGAGAGCACTGTGCACCGAAGGAGGGCCTGGGACAGAGGGCCCTTCCTGTGGGTGATGGAGGTGGGCGGCTTCTTTGAAGACGGTTCCGCTGAGGCCTGAAGGGAAGGGCTGGGTCAGCAAAGTGGGGGAGTGGGAGACCCTCGGAGAGACGCCGCGCAGACTCTGAGCTTCGAAAGAGCGAAGAAACAGACGCAAAGGAAAGAGAAGAGAAGTCCCCGGAAGGAGGGGAGAGAGGCTGGAGACGCAGCTGGTCAGCGACCTGGGGCCGGAGGGTGGCACGGCGTTGATCGTGTTCGATCACCTGGAATAGCCATGGTGGCATGGCATTGATCGTGTTCGGTCACCTGGAGGAGCCCTGGTGGCGTGGTGTTTATCATGGTTTTTCATGTTAAACATGACTGTTGAAATTTTAAGGAGCTTTGGGGGTGCAGCACTAAGGCGTATGACTGCCAACCAGAAGGTTGGCGGTTCACGTTAGTGGCAGTTCCCATGTGCTGAGCACCAGTAGGATCTCTGCTGATACTTTTCATACCTTTTTTTCTATCCCTTTTTCCCATTGTACATGTAAGAAACATGAGACACACACAGACACGTGCATAACCAGCTCAGTGTTACCAAGCAACCAAGTAACAGGATGGGATTTTAATCTAGATCTATCTGATTCATTCCGATGATAAAATGAATGACTGATTACTGTGTTAATTATAAAACATTTCAAGTGAAATAAGGAAACACAAAACACCACTATAATAGGACCAATTCATAAATCTAGAGTTGAGAGAGTATTTTTTAAAGGTTACAAATGAAACTTCTGAACTGCCTGACACTGGAGTGATCCGCACAGATGGCAAGACAGAGCCTGGGGTGTGAATGCAGCAGGGCTGACTGACAAAACCGGTCAGACAAACAGTCTCCAGAGCAGGTTAACAGGACCAGTGTTTTACAATATAATATTTTAAATAGCCAGACAGCAGTCCAAAATTATTCAATATACAAAGATCCATGAAATCTTTACCATTTCTGAAGGCAAAAGACAACTACATCTGCTGGTCCCGACGTTAACCAGATGTGGGACTGTCTAGGCAGTCAGAACCGACCCAGCGGCTGTGGGACCGTCTCAGCGGTCAGAACTGACTCAGCGGCTATGGAACCATCTCGGTGGTCAGAACTGACTCAGCGGCCGTGGGACCGTCTCGGCATCAGAACTGACCCAGCGGCCGTGGGACTGTCTCGGCGGTCAGAACTGACTCAGCGGCAGCTAGCAAAGCAGTGCTGTGACCATAGCCCAGGAGGTGATGAAACTGCTTGGAGTGAGTTGAATACGGAAGATTTCATCAGAGGAATGGGATGTATAAAGAGAGATTCATATGAAAATGCAAAGGTCCTGTCTGATATAAAGACTCCCTCAGTAAATTCAAGAGTAGAAGGAAGATGGCAAAAGACTTGCAGATAGAACCAGAATTATATAGTCAAGGAACAGAAAGAAAATAGATCCCAAAAAAAGGTGAACATGGTCTCAGGCCCCCGGGGAACCCCATCCAAAGGTCTAATATTAAAATCATTAGAGCCCTGGAAGAGGACAAAGGTACTGGTGCAGAAAAGAGATTTTAAATGGTTGTAAACTTAATCCAATTAAAGACCACAGAAGCTCAGAGAACCCCAAATAGGATAAACTCAATTAAAACTACACCTAGACACATCTTAATTAATCTTTGGAAACAAAGATAAAGAAAAAGCTTATAAACATACAGAGAAAAACAATGTATTACATATAAAGACATAAATTAAAATGGTAGATTTGAATCCAAATATATCTATAATTATATTAAATGAAAATGATGTAAATACCCCAATTAAAAGACAGTGATTGTCAGATTGGACTAAAGTATGCTGTTGGCAAGTGACCCATTTTAAATACACAGCTATAAATAGACTAACCGTAAAATGATGGGGAATGTTATGCTATCATTCCAGCAACAGTGGAATGGCTGGATGAATAGCAGATGAACTAGGCATCAGAGAAGAAAAATTACCAGGATAAGCAGGGACTTCCACAGATCATATTATGGGCCATATGTCAAACTTTAATAAATTCAAAAGAAATGAAATCAAAGAATGATATTAGACTATAACAGAATTAAGTTAGAAATCAATAAGAGAAATAGATCTGCAAAGCCCTCTGTGAGTTTTAAAGTCAACAATGTGCACCTTAATAACACAGGGGTGGATAGGAGAGCATTCTCAAGGGAAATGAGAAAATACCTGGACTGAAGGGAGGTGGGAATCAGCATTTCAGAGACTGTCGCATGCCAGTGGAGAAGGATTTATCTGAAAAATTATCACAAGAAATGTTTAGATGAAGAAAAAAAGACAGGTCTCAACTCAGTAATCTAAGCTTCAACCTTCAGAAACTAGAAAAAAGCAGAGCAGATTAAAGAAAGCAAACGGGGGAAAATAATAAAAGCCAGAGCAGAAATCAGTGGAATGAAAACCAGGGAGGTGCACCCCTTAGAACAGTCAGCCCTGGGAGATGAGCAGGGCAGCATGTGCACAGGGAGAGAGCCCAGGGGCGGGAGCACACAGGAAAGAAGGCCCCGGGAGCAGGGAACCCTGGGAGGCAGTGGGAAGAGAGCTGCTCCACGGTGGGGATTGCGATCGGTGTCACAAAGCAAAACGCATATGATCCGTTGAATGGAAAACGAATTTGCTCTGTAAATTTCTACCCAAATCACAATAAAGACCAAAGAAAAACAGAAAAGCAATAAAGTAAAAAAAAAAAAAAAACCAGGTTCATTCAAAAGATTAGTAGAGGTGGTAAAGCTCTAGTTAGAATGACCAAGGGGAAAAAAAAATAGAAAAAACGTAAGTTATGAATATCAGAACTAAGAGAGGAAATATCACAGGAGATCCTCTAGACCTAAAAGGATGGTTAATATAGGGAATTTTCCACCACTCATCTGTCAGTGTGTCCTACTGTGGTGGCTTGCATGTTGCAGGTTGCTGTGCCACCGGGATTTCAAATACCAGTAAAGTTAGCTATGATGGACAGATGTCCGTGAAGCCTCCAGACTGGGACAGATTGGAAAGAAGGACAGGGCCATCCACTTCTGAAAAACGTAGCCATTGAAAACCTTATGAATAACAGTGAAACACGGTCCGATGTATTACTAGGAAACTTTATGAATAGCCATGAAACATTGTCTGATACAGTGCTGGAAGATGAGCCCCTCAGGTTGGAAGGCACTCAAAATATAACAGGTGAAGAGCTGCCTTCTCAAAGTAGAGTCAACCTTAATGACGTGGATGGAGTAAAGCTTTCGGGACCACCATGATGGGGCACTGCGCTAAATGGGAACAAACAGCTGCAACGATCCATTAATAATCAGAACATGGAATGTACAAAGTGTGAATCTAGGAAAATTAGGACTGTCAAAAATGAAATGGAAATAAGCATTCATCGAGTCAGATCCGACACGTAGTGACCCCTCCTTGGGTTTCTGAGGCAGTATCGCTATGGAAGTAAATTGCCCAACCTTCCTTCCGAGAGTGGCTAGTGGGTTTGAACTGCCAGCCTTCTGGTTAACAGTCAAATGCCTTAGGCACTACGCCACCAGAGTTTCCATCTTAAGCATTAGTGAGCTGAAAAGGACTTGTATTGGCCATTTTGAATCAGAGAATAATATGGCCTACCTATGCTGAGGATGATAAATTGAAGAGGAATAGTGTCACATTCATCATCACAAAGAACATTTCAAGATCTGTCCTGAAGTACAGTGCTGTCAGTGATAGGATAATATCCATATACCTACAAGGAAAACCACTTAATACTACAATTATTCAGATTTACACACCAACCACTAAAGCCAAAGATGAAGAAATTGTAGATTTTTACCAACTTCTGCAGTCTGAAATTGACCAAACATGCAATCAGGATGTATTGATTATTACTGGTGATTGGAATGTGAATGTTGGAAACAAAGAAGAAGCATCAGTAGTTGGAAAATATGGCCTTGGTGATAGAAATGACACCAGAGATCTCATGATAGAATTTTACAAGACTTGTGACTTATTCATTGAAAATACCATTTTTCAACAACATAACTGGTAGCTATATGCATGGACCTCACTGGACGGAGTACACAGGAATCAGATCAACCACATCTGTGGAAAGAGGCAATGGAGGAGAACAGTATCTCCACTCAAAACAATGCCAGGAGCTGACTGTGGACAGACCATCAACTGCTCATATGCAAGTTCAAGTTAAAACTGAAGACAATTAAAACAAGTCCACCAGAGCCAAAATATGACCTTGATTATATCCCAGCTAAATTTAGAGACCCTCTAAAGAATGGATTTGACACATTGAACACCAGTGATAGAAGACCAGACAAGTTGCGGGATGACATCAAGAACGTTATACGTGAAGAAAGCAAACAGTCATTAAAAAGACAGGAAAGGAAGCAAAGACCAAAATAGATGTCGGAAGAGACTCTGAAACTTGCTCTTGAACAGAGAGTAGCTAAAGCAAATGGAAGAAATGATGGCATAAAAGAGCTGAACAGAAGATTTCAAAGGGCAGCTTGAGAAGACAAAGTAAAGTATTATGATGAAATGTGCAAAGACCTGGAGTTAGAAAACAAGAAGGGAAGAACATGCTTAATTAAGCATTGCTCAAGGTGAAAGAACTGAAGAAATAATTCAAACCTCGAGTTGCACTATTGCAGGATTCTGTGGGCAAAATATTGACTGATACAGAAAGCCTCAAAAGAAGATGGAAAGAATACATAGAGTCACTGCACCAGAAAGAATTGGGCAATGTTCAGCTACTTCAGAAGGTAACATGATTAAGAACCAATGATATTGAAGAAAGAAATCCATGCTGCACTGAAGGAATTGGTGAAAAACAAGGCTCCGGGAATTAACGGAACAACCATTGAGATGTTTCAACAAACAGGCACAGCACTGGAGGTGCTTCCTTATTTATGCCGAGAAATTCGGAAGACACCTAACTGGCCAACCAACTAGAAGAGATCCATGTTTGTACCCATTCAAAAAAAAAGGTGATCCAACAGAATGTGGAAATTATCGAACAGCATCAATAATATCACATGCAAGTTAAATTTTGCCGAAGATAATTCAAAAATGGTTGTAGCAGTATATTGATCATCCATATTAAAGACTGTAGTCTTTGATCTTCATCAGTAAGTACTTCAAGTTGTCTTCACCTTTCAGCAACCAAGGTTGTATCAGGGAACTTCCAGAAATTCAAGCTGGATTCAGAAGAGGACATGGAAGAAGGGATATCATGGCTGAGCTCAGATGGATCTTGGCTGAAAGCAGAGAATAGCAGAAGGATGTTTACCTGTGTTTTATTGACTCTGCAAAGGCATCTGACTCTGTGGATCATAACAAATTGTGGGTAACATTGAGAAGAATGGGAATTCCAGAACACTTGATTGTGCTCATGAGGAACCTGTACATAGACCAAGAGGCTGTCGTTCAGACAGAACAAGGGGATACAGTATGGTTTAAAATCAGGAAGGGTGTGCATCAGGGTTGCATCCTTTCCCCACACTTATTCAATCTTTATGCTGAGCAAATAATCTGAGAAAGTGGACTATATGAAGAGGACACGGCATTAGGATTGGAGGAAGACTCATTAATAACCTGTGATATGCAGATGACACAGCGTTGCTTGCTGAAAGTGAAGGTGACCTGAAGCACTTACTGATGAAGAAGAAAAACTTTAGCCTTCAATATGGATTACACCTAAATGTAAACAAACAAACAAAAAAAGTCCTCACCACTGACCAATAAGCAACGTCATGATAAATGAAAAGAGTGAAGTTGTCAGGTGTTGTAGTTAAGGTTGTGTGTCAGCTTGGCTGGGACTGGTTGAGTGGGTGGACCGCTGGTGGTAGTAATTCCCCATGATGAGACTGGCAATCAATTCCATGGTGGAATCTACCACAAGCAGCTGAGTAGCTGCCTTTGGGATGTGGTCTGCTTCCCGTGTATAAGAAGCAGCCTTGGGGAATGGTCTCTAGCTTATGGCACACTTGAACCCTACATGTAGCCGTGTCGTTGTTCAGCAGCCTGCTGTGCTCTGTGGATCTTGGGACTTTGAATGGACTTGAATTAATGGCCTGCCGTGTGGTTTGGTAACATCAGGACTGTGCCGTGTTACTTGCCAACCTTGGGTTTGTCAGCCTCCACAGCCAGCAGCTGAATGAAGAAAAGCCTCCAGCTTCAGTGGGCCGGGAGCAGGAGGCAGAGCTGAAGTCTAACTTTGAGGGGCTTTCCCCCAGCCCCTAGAGCCTGGCACTCTGAACTCAGACTCAAATCCTCCAAATTGTAAGAATAAACTCCTGTTTGTTCAGGCATCCCACTTGTGGTGTATCCTGACAGAGTGGCACTGGGGAACCAGTACATCGGGGATTTCCTTTTCCTGGGATCCACAGTCAACACCCATGAAAGCACAGTCGAGAAATCAGACACCACACTGCACTGGAAACATCTGCTGCGAGACCTGTTTAAAGTGTTAAGAACCAAATGTGTCATTTTGAAGACTGAAGTACACCTAACCCAAGCCAGGGTATTTTCAGTCACTTCATATGGATGTGAAAGCTGATGCTTTTGAGTTGTTGTGTTGGTGAAGAACACTGAAAATACCATGGACTGCCAGAAGAATGATCAAATCTGTCCTGGAGGAAGTACAGCCGGAGTGCTCCTTGGACGACGCAAGAATGGCCAGACTTCGTCTCACCTACCTTGGTCATGTTATCAGAAGGGACCATCCCCTGGAGAAGGATATCATGCCTGGTAAAGTAGATGGAGCTCGGGTAGCGTAGTGCCTAAGGCACTTGACTGCTAACCAGAAGGCTGGCAGTTCAAACCCGCCAGCCACTCCTCAGAAGGAAGATGGGGCAATCTACTTCCACAGTGATACTGCCTCAGAAACCCAAGGAGGGGTCGCTATGAGTCGGGTCCGACTCGATGGCACATAACAACAACAACAACCAAGTAGATGGTCAGTGAAGAAGGAGAACCCCTCCACGAGGTGGGTTGACACAGTGGCTGTAATGATGTGCTCAAGCATAGGAGGGATTGGGAGCATGGCGTGGTACCAGGCAGGGTTTCATTATGTTGGACGCAGAGTCACTGCGAGGTGGGGCTGAATTGACAGCACGTAATGACAACAGGGAGTTCAGCAACTTAGATGAAATGGTCCAATCCCTTGAAAGACAGAAACTTTTAAAGCTCACTCAAGAAGAGATACTCTCAATAGCCCCATATATGTAAAAGAAATTGAATTCACGATTAAAAGCCTTACACACGCACACATACAAACTTCATCACTCCAGGTCCATAGGGTTTCACTGGAAATTCTGTGAACTATTTAAAGAAGAAATAACATGAATTTTACATAATCTCTTCTAATAATAGAAGAGGAAGGAACATTTTCCAACTTTTTTTAATGAGTCTAGAAATTCCTTTATACTAAAGCCAGGAAAAAAAAAAAAAGGAATTCCAAGGGGGGGGCGGACTGCAAACAAATATCTCTCATGAAGGTGGGCATACAAATCCTTAAAAATGTTAGCAAATGAAATCCAACAATATATAAGAGAAATCATACATCATGACCAAGTGGGATTTATACCAGGAATGCAAGGCTAGTTCAACATCTGTCAGTACATATATATACTTCATCATATTAACATACTGTGGTGGTTACATTTGTGTGTCAGCTTGGCTGGGCTGGGCAGCTGGATATAGTATTCCCCATGATGAGACTGGTAATCAACTCCATGGTGAAATCTACTGTGAGCAGCTGAATAGCTGACTTTGGGATGGGGTTTGCTTCCCATATATAATTGGCAGCTTTGGGAATGGTCTCTAGTTTATGGCATGTTTGGACCCTGCATGTAACCGTGTCATTGTTCAGCAGCCTGCCACGCTGTGCCAACCTTGAGACTTACAATGGACTTGAGTTAATGGCCTGCCGTGTGGTTTGGTAACATCAGGACTGTGCCATTTTATTTGTCAACCTTGGATTTGTTAGCCTCAGCAGCCAGCAGCTGTCTAAGAAAAGCCTCTAGCTCCAGTGGGCCAGGAGCAGGAGGCACAGCTGAACCCCAAAGTTGAGGGGCTTTCACCCAGCCCCTAGAGACTGGCACTTTGAACTTGGACTTAAAGCCTCCAAATTGTAAGAATAAACTTCTGTTTAAGGCCGTTCTTGTCAGAGTGGCACTAGGTAACCAGAACACATACCAGAGAAGAAAAATTACATGATCGTCTGAACAGATAAGAAAAAGCAGTTGACAAAATTAAACATTTCTTCATGACAAAGCCTCTCATCAAACTATGAGTAAAAGATAACTTCCTGAACCTGATGACAGATTTCTACAAAGAAACTAGTCAGCTTCATACGTCATGATGAAAGACTGGGTGGTTTACTCTTGTTGTTGTTGTGTTGTTATGTGCCATCGAGTCGGCCCCGACTCATAGCGACCCCTCCTTGGGTTTCCAAGGCAGTATCACTACAGAAGTAGGATTGCCCAAAGCCTTCCTTCCGAGGAGTGGCTGGTGGGTTTGAACCGCCAGCCTTCTGGTTAGCAGTCAAGTGCCTTAGGCACTATGCTACCAGAGCTCCTGTTTA
>NW_006921971.1:1985426-1992844 GCF_000298275.1 Orycteropus afer afer | reverse complement strand
AATTATATGCACAAGGAGACAGCTCAGGGGGCAGGAGTACATGGAGGGATGGACACTGGGAAGAGGTAACTATGAGGAGGAAGTGGGAGGGGAGCTGTTGCATTGTGGGAAACTGTGGTCAATGTCATGAGACAAAGTATATGTGAACTGCTGTATGGAAAGTGAATTTGCTCTGTAAATCTTCATACAAATCACAAATAAATAAATAAGAAATAAATTAAAATCAATAAAAGGCGTAAAGATTGAGCAAGAAGACATGAAACTGTGGCTGTTGGCACAATAGGATTGTCTACAGGAAAAATACCAGGGAGTGCAGAGAAAGTCTCTAGAAGTAAATGAGTTTCAGAAGGTTGCAAACTAGAAAGCTACGCTGTGATGGTGAGCATCCATGAGGTACAATTCCAAATTAGAATTTGAAAATACAACATTATTTCTAATAGTAACAAGAGTGAGATGCTGTTGTTGCTGTTCGGTGTGGGTGAGTCAGTTCCAGCTCACGGTGACCGGGGTCCACAGAGTGACACGCGGCCCGGTGCTGCGCGCCCTCCCGGTCTTTGCCGTGCGTGAGCCCATCCATCCTCACCATCACTGCATCAGTCCATCTTCAGGGTCTTCCCCTTTCTTGCTGACCCTGTACTATATCAAGCATGATATCTTTCTCCAGGGACAGGTTCTTTCCAACAAAATGACTGAAGTATGAGAGACAGAGTCTGGGCATTCTCACTTCTAAGAAGCATTCCTTCTGTACTTCTTCCGAGACAAATTTGTTCTTTCTTCTAGCAGTCTGTGGTGCACTCAGTATTCTTTACCAACCCCACAAGTCAAATGCATCGTTTCTTCTGCGGTCTTCCTTATTCATTGTCCCCCACTCACATGCGTGTAAGGCTATTGAAAATACCATAGCTTGGGTGACCTTAGTCATCAAAGTGACATCTTTGCTCTTTAAAACTTTACAGAGGTTTTATGCAACAGTTTTTCCTGATGCAATATGGTGTCTGATTTCTTGACTGCTACTTCCATAGGTATTGATTGTGGATCCAAGTAAAATTAAACCCTTGACAACTTCAATCTTTTCTCCATTGATCATGATGTTGTTTGTTGATCCAATTGTAGGAATTTTCATTTTTTTTTATGTTCAGGTGTAATCCATACTGCAGAATGCAGGCTTTAATCTTCATCAGTAAGTGCTTCAAGTCGTCTTTACTTCCAGTAAGCAAGGTTGGGTTGTCTGCATATCGCAGGTTGTTAATGAGCCTTCCTCCAATTCTGATGCCATGCTCTTCTTCATATAGTCCAGCTTCTCAGATTATTTGCTCAGCAGACAGATTGAATAAGTGTGGGGAAAGGATACAACCTTGACTCACTCCCTTCCTGATTTTACACCATGTTGTATGACCTTGTTATGTTCGAACAACTGACACTTGGTCCACGTATAGCTTCCCCATGAACTCAGTTAAGTGTTCTGGAATTCCCATTCTGTGCAGTGTTATCCATAATTTGTTACGATCCATCCAGTCAAATGTCCTTTGCATAGTCAATAAAACACAGGTAAACATTTTTCTGATATTTTCTGCTTTCAGCCAGGATCCATCCGACATCACAGTGATGTTTCTTGTTCACGCCCTCATCTAAATCCAGCTTGGATTTCTGACATTTCCCTGTCTATATACTGCTGCAACTGATTTTTAATTATTTTCAGCAAAATTTAACTTGAGTGGGATATTAATAACATTGTTAAATAATTTCTCCATTTGGTTGGATTACCTTTCTTTGAAATGGGCACAAATATGGATCTCTTCTAGTCAGTTGGCCAAGTAGCTGTCTTCCAAATTTGTTAGCATAAATGAGCAATCACTTCCGGCACTTTGTTTGTTAAAACATCTCCTTGGGTATTCTGTCAGTTCCTGGAGCCTTGTTTTTTGCCAGTTCCTTCAGTGCACCTTCAATTTCTTCTTTCAGTACCATTCTTTGTCACTTGTCATTTGCATCAAGGTTCTTGATCATATGCCGCCTCCTAAAATTGCTGAACATTGACCAATTCTTTTTGGTACAGTGACTCTGTGTATTCCTTCCATCTTCTTTTGATGCTTCCTGCATTGTTCAATATTTTGCCCACAGAAACCTTCAATGTTGCAACTCAAGGCTTGATTTTTTTCTTCAGTTTCTTCAGCTTGATACATGCCAACCATATTCTTCCCCTTTGATTTTCTAACTCCAGATCTTTGCACATTTCATTATAATACTTTACTTTGTCTTCTTGAACTGTCCTTTGAAATCTCCTGTTCATATCTTTTACTTCATCATTTCTTCCATTTGCTTTAGCAACTCTGTTTAAGAGCAAGTTTCAGAGTCTCTTCTGACTTCCGTTTTGGTCTTTTCTTCCTTTCCTGTCCTTTTAATGACTGTTTGCTTTCTATGTTGCCCTTGATGTCATCACATTACTCTTCTGGTCTTCGGTGGAGTTGATGACATCAAATATATTCTTCAGACCATCTCTAAATTCAGTGGGATATACCAAAGGTTGTGTTTGGCTCTCATGGACTTGTTTTCATTGTCTTTAGCTTCAGCTTGAACTTGCATCTGACCAGTTGATGGTCTGTTCTGCGTCGGCCCCTGGCCTGGTTCTGACTGATAATACTGAGCTTGTGCCTCATCCCTTCCACAGGGGGAGTCACTTTGGCTCCTGTGTATTTCATCCAGGAAGGTCCACATGTATAATTGGTGTATATGTAATTGACAAAGGGTATGGAATGGGCAAGCCATTGGTCTTGTAAAATTCTATCAAGCTGTCTCTGGCGTCATTTCTTTCAGCGCTGCCATACTTTCCAATGACCCATGCTTCTTGCCGTTTCCAACTTTCACATTGCAATCACCAGTAATTATCAATACATGTTGATTGCATGTTTAGTCAATTTCAGACTGCCAAAGTTGGTAAAAATCTTCAATTTCTTCATCTTTAGCTTTAGTGGTTGATGCATAAATTTGAATACTAATAGTATCAGCTGGTCTTCCTTGTAGGCGTGTAGATATTATCCTATCACTGACAGCATTTTATTTCAGCGTAGATATTGAAATGTTCTTTTGATGATGAATACAGTGTCATTCCTCTTCAATTTGTCATTCCTGGCATAGAAGGCCATATGATTTTCTGATTGAAAATGGCCAAGACTAATCCATTTAGACTCACTGACGCCTAGACTCTTTGTGTTCCATTTCAGTTTTGACAGCTTCCAGCATTCCTAGATTCATACTTCATATATTCCACATTCCTGGTATTAGTGGATGTGAGCAGTTTGCTCCTTACCACTTTGAGATCTGCCACATCAGCCAACGAAGGTCCCAAAGGCTTTGCTCCATCCACGTCATTAAGGCCACCTCTCCTTTGAGGAGGTGCCTCTTCCCCAGTCATATTTTGAGGGCCTTTAATCGGGGGGCTCCTCTCCCAGCACCTCATTGGACAATGCTTTCCTGCTCTTCCTGAGGCTTTCAGTGGCCAGGTGTTTCAGAAGTGGACTTGTCCATGTCCGTTCTCCTCCCCGTCTTAGTTTGGAAGCTCTGTGGGTTCCTGTAAATCGAACAAAATGCGCACAGCGTCTGAGTGCTCAGAAACTGACATGGTGCCTCTGTTAGAAGATGCAGGACTATGAAGGTGTCAACTCTCCCAACTGAGCTAGATTCAATGGGCACCTCTGATCCCATCAGGCTGCACTGTAGATGTCGGTAAGCAGACTCTGAATGTACTTGGGAAAGCCGAGAAGGTAGAGCAGCCGGACAGTTCTGAAGAAGAACAAAGTGGGAGGACTCAGATGATCTGGTTTCAATACTTGCTCCAAGGCTACAGTGCTTATGTCGGAGCGGTGTTTCGGGGCCAGAGAAGAGTCGAGAAAGAATCACAGATACATGACCAATGGATTTTTCAACAGAGGTGACATGCATAAATTACTCCTTTCAACAAATGGTCCTGGAAACATTGGACATCCATATGCAAAAGTTGGACTTTGGTTTCTATCTCACAGCTTGTGCAAAAACTTATCTCAAAAGAGACTTAAATATAAAAGGTAAACATACAAAACGTGTAGAAGGAAACATGGGAGAAAGTATTTCTGATCTTGCTTGGGCTGGACAAGAGGTGTTAGATGCAGAACCGAAAGCACAGGCCATAAAATATCGGTAAAGTGGACGCCATCGAATTTAAAACGTTTCTGTGAAAGAGACTTGAGATAGTGAGAGGACGTGTCATAGACTGGGAGAAGGTATTGGAAAATCACCTATCTGACAACAATAACAAACATGGTAATCAAATAAAGCCTGCAAGATGTTTGAAAAAGCATTTTACCCCAGATGCCGTATATGTCGTAAGTAAGCACCTGAAAGATCCTCACTACCCTTAGCTGTTAGGGAAACTCAAGTTGAGAGCACACGACATACCATCGCATACCTATCAGAATGACGGAATGACAGCAAGACCAAAACCTGAGCATGCCCAGTGCCACCAGGGCTGTGGAGCGGAGCAAAACCAAAACCTGCCTGTGCTCAGTGCCACCAGGGCAGTGGAGTGGCTGGAGCATGGCTGGTGGGATGCGGCGTGGTGCAGTCTCTTTGGAAAACAGCTCATCAGATTTCTATACAGTTAGACATGCATTTAGCATATGAACAAACAGTCTTATTCCTACGTATTTACCCCAAGAGTGAACACTTACATTCACCCAAAAACTTGTACGTGGATGTTTATAGCAGCTCTATTCATAATTGCCAAATGTTGAAAACAACCCCAATGTTTTTCAAGTGGTAAATGGGTAAGTAAACTATGGTACATCCATGTGATGGAATATTGTTGTTATGTGCCGTCGAGTCGGCCCCGACTTATAGCGACCCCTCTTTGGGTTTCCAAGGCGGTATCACTACGGAAGTAGGTTGCCCATCCTTCCTTCCGAGGAGTGGCTGGTGGGTTTGAACTGCAAGCATTAGACATTTGATATGTGCAACAACCTGGATAAATTTCCAATGCAGTCTGCTAAATAAAGGAAGCCAGAGTCCAAAGACCAAATCGTGTTTGGAGAAAGCAAAACTTTAGGGAAATAGAGCCGATCAAAGATTAACGTTAGAGTGAAGTTTTGAGTAGAAGGGAACAATTGGAGAGAGTTCTGTGGGAATAATGAGTCTTGGTTGTGGGGTGTTAACATGCCTTTTTACATTTGTCAAAGTTGAGAGAACTATGCGTCAAAAAGGCTGAATTTTCCTGTATACAAATTTAAAAAACTGTAAACAAACCAGAGGCCTGGAAAATGTCTCCATGGCTGTCTCAGCTATGGCCACTAATATTTATCATACTGTGCATCACCTTTTTAATATGAAGCCCTGCAATCAGGCCTTGCCTGTTTACTGTTAGATGAAGCACAACTCACACTTTGTCAGCCATGTCCATATAAACACAGGTTTCTTGGTCATATATTCTAAAGAGTATGAATGGGATTGGGTTTCTCTACAATCAGTGCCTGTAAATACGTTCATTTTCACTAGGTGTATTGTTGGTCCTCTAGTGCTGCTCTAACAGAAAATACCAAGACTTGTTCTCTTACAAGAAGAGAGTCCGAGTTCAAAGTGCCAGGCTCTAGGGCCTGGATGAAAGCCCCTTGACCTTGGGCTCCCGCCCCACTGAGGCTGGCGGTGTCTCTTCACTCAGGCAGCTGCTGGCTGCTGAGGCTGAGAAACCCAGGGTCAACAAGTGAAAAGGCACAGTCCTGATGTTACCAAACCACATGACAGGCCATTGATTCAAGTCCATTAACAGTCCTAAGATCGGCAGAGCATGGCAGGCTGTGGAACTGTAACTCGGCTATGTACAGGATTCAAGCGTGCCGTCAGCTAGAGACCATTCCCAAAGCTTCTCCTCATATACTGGGAGCAGCCCTAAGGCGGCTACTCAGCGGCTCACTGCACATCCCACCATGGAGGTGATCACCAGTCTCATCATGGGGAATACTACATCCAGCTTCCCAGCCACTCAGCCAGGCCCCGCCAAGTGGACACATAACCTTAACTCCCCCATGCATTTTGTTAAAGGAAAAAGCCCTAAGGTAATGTGGAGTCCACCAGTGGCCTGGACGGTTGTGCACTGAACGGCTCGCTGACGTGCCCCTGGTTCACATCCACACAGAGTCACCTCAGGATCAGAGGCCAGTGATCGACTTTTAACAGGTCATGGCCACTGAAAACCTCACAGAGCACAGCTCTGCTGTGCCGCCCACAGAGTCAACTCGACAGGAACTGATTGGAAAGGAGACAAGCCAGTCTCCTGGATATGGCTTCCTGCTTGTTCTGGAAGGTTCGGCATAGCGTAGGTGGGAATTATACTTGTTTTGTGATTCTTTAGAGCCCCTAGCCCAACTCTTTCTACACTAAGGCCAGTGTCTAGAGTCAAAGGTACCGTAACCTGGAGCAGTGTTTTTTTTTTGAGTCTCTGAACATTTCACGTTGAAGTCCATAGCATCGCGCTCTAATAGTGGTTAGTCTTTCTGACTTGCCGATCAAAGAAGTAGGGAAGAATCAAGGATGTGGCCCAAGTAGCTGTCACGAGGATGGCGGTGTCACCCCTGGAATTGGTTTAACGGGGAAAATGATTATACTGAGTTCACTTCACCTGTCGACCATATTCCAGTAGAAACCTCCACCAGGATGTTGAAGATGGAGCTCCAGGAAGCGTTGTGTCCCTGCTGTTGTGCGCAACGACCTTCTCCGCTAGATCCAGACACTCATCCAGCCCTCAGATTTTCATCTTTCTGGGTGTTGTTAGTTGCCGTTGAGTTGGTTGCGACTCGTTGTGACCCCCAGGAACGATCTTTGATTTACAGCTTTCCCTCCCTCTGCCCATACAACCTCCCAACACAAACAGTCCATCAACAGTTCTTGTCACCTCTATGTCCAGGGCATACTCTCTCCCTCCACACATGGGAAATAGAAAGTTCTAACTCATGGTTTATTTACCAAGCCAAGGGTCAGAAAACGGATACAGGGATAGAATAGGCCATTACCGTAAGATGCTTCGAGACGTGCAGTTAAGAAAGAAGGGGATTGATAAGCAGAAACGAAGGGCTCGTGGAGGCAGGAATCCGTGGCCAGAAAGGATGGGAAGTTGTAGGTGTTTGAATTTAAAATTTTAGAAACACAGCAGTGTGAGATGGACAGATCCAGAATGTGGCCATGCAGGTGGTTAAGTGGAGTGGAGGTGAAGGTCATGGGGTGAGGCATCAAGAAGCTGAAGAGAAGAATGTTGCACGTGGCACTTAGGTTGGTATTGAAGTTACCCAAGACAATACCTCTGGGGGCATAGTGGCTAAGGCACTTGACTACTAACCAGAAGCCTGGCGGTTCAAACCCAGCAGCCACTCCTCGGAAAGAAGGTTGGGCAATCTACTTCC
>NW_006921971.1:1983343-1985181 GCF_000298275.1 Orycteropus afer afer | reverse complement strand
CCTGTGGGGCAGTTCCACTCTGTCCTCTAGGGGCGCTGTGGGTCAGAATGGAGGTTCAAACCCACCAGCCACTCCTCGGAAGGAAGATGGAGCAATCTACTTCTGTAGTGATACCACCTCGGAAACCCAAGGAGTGGTCCTTGTGAGTGGGGGCGAAGACTCGAGGGCCGTGAGTCTTTTGTGTGAGTCTTTTGTGAGTTAAGATAATAGCAGCATTTGGGATGAGGAAAGGAGGAGCGCAAGCCTCTTCTGTGCCCTTAAGACATCAGAGAGGCACCTACAGGCTGCTGCTGCTGCTGGTTAGGTGTCATCGAGTTGCCTCCAGCTGGGGCAACCCCATGTGCAACAGAAGAATCGGCGCCTGGTCCTGCCCCGTCCTCACAGCCGTTGCCGCGTTTCAGTCCGTTGTCACATGCTGGGGGACCCGGTGGGCAGAAGGCAGAGGTGGTACTGCCAGATTCAGGAAGAGCCATAAAGGGGTCTCACAGTTCACCTTCCTTCAAAAATCAAACAGATGCAGGTGCCAATGACAAGGGACAGCCGAGGACGACAGAGCTGTAAAAGCCAGTCCACGTTCATTTTCCTTAAGGAACCCTTGATGCTGATCCCACCGCTCAGAGCAGCGATTAGAAAGGACTTGGTGACGGATGTCAGCAGCGTTGCTCCGAGTTGGCCCTAAGATGGTCACAGATCACCCCTCCCCCACCTGAGAGGAGCCATTCCTTTGAAAAATCAAAATGAGCTTTTTCGGAATCTCAACTGTAGTGAAACACTTTGACTTAGCAATGGGGCACAGTGTGAAAATTCTGACTGTTTCCAACAAGTGCCTGGAGTTCAACTCACGCTATCCCAGTCTCTGTTCTTTATTTGGCTGCTAATTAAAATGGGCGTTTACCAGACCGTGGGGAACATGTTTCCAGCGGCCCCATCTGGCTTCACGGCCGACTTCTAAGGCAGTTTGGTTGGATCAGTGAAAATGATACGTTATTAGGCGGGCGAGAAAAGTCTCTCGATTCTTTTGATGTGATTTGTTTTTAATGAGCTTGCTTTTTTAATTAGACACTTTTATTTCAATTTTATTGCATTCCCTGAAATAACCGGTGCAGGTCATTACATTGCTGAAAATTATGAAAAGTCATGTCACACGCTTGCAGGGTTGAATTCAAACAGTGTTTTTCTCTAGAAATACCCTCTAATGACTCCGTCTGAGCTCCGTTTGGTTTTTGTTGATGAAGCTAGTAGATGGTTTGCCGGTGGCGTTGCCCCTCTCACCTGCAGACAATGTGTGTGTTCGGTTCTGAGGGCCCTGTTAGTGTCTGTGTCCACAAGGAGTCTAGTGACGTCCATCAATAATAAAGGCGGCCCATACAGATGGAAAGTGCCATTACCCTTGAGTGCCATATTGTGAAGTCATCTGTCATGGACGCATCGTAGAGAGAGGCTATTTATGTTTATGGCATTTTAAGTAACTGAGTTAAACCCTTTGGAATATAGAGAAATGGCGTGCTTGCTGTCATCACTGTACACTTAATCCTGTGACCCTGACGTGATAGCATCCCCATAAATCTCCCGGTGGGCAGGTCAATAAAATAGACGAACATCAAAGCAGGGAAACTGCTTCCGCTGAAGGCATTAACTCCCGGTGGCAGGAATACAGCCCAGTGGGCAGGGCTACCCGGGCATCCTGCCCTGCACGGCACGTAATACCCCGGGAATTCCTGTGTCCACGTGCTCACTGCCCAGCTCGCTGTCGGGGCGGGCACTCGGACTCCGGCGTCTTGACGAGGACTAGCAGCGGGGAGGTGGGGACCCGCTCGGTGGTGTGCGAAGGGGAGGTG
>NW_006921971.1:1981008-1982388 GCF_000298275.1 Orycteropus afer afer | reverse complement strand
CCCACAGCGCCCCTAGAGGACAGAGTGGAACTGCCCCACAGGGTCTCCAAGGCTGTCAATCTTCACAGAAGCAAAGCCCAAACCACACCCACTGCCACGGAGTCCATTCTGACCCACAGCGCCCCTAAAGGATAGAGTGGAACTGCACGACAGGGTTTCCAAGGCTGTCATCTGTATGGAAGCCAGCTGCATTATCTTCCTCTGAGGCTGGTGGGTTCAAATCACTGACTTTTCAGTTAGCAGCTGAGTGCTTAGCCACTGCACCACCAGAGCACGTAGGCAGAAAGCCAAGAAAATGAAGACAGAGAAGTCTGTCAGGAAAGAAAAACAACCAGTATACAATACAGAGGAACCTGGTGGGGCAGTGGTTAAGTGCTGGACTGCTTCCCAAAAGCCAGCAGTTCAAACCCACACAGCAGCTCCACAGGAGGGAACTGCAGATCTGCTCCCATGAGGGCGACAGCCAGGAATACCCTACAGGCAGGTTTACTGTCTCGTGGGGTCTCTGAGTTGGAATTGACTTGACAGCAAAACAACAATATGATAGAAGCCCCCAGAAAAAGCAAGTGAATCAGATATGTTTATGGATTTAATCTTTGACCAGTAGGATCAATTTGGAAAAAAACATCTCCCATGGAGAAAAGATTGGTATGTGCCAGTTAATACAATCAGCTCCTTGACTTTAGGTGTAGACAAGAGCCGTTGGAATCATTTCTTCTGTTTTAACAGCCTTTCAAACTGAGGTAAGCCCTAAAGATATGATTCATAATGGCTTATCGAGAAGCTAGAGATTGTTGTGTTTCCTCACGGACAGTGTGAAGACACAGCCGTTTCCTTCTTCAGCAGTTGCCTGCCAGTTATCATTCATCAGTAAATAGTTACCATGTCTCAGTCAAACACGACGGATGAAAATACTGTTCCAAGCTAGGAAAGGGGGATGACATAAATGGGATTTTTATGCCTTCTGAGTCGGAACATAAATCTTGAAAATTAAGCACTGCTGGCTTTGGGATGAAGAAAGACTTTTGAGGGCTAGAAAATAAAACACGTCAAATATAAACTATCACATAGGCATTTTTATAGGTTGTAAACTTGATTTATCCAGCTGAGTACCTGGCTCTTTCCTAGAGCACTTGAATACACATTACTAAGCAGTTAGGCGTTGTGGTAGTGCAGCGGTTAAAGAATTCATCTGCTATCCAAAAGGTTGCCAGTTTGGACCCACCAGCCACTCCACCAGACAAAGATGAGGCCATCTCGTCCATAAAGTCTACAGCCTGGGAAACCCTGTGGTGCAGTTGCACTCTGTCCTCTAGGGGCGCTGTGGGTCAGAATTGACTCCATGCAGTGGGTGTGGTTTGGGCTTTGCTTCTGTGAAGA
>NW_006921971.1:1978424-1980433 GCF_000298275.1 Orycteropus afer afer | reverse complement strand
GGGGGGGTGGTACGTAGCAAGTCAGCACACAGGTGAAGTCAACCACTAGCTGAATACTTTGTTAGCTTCCTTATGCCCTGTGATTGAGTATATGACAGTGTGGTGGATAATGACAATTTTATCTTTTGAGTAGATTCAATGGTGCCGTGGTCAGAGCAGTGTAAATTCTAAGTAGTCACAGTGAGGTAGGTACACCTGTAATTGTTCACTTCGAGGAGCATGTCTGTAGATACGGTTGACTCTCCGTATCTGCGTATTCATCCAACCCTACCTCAAAAATATTTGAGAAAAAATGCAGTTAAGTGCTCAGAGCGAATCCTTGAAAAGCTGAGAGGGCGTGCAGCGTTCTTTTGACACGGCGTCTACATCGAGTAGGGTATCAGCGGTCGGCTAGAGATGACTCAGAGAGGGCACCAGCAGGTGTGCAAGGTTCTATGCAAATACAGAGCCCTTTTCCATAAGGGACTTGGGCACCCATGGACTTGGAATCTCTGGGGCCTTGGAACCAGTCCCCCAAGGATACTGACAGATGACTGTACTTAATTTAGTTCAAAATAAAAGTGAATAATCAATTATTCTGTGATTCGCTATCACATGTAGGATTTAAATGTATATAAAAAATGAGGTTTCCTTGTCCGGTTGGTCCTCAGTTACTGTCTACTTACCATCCCTCAGATGATTTTACATGAAACTCCAATGACGGTCAACAAAGATTTGATCTCTACAAGGATAAAGCCATTGTCTTCTAATTGATTCCGACTCCGAGCAGCCCTGTCAGGTAGCATAGCCCGCTCCATAGGCCTCCAAGGCTGTCATCTTCATGGAAGCAGTTCACTTGGCCTTTTTCTGACATAGCAGCCAGTGGGTTCGAGCCACGACCTTTCCATTAGCAGTCAGGCCTTCTCCCTGCACCACCAGGGCTCCTCAGGCCATCATGTAAGCATCCCTAAGTGTATCCTTTACCCAGACTTTGTGACAGTTCTCACTCTTCTCATTCCTGGTGTGCCGTCCAGGAGCTAGAGGAATAAAATAACTGTCAGTTTCATCCCTGCTTTCTTCCATTCCTTTACGTCTCTGTCTTTCCTCCTCTACTTGAGAACATGCTGCTAGGATGGCTTTCAGTTAAACATTACAGACTCATCTTCCTGCACCCAAATTACTTATTTTTACTCTTCTTATTTACTGTAAATCCCTTTATCAGTATCAAGTTTAGTAGTGTTTGTTTCATGTTCTTGGAAAGATCCTGACTACAGATATTTTGAAATAGCACTGCAAACTATAGTTAACATTTAACATTTATGTTATCATTAATGCATAAAACCCCACTGCCTTCAAGTGAATTCTGACCCACAGCGCCCCTAGAGGACAGAGTGGAACTGCCCCACAGGGTCTCCCAGGCTGTCAGTCTTCACAGAAGCAAAGCCCAAGCCACACCCACTGCCGTGGAGTCGATTCTGGCCCACAGGGTCTCCTAGGCTGTAGTCTTTACAAAAGCAGGTTGCCTCATATTTCCCCCACAGAGCAGCTGCTGGGTTCCAGCTGCAGACCATTTTATTGGCATCTGATTGCTTTAACCACTGCACCCCCAAGGTGCTTACCTTGTAGGTGGTTTGTGATGATTGAAAACATAGGCAGTGCAAATGGTAGTTATTGTTTTTCTTTGTATTGTTCTACGCCTTGCTCCATAGTCCACAAGCAAGGTGACTTAGCTTTGTCACCTGACACGTGGTGGTAAGAACACAGTTCTGAGTGGTTTTGGTTCCCAATGCTGAGGTTGGCACTGGAGTTAAGACCCAGCTCACTCAAGAAGCATGTCGGTTACCCTGCTGATGTGGACCTGTTTGGAACCATGTATGGTTAAGTTAGACGCCAACTTGGTCGAGTACCAGAACACCTTAATGGTTATCCCAGGAATAAACCAATATAACAAAAAGAAACAACAAAAATAACAATCATGATGATGAAACAAGCATTGGCTTGGCTTGTTCAAATGCCATGTGCTCAGCTCA
>NW_006921971.1:1973119-1976939 GCF_000298275.1 Orycteropus afer afer | reverse complement strand
CAAGTCTGGCCATTCTCGCTTCCAAGGAGCATTCCGGCTGCACTTCCTGCAGGACAGACCTGTTAGTTCTTCCAGTAGTCCTCGGTACCTTCAGCATTCTTCGCCAGCACCACAACTCAATAGCATCAACTCTTCTTCAGTCTTCCCTATCCATTGTCCAGCTCTCACATGCATACGAGGCGACTGAAAATACCATGGCTTGGTTCAGGAGCACCTTAGTCTTCAAGGAGACATCTTTGCTCCTCAGCATTTTAAAGAGGCCTTTTGCCACGGATTTGCCCCGTGTGGTACCGCGTCTGATTGGTTGACTCTTGCTTCCTGGGGTGTTGATTGTGGAAACAAGTAAAATGAAATCCTTGACAACTTTAGTCTTCTCTCCACTGATCATGATGTTGCTATTGGTCCAGTTACGAGGACTTTTGTTTTCTTTGTGTTGAGCTGTGAGCCGCCCTGCGGACTGCAGTCCTTGTTCTTCATCAGTAAAACCTTCAACTCTTCTTGGCTTTCAGCATAAGTTAGATACCAGAAGATTGCAGATTTATCAAATATTCGTTATATTCCATGAATTCTTTGACTTGGGGATGAATTTAAAGGAATACCTAAGTCAGAACTTACCGACATATTTACTGTTTTATTTTTCTAATTTAAATATGTACAGAATTGTGTTTGATCTTCAGAATAGTCACCAGCATATTGCAACCCAAATAACTGACAAGAGCTTATTAGGTGGCTTCACAGCCCTGATTTCAGGCACTTGCCTTGTGGCTTTCCTTTTTTCTGCTGGATTTTTCATAAACTCTCCTTGTAATTTTTTTTTTTTTTTTTTTTTTTTTACAAATACATGGAAGTGAAATCCCTGTCAGAGCTGATGCTGTAGCGGACTGTTGTTCCTTCAGCAGGGTGTTGTTCCTTCCTGTCATTTTTCCTAGAGATACCGTCCGTCAGTGCCGTCGGGTCGCAAGGTTGGCCTTGGGCTTATGACTCAGCAGGTGGGTCTAAGTATTAAATTCAAACGTGTGCACCTCCGCTCTCCGTCTCTCAGAATTTAACTCTTGTTACTCATCTGGCCACCGCTCTTGCGGCGTTTCAGGACCAGGAGAGACAGTCCTCGCGTCGGTGCCGTAGGTGTGTGTCCATCTTGGTGAAATGTGACTGCAGACCCACAGGCGGCCTTCATTTCTTTGTGAATTCAATCCCCGTCATCCACTGTGACTTACAGACTTGGGGCCACACCACCTCAGCCCTCGTCCTCGACGTCCGCACATCCGTGAGCCCTCTTTGGCTCAGCAGCGGCCGGTGAATCTGTGAATGCCACAGCATTTGTGGGAAGTTGTTTGAAAAAGAAAATCCCGTCCCATGTATTCACAGCCTGAGACCGTCCCAAGCCTTGCCTTCTGGAGTTGGATTTTGTTTTCCTCTGTTAACCGAACCGTGGTGAAGCGTGTGCGTTGGCATGCCCTTCCTCATTTTACCACATAACCCACCGATGCAACCAAGGCTGTGTATAACATCACAAGGAGCACACGTCAGCCTGTCATTTTGTAAAAGAAATAGCCAGCAAGGTGGCATGTTGACTGCGTTCCCAACTGTCCACGAAGGCATAGCTTTTAGGAGGTGGAATTGATAGTAGAGGCCAGAACTGTGGCTTTGAAACAACAAGTCACCTTGAATAAGTTACCAGGAAAATCAGAGAACTGAGCAAACACGTTGGCCGTGCTTTCTCAGTTGGCACAGTCCATACCTTTTCTGGGTCAGTCGCCGGGATCAATGGGAGCGTTCAGTGGCTACGCTGGCGCTACTTCAGGCTGAGAGGCAGTGCCTCTGCAATATGCTTTCCTTGGATGGCTGAGGGGAAAGTATGTGTAACTAGTATGCCACTCGTCAGGGATCAATCAGATACTATGAACCGTGTTTTGGTTTATTTTCTTCGTGCGGGTGCCTTTGGAGACGAATGCAGAAGGGGCCGGAAGCCGTGCACCCGGGACCCACGCTTTCTGCCGGCACTGAGCGGTTTGCTTCCCTTCAAGGCCACCTTGACGTTTGCATTAAGGGCTCACCTGGGAAGCTGGGGGAAGCCGCGCCAGCATTTGCTCCTGGCTCTGCCGGCTGTGGTTGAATTCCACGGGCAGACTCCAGTGAAAGCCTCCACGACGGTCTACGAACGTGGCTTCTAACATTTTCAGTCCGGTTAGGTAATCGCTGTGCGTGAAGGATCTGTAAACATTTCCACCAGAGGACACCTAACTGTGCTCAGGAAGAGCCTGTACAGAGACCAACAGGCAGTTGTTGGAACAGGCAGTTAGAACAAGGGGACGCTGCATGGTTTACAGTCAGGAAGGGAGCGCGTCAGGGTTGTATCGTTCACCACACTTGTTCAATCTGTACGCTGAGCAAATAACCCAAGAAGATGGACTATATGAAGAAGACCATGGCATCAGGACTGGAGGCAGACTCGTTAACAACCTGCGATACGCAGAGGACACAACCTTGCTGGAAGTGAGGAGGACTTGAAGGAGTTACTGGTGAAGATTAAAGACTACAGTCTTCAGTGTAGATCACGCTCACCAGGAAGAAAACAAAAATCGTCACAGCTGGACCAATAAACAACATTACGATAAACAGAGAAAAGACTGAGTTGTCAGGGATTTCACTTGACTTGGATCCACAGTCGACCCCCATGGAAGCAGGAACGAGACGGCATATTCCCGTGAGTCAGTCTGCGGGAAAGACCTCTTTAAAGTGCTGACGAAGAGAGAGGCCGCCTTGAAGACTAAGGTGCCCCCGGCCACGCTGTTCTCAGTCGCCTCACATAGGTGGGGAAGGTGGGCAATGAGTAAGGAAGACCACACACACAAAAAAAAATGGATGCCTTTGAATGATGGTGGCGGGGGAGACCATTGAATGTACCATGGACTGCCGGAGAGTCAAACAAATGGGTCGTCAGGGAAGTGCGGCAAGAATGCCTCTTATCACCGTGGACAGTGAGGCTTCAGTCATCTTACCAGGAGGGACCCGTCCCTGCAGGAGGACATCGCTTGGTAAAGCAGAGGGTTGGAAAAAAGAGGAAGACCCGCAACGAGACGGACTGACACCGTGGCTGTGACGCTGGGCTCTGGTGCAGCGCCGTCCATGGGCCGCGCAGGGCTCCCTGCTGCTGGACGTGCGTCACCACGAGTCGGAGCCACGAGTCGGAGCCACGTCGAGAGCAGTGGCACCAGGACCAACATCTGTGTGAGCCTCAGCCTTTCCCTTTTCCGACCTATCTGACGCCCTTGCCACATCAACTGAAACGTCATTGTAATGTTACTATTACACATTACATTCAGAGTTAAAAGTGACAGGTCTTGTTTTAACAGAAGATCTGACTGCTTTGATGTCCTGGATATGCTCTAGTTCACGCTCCTTTTTTCCCTGTTTTCATTGATTCTGGAAAGTACTCCATTGTCTGCAATTGCACAGGACCTAGGGAGCCGTCTCAGGAGTCCGGAGAGCTGGGGTGAGGATGTTGGTAGAAGAAGAGGCTTCCTTCCCTTCTCTCTGGATTGTTACTGTGGGGGCAGGGAGACAGAAATGCAGAGACACCGTGAGGAAAGTGCGCCGTGAAGTTGTGGGTGTGGGCTCCACCCTGCTTACGGTTAACTGTGTGCCCCCCACTGAGCAGGCCGTGTCCCACATTTCTTCCATCTGGGGCAGAGGATAAACCCTGTCGTGAGGGACTGAGAGGTTATATGATGCACAGACGGTTTGTGTGATTCTCTAAAGAGTTAAAATCCCAAACCACACCCACTGCCTTGGAGTCCATTCTGACCCACAGCGCCCC
>NW_006921971.1:1964710-1972846 GCF_000298275.1 Orycteropus afer afer | reverse complement strand
CCACAGGGTCTCCAAGGCTGTCAGTCTTCACAGAAGCAAAGCCCAAACCACACCCGCTGTCGTGGAGTCCATTCTGACCCACAGCGCCCCTAGAGGACAGAGTGGAACTGCCCCACAGGGTCTCCAAGGCTGTCGTCTTTAAGGAAGCAGACATGCACATCTTTCTACCATGGTGGAGTGGCTGATGAGTTCAAACCTCCAATCTTTTGGTTAGCAGCTGAGCACCTTAACAAACACTGCAGCACCAGACCTCCTACCAAAAGGGCTGGGAAGTGGGGAGGGTTGTTACTAAGCAGGTTTGCTCTGAGCTGTTTCCTCATCGATAGTTTGGGTGTTTTCTGCGCTGTGACCAAGGGAAGGAGAGGAGAGGTGTCTAGCAGCTGTGGGCAGCAGCATCCGTGCTGTTGATCAGGGGCTGCCTCGGACGGGTGAGACCCCAGGGGAGAAACGCTGCGGTCATGGGGGAGGGGTGGCAGAAGCAGGGCCTTGCACCGGAGACTATGGCATCCGCTTGGAGTGAGCTGTTGAGGCCGGCAGTGAGACGGAGCCGTGCTTTGGGGACTGCACCTGGGCTGGGTGTCCTTTTCTAGCCCAGCAACGGTCTCCACTATCTGCACTTTGATGGTCAGTCTTCCCACGGTGACTGCTTCCGAACGTTGCCATCCAAGTCTGTAACTGTCAGGGAGGCAGCGAGCCCGTCTCCTCTTCCAGAGCCTTTACACGCCGAGCCGCTTGCAGCACTGGACAAGCCATTGGTCTGCTGTCCCTGTCCATCCGTCATCCAGCCTTCCATCTCCATCTGGCTCCTTGCCTAGCACTTTACAGTGTCACCATGGAAACCTGCACAATCTCCCGTCACCAGAACGCAAGTCTCTGTTTGGCTCAAGTGCTCTGCACTCAGCTGCTCACCTAAAAGTTGGCAGTTCAAACCCACCCAGCCACGGAAGAAAAGCCTGGCAACGGGATTACAGCCAGGAAAACCCCGTGGGGCTCAGTCCTGCTCTGCAGCACCTGGGGTCACCCGGGGCCACCAGGGGTCGGAGTCGACTCAGCGGCAGCAGGCTGTGGTGTTTGGGAGTCTTGTGGTCACAGTGACTTCACAAAGACTTCAGATACCTTCCATGTAAAGTCCTCCTTCCGTGGTACAGTCCCCTTTCCATGGTACAGTCCTCCTTCCGTGGTACGGTCCTATCTTTATGACCTCTGTTATCTCGGCCTTTCATTTCTCCAGTCAAAATGAGCAGACCGACCACAGAGCACTTAAACTTCCCGTCTGCCTGTAATCACGTTACGATAGCAGCTCAGAAGAAGCGAGGTCATGTCATAGTGACCTTCCGAAGACCTGTCCCACTGGCTTTGGTTACAGAGTAGCTATAGGATTAGAAGAACAGAATGAAAAAGCTGTCAAAGCCTAAAGTCTCAGGGGAAAAAGAGAATTAGAAATCTAGAGAAGGGTGAGTGTGTTTGCATGTGTGCGTGTGCGTGTGTGGACCTAGGAGTAGCCAAAAGCTAAACCCACTGCCAGCACGTTGATTGTGACTCACAGCAAGAGACCCAAAAGCACATTAAATACACTTCCGCCATCATGCCACCTCCCTCTCAGAAGTCTCCACTTCCAGCAGTCTCTTTGGTCCAATGCAGTTGTCTGACATGGTATCAAGAAAACATAACCTTAGTGCAGTGTCTGCTTACGAATCTTGTGTGACCTGGTATCCAGAAGAGAAAGGCTCCTAACCATAGGAGTGAACGCCTGTGGTCAAATTCAGAGACCTATCAATAGAACATTCCAAAAGGCATAGATATTTGGAACATTGAAGCCGCATTGTAGCATTTTCTGACCACTTAACATTCCCTCCTGTCTGGGTTCTCTAGTGTTATTGTAACAGACATACCAGAAATGGATGGCTTCAATGCACAGGAAGTTATGCTCTTATAGTTTAGAAGGGGAGTCCCATTCAGGGTGGCAGCTCTCAGGGCTGAGTAAAGGCCCCTCAGACTCGGGCTTCAGCTCTGCCTCCTGTTCCAGACCCACCGGAGCTGGAAGCGCCTTCGGACTCACGCAGCTGCTGGGTGCTGAGAGGCTGATGAACCCAAGATCAGCAAGGAAAATAGCACAGTCCCGAGATTAGCAGGCAGCACAGCCGAGAACAGTGCCAAGATGGGCAGGCCACACGGCAGGCCACTGAGAGGAAGATCTGGCTAAATGCAGGGTCCAGATGGGCCAAAAGCTAAACAGGCCACACCGAAGGCAGCCCCTTAGCTGCTCACAGCGATTCCACCGTGGAGGTGATTACAGTCTCATCATGGGGAGTAACGACATTTAGCTGCCCAGACACTCAACCCCACGGCCCAGCCAAGCTGCCACACAGCCTTAACTACCAAACCCACTTTTACAGTTAACTCTGAAATCACCCCTGTCGTTAGATAAGAATGCCAGTCAAGTCAGGACCTTTTGAGTCTTGGAAATTATTGGGGTCTATGGGTCAACTTGACTGCATGTTGGGAGTTCAAATCTTTCACAGAGTGAAAGAGACTCAGGCCGGCGTCATTTTTTTTTTAACTGTATTTTAAAGTATAACATACAGAGAAGTTATGTATAAATGAACAGCTCAATGCATCTTAAAACTGAAGACATCTGTGTCATTACAACCCAAGGAGAAAATGACAAACCCCAGGACCCCCACCTGGCACTCCCAACACTTGCCGCCACCATGAGGCAGCCCCTAGCCTCACTTGTTGGAGCATCTATTTCTGTAGCCAACTTTCATATTTATTTAAATGGAATCCCACAGTACGAACCCTTGCGTCTCTCTTCTTTTTCACTCACTATTACGTTTGTGACATTCCCCCATATTGTAGCATGTGGTTTTAGTAGTCCTCCGTGTGAATACACCCCAACTCACTCCTCTAGGCTACAGACTTTGACTATTAAGTATAGCGTTGCTCTGAGCATTCTAATGCATGTTTGTTTCTGTTCCTATTATTATTATTATTATTATTATTTTATGAACATGAACATCTATTTCTGTTGGGCATGGACCATGTGGACCTAGGAGTAGTTGCCAGGTCATCCTGTAGGCATGTGTTTAGATTTACCACTTAACAGCTTTACAGAGCAGTCAGTTGCTCTCTGCCCTGGGTCCTTCAACACTTTGTATTTTCCTTTCCATTTCAGTCATTCAGGTAGAAATAAAGCATATTGTTTTGTAGTCTTAACCTGCATTTTATTGATGACTAATGAAGTAGAATGTAGTAGTGTACGTCATAAACGAACAGCTCAATGCATCTATTGAGACTAATGAAGTAGAAGGAAGTAGTGTATGTCATAAGTTCAAGTCCAAGTCAAGAAATCAAACAATGTATTGCATTGGGCAAATTTGCTGCAAATGACCTCTTAACAGTGTTAAAGGGCAAAGATGTCACTTTGAGAACTAAGGTGCACCTAAGCCAAGCCATTGGGAGCTCTGGTAGCGTAGTGCCTAAGGCACCTGACTGCTAACCAGAAGGCTGGCGGTTCAAACCCACCAGCCACTCCTCGGAAGGAAGATGGGGCAATCTACTTCCGTAGTGATACCGCCTCAGAAACCCAAGGGGGGGTCACTATGAGTCGGGTCCGACTCAATGGCACGTAACAACAACAGCAACAAGCCAAGCCATGGTATTTTCAACCACCTCATGTGCATGCAAAAGCTAGACAGTGCTAAGGAAGACTGAAGAAGTGATACATTTCAGTTATGGCGTTAGTGACAGACACTGAGTGTACCACGGACGGGCAGAACAACCTGTCTTGGAGGAAGTTCGGCCGAATGCTCCTTAGAAGCAAGGCTGGCGAGGCTGCCTCTCGCACCTGGGTCGTGTTATTGGGGGGACCTGCATTAGACTTGGTAAAGTCAACATAAATGAGCAAGACCCTCAAGGAGATGGATTGGCGCAGCAACCCTGACGGTGGAGTCAAGCATACCTAGGACTGTGAGGAGAGCACAGGGCCAGGCTGTGGTTTCCTTTGTCCTCGGGGTCACTGTGCGGCAGAACCAACGGATGGCACCAGGGTGCAGCAGCCGCGAGGTGCAGCACCGTCCGCATGCTCACCGGCCGCTCGTCCTCTTCTGTCAAATCCTGTGTGCGTCTCTGCCCAGGGTGTACTGGGTTGTCTCCTGTCGGTCTGCGGAGTCCATCGCACTTTCTGGCTCTGCAGCCCCTACGGCGTGTGCATCGCACACAAGTTCTACTCTGTGGCCTGCCTTTCACCTCCTTGTTTCTATTCCCATGTACGTAATGTTCCCCTTTCTGGGTTATGAATTTCTGCGTCTGCTTTAAAATAGCTTTGCGTACTCTGACATCACAAAGATGTTCTCATAGACTTTCTTCTGAAATGATGGTGTTTTACCTTTGACGTTCAGATTGAAACGCACCTGGAATTGTGCGTGGCGTGAGGTCAAAGCCCAGATGGGGTTTCTTCACATGCACATCCCGCTGACCCAGCACCGATTATCGATAGACGGGACCTTCTCTCCCCTCCTCCCACCGGTGGTGCTTCCGGGTCGTTACCTCGTGTTCAGCTGCTCCGGCAGTCGGTTCTTGCATGGGACCACACGGCTACGTCGCTAGGGTTCTACAGAGAAGGCTTGATCCTGGCACCAGCAGGCCTTCGGGGTTCTTCTTCTCACTGATTTCCTGGCTTTTCTCAGCCTGCACATGTCTTTGTGAATTTTCTCAATCATCTTGCCAATTTCTGCAGAAAAATAAGTGTTGGGATCTTGATTGGAAAGGCATTGAGTCTGTCAAGCAAGTTAGAGAAAAGACTTTTGACAGCATTGATGCGTGAAGCACCTAGTTTAACGGTATCTCCCCCAGCCCCATGGCCGTCCGCAATGTCCCCTTCGGTGTGGGTGTGTCGCTCGCCTGGCGGAAGGGTTCTTGCGAGGTGTTTGGGGTCTCTGAGGCTAACATAGATGGTTTCTGTTTTGCTTCTTTTGTGCCACTCTGAAAGGAATGCCCCAGCTGTATGACTTTAACAAACAGGAGTTTATTCTCTTACAGTTCAGCAGACTACAAGTCCCAGTTCAAAGTGCCAGGCTCTAGGGGCCGGGTGAAAGCCCCTCGACCTTGGACTTCAGCCCTGCCTCTTGCTCCTGGCCCACTGGAGCTGGAGGCTTCTCTTAACTCAGGCAGCTGCTGGCTGCGGAGGCCAGAAAGTGAAAAGGTCCAGTCCCAAGATTTTCCAACAACCCAGCAGGCCCCTAGTTCAAGTCCAGAAGTGCCAAGGTCAGCAGGGCATGGCAGGCTGCTGGGTGAAGACTCAGCTGCCTGCAGGGCCCAACGTGCCAAGAAGCTGCAGCCCTTCCTCAAAGCGGCTTTGTCTGTACTGGCAGCAGCCCACATCCCTAAGGCAGCCACTCCGCTGCTCCGGCTGATCCCACCACGGGGTTGATCACCAGTCTCTTCATGGGGAATAACTACATCCAGCTGCCCAGCCACTCGAAACCAGGCCCAGCCACGTTGACACACAACTTCCATCCTTTTTTGTTGTTTGATGTCATGAAAGAGGAGCTGGACACAGATATGGTGACTCCTGTGAGAGCTGTAACTTGAGGGGCTGCCCTGTTTTTCGGGGTCTTGCAAGTTTCTGTCTGTGATACGGTGCAGTCTTACCACTTCTCTCTTCCTTTTAGTGGAAAGCACTTCGGGTTTTCTTCTCTGACAGTTTTGCGCCTTACACAGGTTCCAGCTCTTGCAGGCTTTGCTATGTAGACACCACAGTCGTTTTCTGGCATTGGCCTTTCTTTACGCAATAATCGTGCTGAATTTCCCTATTATAAGAGCCCGTGTAGCTGAGCGTGTCTTCCATGTCCACAAGCACACATGTGTGCCATCTGGGTACCTTCTAGTAGGTTCTCCTGTGTACAGTGGGCAGACCTCCAGGACCGGAGCGGGCAGACGCTCCCAGCAGGCAGCCTTGTCTCCTTCCGGATGGAGGGCAAACGTGCAAATACTCCACTCTGTAGCCCTGATGTGGATGTTTGCTGTGGGTTTTGTTTATTTTTGTGGGTCTTTTTTTTTTTTTTCTGTCAGACGAAGAATGCGCCCTTTCTTTCCCTAGTTGGTATTGTCCTGAATGCCTGAGTACGTGTAGAATTTTGTCATACACTTTTTCTGTATTTATCATTTACAAAAAAGAAAGCCTCTGTCCCTGCATCAGTCCTGCCTCACAGTGCTGCTTTCGGTCAAAGCTAAGCTGCCCCATGGCGTCTCCAAGGCGGTGATCTTCATAGGAGCAGACGCCTCATCTTTCTCCGCGGAGCAGGCTGTTGGCTCCCGACTGCTGGTGTTGGGGTTCGCTGAGCGCTGTACTGCAGAGCCACCAGGCTCCTTGTACTTTTCCCAGCACCCATGTAATTGTTCTCCTTTGTTCCTGCTAACGCAGTGATGAAAGTGACAGGCGGCGTATTATGAAGTTAACGGGACGTTGCTTTACAAACAGGCCATGGCTAGATTAGACATTGCATCCATGCCCACAGCCTCAAGCCACGCTTTCGGCACACGCAGTGCTGTGTCTGTTAGGCGACACATGCTTGAATACGTGTGCAATTTAGAGGAAGGGACCGTCTTCGGTTCCCTTTAATGCATGTTGAGCAAGATTTCTGTAGCCCCACGCAGAGCAGGCCACCATGTAGGATGTGGGGTAGGTACTGGGTGCTGGAACGCTTACAGACCCGTCCGAGCCATGAGGAGGGATGGTCTCATCTGTGAGTCTGGGCCGACATTTGGTGCATCATAATATGCGTGTGGAGCCCTGTGCATGTGTCTGCGGGAGGCGCTAGCTACCGGGAGGCTGTCCACAGACACAGGTGACCGTGCAGCCGTCCCTGGCTCACAGCACAGCAGCGGCTGCCGGGGAAGCATTAGATTAACGGGCATGAGATACGTCAGCTGGGCGCAGTGGAAGATAAGACCGCAAAGCAGAACAGAAATTCAATCACGGAGCGTCTTGAATCCTAGCTAAAGATTACGCTTGGTTCCACAGGCAACTCAATTTGACACATAAAGAAAAGAAGTCTCAAGAGGTCACGACCCGCCCGTGCAGACAGGAAGGCGGAGCTGGGCCCGTGTGCAAAGCTCTCTCCTTGGCGGCGCTTCCTGCCGGTCCCCGCCCCCAGCTGGTTCACGGACCAGTTAGCGCCATGGTGATGCGTGACGTTTCTGGAGGCGGTTCCTTTCTGCTCCGGTTCTCCATCTTTCCGGCCATGTCTCTTAGGGTCTGGTCCTCAGTGTTCAAGTGAAATGGGCGAGGACTGGACGGGAAAAGCTTCTTCCGGCCCAGGGCGGACCGAATAGGCATTTGTGTCACACGATACCCAATGTTCAGATGAGGTCACGGGGCACTGGGGAGAGGAAGCTAGCGATACAGGAGCCCAAGTGAGGAATGAGAGGGAGAAATCTTAGGGGGCACTGGCTGGTACATTGATCAGTGAGGGCTGAAACCTGGTGACGTGAGAGCAAAGCCTGCCTGTGGTCGTGGGCGGGCGGAACCCCACAGAGCCGCTTCAGAGCGACCTCTCTGTTGGTTAGCACACTGCTTTAAGACAAGAGGAAAATGGCCGCGAGCTTTAGGGAGAGTGATAAAAGTGACTGGTCCTTGGTCCTTTTAGTGCCCATCAGATTATCTCAGTATTCAGAGCAAGTAATGGGGTCCTGTTCCCGCCTGCGTGTGTTTGAGGACAGCAGCGCTTCGCCGTTAACTGTAGTCGGAAGTGCAGGACCGTGAAAGGGGAAGCAAATACTAACTAGAGGAGAAGGCCACGAATAATTACATCATTGTTATTATGTATCATAATGCTTTTGGGTAGTTGTGGTTTGCCTTCCAGTCAATTCTGACTCACAGCGCCCCTAGCCACACCCACTGCCATGGAGTCTATCCTGACCCACAGCGCCCCTAGAGGACAGAGTGGAACTGCCCCATAGGGTCTCCAAGGCTGTCAGTCTTCACAGAAGCAAAACCCAAACCACACCCACTGCCTGGAGTCCATTCTGACCCACAACGCCCCTAGAGGACAGAGTGGAACTGCCCCACAGGGTCTCCTAGGCTGTCAATCTTCACAGAAGCAAAGCCCAAACCACACCCACTGCCATGGAGTC
>NW_006921971.1:1959215-1963445 GCF_000298275.1 Orycteropus afer afer | reverse complement strand
AGCACACAGATTGAATAAGTACGGTGAAAGGACACAACACTGATACACTCCCTTCTTGATTTTAAACCATGCAGTGTCCCCTTGTTCTATTTGAATGACAGCCTCCTGGTCTATGTACAGGTTCCTCATGAGTACAATTAAGTGTTCTGGAATTCCCATTCTTCTCAATGTTATCTACAATTTGCTGTGATCCACACAATCAAATGCCTTTGCATAGTCAATAAAACACAAATAAACGTCTTTCTCGTATTCTTTGTTTTGAACCAAGATCCATCTGACATCAGCAATGATATCCCTTGTTCCACGTCCTCTTCTGAATCCGGCTTGATCTGTGGGATCACCTTTCTCTGGAATGGGCACAAATACGAATCTCTCCCAGTCAGTTGGCCAGGTACCTGTCTTCCAAATCTCTTGGCATAACCGGGTGAGTGCCTCCAGTGGGGTGTCTGTTTGTTGAAACATCTCAGTGTGTATATTCCATCAGTTCCTGGAGCCTTATTCTCCACCAGTTCCTTCAGTGTAGCTTTGACTTCTTCCTTCAGTACCGTTGGTTCTTGATGATATTCCATCTCCCAAAATGGATGAACATCGACGATTTCTTTTTGGTACAGTGACTCTGTGTATTCCTTCTATCTTCTTTTGATGTTTCCTGCATCATTCAATATTTTGCCCATAGAATCTTTCAATATTGCAACTCGAGGCTTGAATTTTTCCTCAGTTCTTTCAGCCTGAGATGTCATGTGTGTTCTTCCTTTTTGTCTAAAGCTTTTGGGTAATAAATGACATTTCTCAGAAAAAAATTAACTTCACATGACAGTTGCCAATGAACAATTGTATAATGAATGGATTAGGGAAACAACTGCGTTGGCATCACCCCGCGTCAGCCTGGAAGTGAGACATTACTGTTTTCTCATTCTCTGCTGTTTCTTATCACCACTCCTTAACAGGGTTACATTTTCAAAAAGTTTCATTTCACTCTTTTAAACAACCCTAAAAATAGCTAAATGTGGTAACATGAACTGAAAATTCATAAGCAAAGTAAAACTAAAAACGAAAATGGTGAAGTAACGTGGAAACGTTAGTCCGTGGTTTAGACTTTCATGGGGTGACTTTCGAATGTGAACTTTTGCTGAGCAAATGTGGGATCATTCTGGTCTGAATTCTGCCGCCTTAGGACAGAGTCCCTCATGCCGCCAGCCTCACCCAAGCCGTGGCCCAGCCGCTGCTGCTCGAGAGTCCCGTTCCTTTGTCCTCAGTCTTTGAACACAGCAGACCAGGTGGGACCTACACCCACCGTTCAGGGTCATGCATTCCAGCCCCTTCCAGCCTTGGGAAGTTTGATTCTACGGGAATTCAGTGCAGGAGAAATGTAGATACAGCCCCGAGAGGAGTCAAGTCCAACATTCCTCACAACTACCCACCTAAGAAGACTTCCTGAATTCGGTGAATTCCATGCCCTTAGTGAAGGAACAAGGGGCCTTAGTGGAGAACGAACAAATCTGTCTTGGAAGAAGTACAGCCAGAATTTCTGCTCCTCGGAGGCAAGGTTGGAGATTTGGGCACCTTACAGGAGAAAACATCCCTGGGGAGGAACCTCATGCTTGGTGCAGTAGAGCGTCAGCGAAAAAGAGAAGGACCCTCAATGAGGTGGACTGACACCGTGGCTGTAACAGGGGGCTCCAACACAGCAATGACTGTGAGGCTGGTGCAGACCGTTCAGTCGGGTTTCGTTCAGCTGTCCGTGGGCTCACTGTGAGTCAGAGCCGACTCCACGGCACCAAACGACCAGAAGTAGGGGAGGTGCATGGTTGCTAGAGTTTCTACAGCAGTCCCGGCTGAAAACTGAGGGAGGTGTATTGACGAAAGTCAGGAAGTAAAGCAGTGGCGGCTGGGAACACAGTCTGCTTCACCAGGGTGCAGACTCTTCATCATGTCCCGTGAGCCTGAGGAGGAGATGGAGCGGGGCCTCCCCGGCGCTCCAGGAAGGGAGTGGGGTCTCATTCAGAGGCTTCCAGGAGAATTCTTAGAGGGCAGTTGACTGGAGGTGGACCGAGGGGAGGAAGTAAAAGGCTGTTGTAGGTGAAGGGTCAGGCACGGCCAGGAGAGGCATGTGGCCCCAATGGCGGCCGACTCCAGGCAGACTGCAGGCCATCCCTGCGGGTACAGAGACACATCCATAAAACCTGTGAAAGCTGGCACCTGGGGCGGGCGGAAACCTGTCAGGGCGGGAAGACACAAATATTTCCCACTAATAGAGCGGATACAAAAGTGGTAAGACCGTGCCCTGTCACAGGTGGAAAACTTGAGAGACCCAGAACTGGACAGTCCCAGCAGATCCCCGTCAAGTCTTCTGTGTATTCAGAGACATCCAAAACCAAACCAAACTCCTGTCCCCGAGTCGATTCTGACTCATAGCGGCCCGTACTCGGTTTCCGAGGCAGAAAATCATTACGGAAGTAGATTCCCTCGTGTCATTTCTGTGGAGCAGCTGGTGGTTGGAACCACGGACTTGGGCACGTGCCTCCAGAGCTCATTTAAAGGCATGAAGGATGGAGTAAACAGGTACAAGTTGGGGAAATGGAAAATGACTGAAATGATTCGTAACACTTGACCTCCGTCACAAAGAAAAGGGTGCTGCTAACAGTTTTATGGGTATCTTTAAAGGTGAATAGGAAAAAGAATTTCTGGAAACCTACCAATTTTTGTGTGTTTAAATATGTCCTTACATGTTTGAGATAAATGCATCCTTCTCGTGTGTTTGGGATGGGGGTCAGCAGCTGGGCAAAGGTGAGCTAGCCCACAGACTCAGGTCTTTGCTGCAACACGCCAAGATGAGGACTGAGAAGAAGAGGGTTTATAATCCTGGCCCAGGGGTACCCATTCTGACTGAGACACCGAGGGAAGAGGAAAATATGACAATTGGGAAGGTGAATTTTAAAAGCCGAATGTTACACTCCCTCCCGATGACATGACCAAAGTCCATGAGGCGATGTCTCACCGTCCTCGCTCCTGAGGGGCGTCTGGCTGTACGTCCTCCCAGACTGCACTCTTGTGGCGTCCGTGGGCTAGTCCGTGTTCTTTATCACCGCCGTTCAAACACATCAGTTCTGTGAGCTTCCTTATCCGTTGTCCAGCTCTCACAAGCATATGAGGCCGCTGAAGAGGCAGTGCCTTGAGACAGGCACATGGTAGTCTTCAAAGTGAGGTCTCTCTTCTTTAGCACTTTAAAGAGCTCTCCGGCAGCAGATTTGGTCATGGCATCAGAAGGGACCAGTTTCTGGGGAAGCGTACTGTGCTGTGTAAATTGAGGGTCAGTGCAGAAGGGAAGCCCCTCAACCGGATGGATTGGCACGGTGGCTGCCGTGACGGGCACGAGGATTGTGAGGCTGGTGCAGGGCCGTGTTTCGTTCCGTTGTTTGTGGGGTCGCTGGGAGTCAGGGTGACTGGACGGCACCTGACAATAGCAATAACTGTGTTGTATCAGTGCTTTGCTACCGAAACGTGTTGTAACCCAAAGAGCGTGTTTTTATCGTATTCCTGCTTGTCATGAGTGGCAGACTCCTACCCACGTGGATGGTCTCTGTCTCTAGTGATAATTGCTCAGCAGGAACCCTGTCTCAGGGCAGGAAGTGGTCTTGAGGCGCTGATAGCGCTGGTGGTGTTACTTGCTATCAGGTCCACCCTGACTGCTGGCCTCAGGTGCTAGGTGAGGAAACACGGCCCAGTCCTGCGCCGTCTCAGGACCGTTGGGGGGGTCTGAGTCCCTCGTCACAGCTGTTGGGTCCGTCTGTCTCACTGAGGGAGGGCTGCCCTGGCTTTGCCGCCTCTCAGCCTGACCAAACAGCACGTCTGTTTCTAGCAATAGGTCTTTCCTGGTGCTGCGCCTGAAGGAAGCCAGCTGAAGTCTCCCCGTGCTCACGTCTCAGGAGCACGCTGCTTGTATTTCTTCAGGCGCAACCGGAGTGTGAGGCGAGCACAGGCCATACCGTCAGGGGAGCGAACGTCGACTCACACAGTGGATTATAGCCCGCACCGTCAAAGCTCTGTCATGGATGTGTTTTATAAAGTAGAGCATTTCAGACATGCCCATAGCAACTGAGAACCTAGAATAAAAAAACTGCTTTTAAAAAATTGCTGTTGTTGTTATTTGCCGTGGAGTCAAACCTGACTCATAGCGACCCCTCCTTGGGTTTCCGAGGCAGTATCACTGCGGAAGTAGATTGCCCAACC
>NW_006921971.1:1954259-1958710 GCF_000298275.1 Orycteropus afer afer | reverse complement strand
GCCCTAGGGGACATAGTGGAACTGCACCACAGGGTTTCCTAGGCTGTCAGTCTTTACAGAAGCTGACTGCCACATCTTTCTCCTGCAGAGCGGCTGATGGGTTCGAACTGCCAACCTTTCAGTTAGCTGCAAAGTGCTTAACCACTGTGCCACATAGGTATATTATATATTTATTATCCATACTAAACCAAACTTACTGCTATCAAGTTGCATCTGACTCAGCGAGCCCTCCTTGGGTTTCCGAGGTGGGATCTGTATGGCAGTAGATTGCCCAGTCTTCCTTCCGAGGACTTTGAACCTCCAGCCTGGTTAGCAGTCAGATGCCTTAGGCACTGTACCACCAGAGCTCCTATTTATTGTCCACAGAGCGAATGACAGAGTTGTGTCATTTAACTGTTGAGTTTTTGTTCCAGTTTTACAGAGTTTGGCAGTTGTGGAAGAGTTCATTTTGTTCCTACGTTTCTTTTCTCTCACTACTTTAACCCTACCTGGGAAAAGGGTGCAGATCACACATTTCTGGGTTCCCAGCATTACAAGATCACTGTTCTTTTTTTTTTTTTTTTTAATTTAACATGTTACCTGGAAATAGTTTGTCTGTGGTATGTACCTAATGCAATCAGATCTCGTTTGATGTTATCTGTTTCTGGGGAATGGCCAGGGCTGTGTCTGTTTAACTGGCTTTGTGAGAGATTCAGCAACAGGCCACGCACATGTGGAACGTGGATCTTAATAAATGCCATTTGACGTCTGTGATTTACGTTATGTGACCTCTTCCGTTTTCTCATAGTGTTTTCTATAATTTTCTGCAGCGACCCACAGTCAATGCGTTGGTGTCCCATGTATGCATAAATGATTACATCAGCATGCCAGCGGTTAACATCAATGTATATCTTCTAAGTACACATACGTATCATGTTTCTAATTACACCTCATATAAAAGTATTTTTTGATCTGTGTAACTTGACCTTGAATGCTGTCATCTGGGGGAAATTTTTAAAGGCAGGATTGTTTCGTAATAGCATTTACTTCTGCTCATTTCTTTCAGAGTCTTAATGCCACTTCTAGTGACACAGTGGCGGTGTGCCAACACACACAGGTACTGTGTCTGCAAAGCTGATGTTTTTCCCTTTTTCTGCTTTGAATCCTCTATGACAGGATGGGTGGCTTGAGCAAAAGTCCTGTTGTGTTCACAAGGTTTCCATCCTCCACCCATCGTTTTTGAACTAAGAAAACACCAGCGTTGTCTGCAGCTGGAAGACTGTTCCTATCCACTCTGAAATTGTTTCCAAGTGTTTCATTTTGTCATTCTTTGCTTATGTATCACTTTCAGCTATTAGTTCACAAGGAAAAGGACTTTCTCTATTCAAAGAAAATTCACTCACTTGAAGTCCCTGCGAATTGTAAGCGGTAAATGCTGCATTTATTAAAATGGAGAACAAGCAAAACTAAAGATAATAGTTATTTTGTAACATACTAAAAAAAAAAATCAACTCCATTTTTTAGTTAACGAGATGAAAAATTCTTTGGTCACACTGATTAGTGAACAGGGCAAACAAAGGTGGATTTTATCAAACCGTTTCATTTTTATGAAGCTTTGTTTAAAATATACGAATTTTTGTATGATTGTTGATGAATGGTCCTTCACTAAACTCATAGCAGAAGATCAATGCTTTCCAAATGGAAACCGTATCGGTTTGTATTGATTCATGCGGCTAAATCAAAAGGAAGGCTGTCACCGCTCTTTCGGACAGGCTGGTGCCCAGTCGTGGCCAGCCATCAATTTTCGCTTCCCACTGATAAATCAGCTTGGAAATTGGATGTCAAATTTCTCTCCCCGAAGCAGTGATTTCCCGTGCCCTCCAACCTCCCTGATATATTAGATTGCTTTATAAGACTAAGCTCCGTCCTCCAGGAAGCACTTGTCAAATTGACGTTTAGAGGGATTTTCAAATGATTGCCGCTCCTGTTCCTGCCCATATATATGAAGTGCACATATGTGCAGTCATATATGATCTACCCCCAGCTGACAGAATTGTTTATCTGGAAAGGAAGCCAGTTGAACGACCCAGAATGAAAGCTTGTTCTGCTCGTGGGTCTCAGAAGCTGAAGGCAGGGCTGAACCCCACAGGGAGGTCAGCAGAGGTGCCTCGGGGAATGCCCTCGTTCTCCCCGGGTCGGGACACTGATGGTTTTCCCAGCAAATTGATTTCCCTTTTCCTTTTTATTTCCTGGAAAAATGCTGTGGGTTAATTGCCGACAACTGTGCTATATGGTTATGTGCTCACTGTGGTGAGTTTAGTGCCCCAAAAGCAAAAGGCAAAAGAACACTCTGACAGCGTTTTCTGGTTTCTGAGGGCGAGGAGTAACACTGGTGGGGATTTGCTGAACAGCCCAGAGGAACAGCGTTAATGTGGATTTAATGGGGTAGACCCCGGCGACAGCTGCCCGGGCCCAGCTCCAGGCCTCTGCAGCCGCCTGTACAGTGCGCCGAGGAGGCATTGATCGGGGGGCTTCCTTCGGAAGAAAACAGCCTGTGATGGATTGCTCTCCACGGAGGCGTCTGAGCAGCGGGTCCCTTGGTCAAGGCGGACGTCCCCGTGGGGCAGTGACCCCGTCCCCTTCTCCGTCCCCGTGGAGGAGCCACGGTCATCATCTTTATCTGACAGCCCTGCTTCCTTGCACTGAGCGGCCTGTCAGCAGAGCCGAACCCGTCCCCCGTGGGCCGTGCAGTGTCTGCTAACTGAGACGGAAATGCTCCGTGGAGGGGATGGGCCTTTGCTCTCTCAGTTTAGGGACCCCCGCGGCCGTATCTTTTACATCAGGGATCCATGATCCAGGACCCTTAGACCAGCCCTGGACCACCTCCCAGGGAAGCTTGCATCTGACGGTGGAAGAAATTCAAGAGAAAAGAAAAGATGGACGGGGTGGAATTGTGCAGGAATTTGACGAGAGCAGGAATCATTGTGCAAGTAAACGTCTGGGTCTTCTGACCTTCTCTACCGTTGGCAAATGTAACAAGTCAGCTGATTTAGTTCAGCCCTGTTTGGGGAAAACCACTAGGTGTAATGAATGCTTTTTTATATATAGTTTTACGTGCTAAATGAAATATCTGTTTCTTCGATTCTTTTTGGTTACCGCCATGGAGAAGCAAATGAGATGCCTTGAGGGTGACCACCATGCTCGTCCTGCGCTTCCGGACGGGAGCAGGCCTGAACCCCGCGCCGGGAGCGCCGAGGGCACCTCTGTGCACAGCTGTGTGCCGCTGGGACGTTGGCCGAAGTCCCTCTGCACCTCCTGCCCGGGGCTCGCCCCGTGGCTTCCACCGCAGTGGGGCTGGTTAAGAGCCTGGCGATGGGTGCAGGCGGGCCTGGCTGCAGGTCCCTCTCTGGCTGCGTGTGGTTAGAGAAAGTGGACGGGCTCACCCAGGCCTTGGAGCTTGTCACCGCCCTGTCCTGAATGGCCCCCACTTCCCGCTCCTGGAGGTCGCAGCCCGGCCGCCTCCTCTCCCTCCAGGGCAGTGCCCGCGCTGCAGGCCTCCTTTCTTCACGCTCAGGACCCTTTGTTCCGCAGCCGAGCACACGGCGCTCACGTCCTCCGAGCTGAAGGCCTGCGCGCAGGCCGACTCTCTGAGAGTGTCTGCGGGCACCGAGGAAGGGTCGACTTGGTGCGAGGACTTAGGAAGAAGGGTGAGGTTTGGGGTTTTCTTTCTACCAGGTCTGCCTCGGCTGGAAGCCTGGCTGACGTTTCCTGCGCTCTGGCCACGCCGGCCTCTTGGTGCTCACAGCTGGCAGTGGGATCGATGCTGCAGAGAGGACGCGACGGACAGCCACTCCGTGCGTCGACGGTCGCGGCCTGCGTCCATCGGCCGTCACCTCCCTCCACTGTCTCTGGGAGTCAGTGCTGATGGCAGCAAACACGGCCTCACCTCTGTGTGGGGGGCGCTGGCTGCTAGCGAAGGAAGCAGTCCTTCAAGCCGTCGGGGTAGTTTTGTTTGCTAACGTAGCGATGGTTCCCCGCGAACAAACCCTGCACGGCCACTGAAGTCCCTTGCAGTTCCGTGGCAGCCAGCTGCACTGTCAGCAGAGACGGCCTGGACTCAAGTGAACGCCGTCTGCGATTCGGAAACAACGCTATTCGGGTCCCTCAGTCCACATCAGCACAGACAAGTGTGTTCTTAACCGTTTACTTGCACCAGGCTGCGTGGACCGCTGTGCAGTGCAGTCGCTGCCAGGTCCCAGAGCTCCATGACTTTGACAGAAGGCAGCCGTCCCCCTTCCTCCCCTGAAATGGGGCCTGCTTTGATTACCAGCATTTATTACAATTACCAGGAGATTAGGCTCTGCTTAGAGAACCCTTGTAATGGAACCATTGCAGAGACTGTAATGGCGGTTTATTGGATTTTGCAGAAGAGAGGAGCTCATCAGATAGCATGGTCCCTTTATAAATGGCTC
>NW_006921971.1:1951681-1952419 GCF_000298275.1 Orycteropus afer afer | reverse complement strand
ATGCGGTGGGGTCAGGCCGACGGCAACACCTCCTTCTCTGATTGTAAACCTCCAGCAAACACAACTCCACAGCAAGTGCCCGTACTGTTAGTATTTGGAACATCATCGGGCCGCAAGGACGTGGGTTGGAAAATCATTTGGTTTTTATCAAAGTAACAAAGGAAGCGCCACTTTCATCCCTAGAGATGACATTTCCTTGAGATTTTCAAGCTGTGTCATTTCTGCCTTGGGAAGGTCCATGTTACAGATGTTTCTGGTGGTGTTTGTTGGTATCAGTGTGTACAAACGTGGCTAAGTGTGTAGCCAGGAGGCTTTTATCCCTGCAGTTGACAGAAAAGCTCCAAATCTCTTTTGTTACGTTGTAACAGGACTTCAAGTGTAGTTTAAGTTTCTGGAGATGAAAGCTAAGCGTGGGGGGCACCTAGTCTGTCTTCATTCCCACCTTCATGTACTTGTGCGGGAATTGTAACTGGCACTTACATGCTGCTAATGTCGCTTTACAGGGGGAGATAGGAAAAGAGAGATGTCATCAGAAAGGAGGACTTGGTGTATAATGTTAATTACAAGTTAACTGTACATTCTACCAGCTCACTCTTTTTGTTATTGAAAAACCAAAAAAAACAAACCCACTACCATCAAGTGGATTCCAACTCATTGGGACCCTAGAGGACAGAGTGGAACTGCCCACAGGGTCTCCTAGGCTGTGGTCTTTACTGAAGCAAAGCCCAAACCACACCC
>NW_006921971.1:1948619-1951241 GCF_000298275.1 Orycteropus afer afer | reverse complement strand
CACTGCCCCACGGGGTCTCCTAGGCTGTGGTCTTCACTGAAGCGGACTGGAAGCCCTACTGGACCTCCTCCAGCATCACAGCAACAAGCCAGCCTCGCTGACAGACAGGTGGTGGCTGTGCGTGGGGGCGTTGGCTGGGAATCAAACCGGGTCTCCCACATGGAAGGCGAGAATTCCGCCCTGGGCCCACACTGCCCCCGTCATCGGTGCTGTTACTTTGTGGTTGGACTAGGTTGTGGTGGTTAGTACTGTGAATCCTTCCATGTCATCAGTAGTGCTTCTATGTGAACAGTTCAAATCGCAAACAGATACTTTACAGACGCAGCCTAATCAGGTACCTGAGGCTTACCTTCCTCCCTGAGCTGCTGTGTCACAGGCTTTTGGTCGTGGGGCGGGTTGGCAAACCACACAGCCCCTACCGCACTCACCTCCCTGCGTGCTGTGTGCCTTACATGCGTGTGTACATTATTTGTGTTGCGTGTGAAAAAATGGTATTTATCTCAACATCCGTGGACAGATTCGCTAAGTCTGAGGAACTAGCACATGTCTCCCAAAGAAAGAGATGGTTTGTTTCGAAAATCCCGCAGCCACTGAGTTGATTCCGAGGCAGAGCAACCCTGCAGAACAGAGGCGCGCTGCCCCAGAGCTGTGTGTCTTCACAGGAGCAGACGCCACATCTTTCTCCCGGAGTGGCTGCTGGGATTGAACCTCTGACCGTTTGATTAGCAGCTGAGTGCTTTCCTCATCGTGCCACCAGGGCTCCTCCTGTGTAGCCAAGGGCAGGGTGCAGTGGTTGGCGGCTGTCTTGTTTCATGATTTTCCGTCTTGCTCCTCAGAGAATGCTCTGGGGCCAGCCAACCAGGGCGTGCTTCAGCTGAGCGCCGCACATACCTGCAAGCATTGCTCCCGGGAACATCAATGTACTATTATTTTTCTTTTTACTTTTGAAGAAGAGGGTTACGTCCTCACGATGCAGCAATATACCATACTTTTCCCAAAATAACATGCCATCTCAGCTCTGGTGCTGTACAGAAAAAGCTCAATGGGTGCCTTTACCGAGCGGAGGCTGACCCTCACGGTTGCGGAGGCCGGGAGTGTGAATTCAGGGCGCCGGCTCTGGGGGAGGCTCTCTCTGTCAGCTCTAGGGGGAATGGCCTGGTCTCCATTCCGACCTGTGGGCCCGGCGTTCCTTGGCGGTCACCCAGTGTCTTGGCGTCAGTCTTCCCCTGGTCTGGGAGTTCTCAGCACAGGGACCCGGGTCCAAAGGACACGCTCTGCTCCTGGCTGTCCCTGTTGGTGGGACCGAGGGCCCCCTTCTCTGCTCCCTTCTGTCTCCATTTCTCTCGTGAAGATAAAAGGTGGCGCGGGCCACACCCCAGGGACACTCCCCTTACATGGGATCAGGGCTGTGACCAGAGTCAGGGTGTGCAGCCCACCCTGATCCTGCCTCATTAACATAAAAACACAACACAGATATAAACACAGACTCAGACAGATACACAGACACACACACAACACAAACTGTAGACACAGAGACACACACAACACAAACTACAGACAAAGACACATCACAAACTACAGACACACACACGACACAAACTACAGACACAGAGACACACACAACACAAACTACAGACACAGAGACACACACAACACAAACCACACACAGAGACACACACACAACACAAACTACAGACACAGAGACACACACACAAACTGCAGACACAGAGACACACAACACAAACCACACACACAGAGACACACACAACAGAAACTGTGTGTGTGGTTTGTGTTGTGTGTGTCCGTGTCTGTAGTTTGTGTTGTATGTGTCTGTGTCTGTGACACACAACACAAACTACAGACACAGAGACACACAACACAACTACAGACACAGACACACACACAACACAAACCACAGACACAGAGACACACACAACACAAACTACAGACACGGACACACAACACAAACACGCACAACACAAACTACACACACAGACACACGCACAACACAAACTACACATACACAACACAAACTATACACACAGACACACACAACACAAACTACACACACAGACACACACAACACAAACTACAGACACAGAGACACACACACCACAAACTACAGACACACACACACACTGAAGTAGGGCTTTCCCGTGCCAGTTAGCCTCCCCTGATGTGTTCGATTGCTTTCTAAGACGAAGCTCCATCTTCCAGACAGCACTTGTCACACTGACATTTGGACGGGTTTTCAAGTGCTTGTCACACCGCCTTGCTCGTGTATACAGAACACGTGTGTCAGCAAGCATGTGATCGAACCTTGTAACTGGAGTGTCTATCTTGAGAACAATTCAGGTGAACATTAAAAACTGTAGATTGTTCTCCTTAGAAGTTGAGAGAAGGCAGAGCCCGAACGGCAGCTTGGCAACTGCTTCTGGAGGTACCTTGGGTCTCCCTGAAACCAAGTGAGAACAGTAATGACTTTTTCTTTTCTTTTCTTTTCTTTTTTTTTAATTGTGATTTGGGTGAAAGTTTACAGAGCAGATTCACTTTCCATACAGCAGTTCACATACACTTTGTCTCATGTCATTGACCACAGTTTACCATAATGCAACAGCTCCC
>NW_006921971.1:1946202-1948113 GCF_000298275.1 Orycteropus afer afer | reverse complement strand
GAGGAGAGACCCATCGTTGCATCTAGATGGCAGCTTGCTAGCTTTTAAGATCCCAGTCGCTACTCGCCAAAGTAGGAGGTGGAACAGTGTTTTGTATAGTATAGTATGTTATGATTTCTTTTCTTTTCTATACTGTCTTGAAAAATACTAATTGATTATCTTGGTTCTCTAGTGCTGCCGTTACAGAAATACCACAAGTGGGGCTTTAACAGGAATGTATTCTCTCACAGTTTAGGAGGCTGGGGTCTGAGTTCAGGGGCCTTTCTCTCTCTCTGGCAGCTCTGGGGGAAGGGCCTTGCCGCCTGTCCACATCCCTGGGCCTGGTGGTCCTTGGGGCTCTCCGTGTGTCTTGGCATCAGTCTTCGCCTGGGTCTAGGAGGGTCTCGGCACAGGGACCCCGGGTCCAGCGGACATGCTGCAGTCCCTGCTCTTACTTCTTGCTTGGACTGAGGACGCTCTCTGCTCCCTTTTCTCTCCCCTTGGCTCTGGGAAGACAGAGGTGATGCAGGTCACACCTCAGGGAAGGTCCCCTCACTTCAGATCAGGGCTGTAACCTGAGCTAGGATGCTGCATGCCACCCTAATCCCCTTACAGCTGATTGGCCGGCACATCCGATCACACACGTGGGGGATGATTACATCATTATGTAACTGCTGAACCACTGAGAATCTTGGCCCAGCCGAGCGGACACATATTTTATGGGGACATAATTCAATCCAGGACACAGGCCTATGTAAATAACGTGCCCACACATAGGACACAGTGCTTCCAGAAATGGGGCGATGGGGACTGTGTGGCTGGCCCAAAGCAGGGAGTGTGTGTTGTTTAGGTGGAATACGGTAATCCCTGAGCTCTTCCGACCCCTCCCTTGCTCTCTCCTGTGTCCCCCCCTCTCTCCCCCCCCCTCCTTTCTTCCCTTTGATCTCACCCGGGGAGCTAAAGTGTCTGTGCTCAGGGACTGGAGGCTGCAAAGCTGTAACCTTAAAACCTTAGGTTTCTTTAGTTTCATAGAAAGATTTTCCAAGTAAGATTAAAAGTATTTTAATTCCGATTCCCCAACAAATTCGAGGAATTAATATGTTTATTTTTCTTGCCCCATTGGGCAAACTCACTGTAACAACAGGCACGTTTCCCTGTGTTCCTGGCTCTGGCCCCTGACATCCCGTGTGTGTGTGTGTGTGTGTGTGTGTGTGAGACACACGCACATGCACAAACACAAGACACACACTCAGATCTGGACCATCTGGATTAACCCTGTCTCTGCCAGATGCTGTTCCTCTTCCCTTCCGTCCTTTAGGTTTGCTGGGCTCCTCTGTTTCTTATGGAGCAGCCCTAGCGCAGGGGGCGCCTAGCGCAGTGATGGTAGCCCGTTGCCCCTTTCTGATGGAGGCACTGAGGCCTGCCATCTTCTTCTCCTTACTGCTTGGTTGCAGGCCACACCTGTGCATGCGGCCTGCCCTCCTCAGCATCCCGTGTCAAGGCCTTGCTCCTTCCCTTTTTTAAATTGTGACAATAAGCGGCTAGCATGACATTTGCAGCGTTAACCATTCTGTCCCGTGCCAGTCCTTCTAGTCACGGTGCTGGGCCACCTCTCCACTATTTCCAGGACTCCCCATCGCCCCCAAACACAGGTTCTGAACCCACTCAGCAGTACCTCCCAGCCCCTGGTAACCTCTTGTCTACTTCCCGTCTGTCTGCACTGCCTGTGGTAGGTGTTTCACGGCAGTGGCTTCCTACAGTGCTTGTCCTTTTGGGTCAGGATTACTCCAAGTGTGTGTCTTCAGAGCTCGCCCACGTTGCGCGGTGGCTGTGTCAGGGGCTCCTGCCTGTCTCTGGCTGGTCCCCGTTGGGCGCCAGTCGGGAGTCCTGGACTTTTCTGGCTGAATCCTGTCGCACTGCGAGTGGGCACTG
>NW_006921971.1:1934874-1946102 GCF_000298275.1 Orycteropus afer afer | reverse complement strand
GTTGGACGTGCCGCTGCACGGAGACTGGGGTGCAGGTGTCTGTCTGAGTTCTGCTCTCCGTTCTTTGAGGTCTGCGTGGAACTGCTGGTCACGTGGAAACGCCACGTTCCGTTTTGGAGGAACCACCGTGTTGTTCTCCACAGCGGCCGCCCGTTTGGCAGTCCCAGCAGTGATGCAGGAGGGTCGCTTTCCGCATCCTCCTCAGCACTTGTCACTGCTCATTGTGCTGGTAGCAGCCATTCCAGTGGGTGCGGAAGGGTGGCTGGTGGTTTCAATCCGCATTTCCCTGCTGACAAATTATGGGCAGTGCTTTTTCTTTCATGGGATCCCTGGCCACGTGTTCATGTCCTTTGGAGAAATGTCTGTTCATGGTCTTTGCCCAAGTTTTAATTGAGTTGTTTGTGTTTCTGTTGTTGAGTTGTGAGAGACCTGGATGTTATTTGTAGGTAGTAAACCCTTATCAGGTGTGTGACTGGCAAATGTTCTCTCCCATTCTGCACGTCATCTTTTCACTCTCCCAATACTGGCTTTTACTGCACAAAATATTTAATTTTAATCAAGTCCAACTTATCTCTTTTTTCTCTAGTTATGTGTGCTTTTGACGTCATAAATCAGAAACCAAGAGCAAACCTAAGGTCATGAAGATTTGCACTTATGTTTTCTTCTAAGAATTTTATTGTTTAAACTCTTAAATTTAGGCCTTTGGTCCATTCGGAGTGAGGCTTTGTATGTGGTCTAAGGTCAGGGTACAGCTTCCATCTGTCTCTATCCACATTTCCTGGCACCATTTGCTGAAGGGCACAGTGCCTAAGGCACTTGACGGCTAACCAGAAGGCTGGCGGTTCAAACCCACCAGCCACTGCTTGGAAGGAAGGTTGGGCAATCTACTTCCGTAGTGATATTGCCTCAGAAACCCAAGGAGGGTTCACTATGAGTTGGGTCCAACTCAACGGCACATAACAACAGCAACAACAGACTCAACTGACACAATAAAATACATAAAAATCTTGTTCTACAGCCTACATTGGTGAGTAGCAACTGGGGTCTTAAAAGCTTTCAAGCAGCCATCGAAGATGCAGCTAATGGTCTCCTATCATTGGAAGTGAAGAAGAGTGCGGGGAAAAAAAGGGGGGGGGGCATTTGGAAGCAATCAGCCCTAGGACGTGATGGCCCTTGAGACCAGAAGAACTAGATGGTGCCCGGCTATCAATGCCAACCACTCAGGAAAAGATCAAATCTGGAGATCCTGGATAGAGTGGGAGGGAAAACGTGGAACAAAATCCAAAAACTCAATAATGACCAGAATTACTGGTGGGATGGAGTCTGGTGAGACCCCGATATTATGGCCCTGGAATGCATTCTGGGCCTGGAATAAAACTCACTCCCAGGGGCTGGCTCTCAGCCCAAGAGTAAATAAGATGTACACGCAGACCACTCAACCCTGGGTGACGCACCCACACACTCTCTGGAGCTGCAGCCCTTGGAGCAATCGACCACGGGGCACCAGGGGGCAACATTCGCAGGGAGGAAATGCAGGACACACAGGAGTGCGTAACCGTGAGGGGCACTGGGGCGAGGGCAGGGAGGGGAGGAGGCTGGGTTAGGGTTGGGGCTGGTGATTGGGGAGTGAAGCCAAATGTACATGAAATGGTGAATGTAAAACAGACTCGCTCCATAAACTTGCATCGAAAGCACAATAAAAAATAATAATAATAATTTTTTAAAAAATTTAAAAAAGTAGGTTGTAGAACAAGATTTTTGTGTGCTGTGTTGTGCCAGTTGAGCATGCTGTCCCCCGAAACTACGGTCCCAAGTCTGAAGGCCCAGTGAGTCTCCCTCTCAAGGTGTTTGGTTGTCTCTGGGAGTGTACTCCAATTCTGTCTTCTGTTGCTTCTGTAATGTGTGTGGCTAATTTTGTAGCACAAGTGCACATGTAAGATTGTCTTCAGCCAAATCTATCCCTGGTCAAGGGTACGTTCCTGCTCACTTGCCCCCACCTGGTCTTCTCACTTTTGTGTGCATTTATCCGTAGCCTGGTGTTCGGTGTTAGTGGTCATGCAGTATTGTGCACACACTAGTATTTTATGAAAACACCGTACCATTTTCCACGATGGTTGTACCACTGTGCCGTCTCACCAGCAGTGTGTGAGAGTCCCAGTCTCTCTGCATCCTCACCAGCAATGTGTCACTTTCTGTCTTGTTGAACTTTGCTATCACTGCTGGGGTGAGGTGATAGCTCCTTGTTGTTTTGATTTGCATCTCTCTAATGGCTAATGGGGAGCTCTGGTAGCATAGTGGCTAAGACACTTGCCTGCTAACCAGACGGCTGGCGGTTCAAACCCACCAGCCACTCCTCGGAAGGAAGATTGGGCAATCTACTTCCGTAGTGATACTGCCTCGGAAACCCAAGGAGGGGTCGCTATGAGTCGGGGCCGACTCGACGGCACATAACAACAACAACAACAACAACAATGGCTAATGATCATGAGCATTTCCTCGTGTGTTTGTTGGCCGCCGGTATATCTTCTTTGGTGAACTGTCTGTTCAAATCTTTTGCCCATTTTTGAATTGGGTTGTTTGTCTTTTTGGTGTTGAGATGTGGAAGTTTTCTACAGATATTGGAGATAAGTCCTTTTGTCAGATATGTCGTAGGCAAATATTTTTTCCCAATCTGTAGGTTCTCTTTTTACCCTTTTGATGAAGTCTTTTGATGCACATAAGAATTGAATTTTTAAAAGGTTTCAGTCATCTAGCTTCTCTTCCACCACCTGTGCATTTTGGGTTATGTTTGATTGTCTATTAGGGCCCTAGATTTGCCCCTATTTTATCTTGGATGAGCTTTATAGTTTTGGGTTTTACCCTTAAATCTTTGATCCAACTTGAGTTTGTTTTTGTGTATGGGGTGAGGTAGGGGTCTTGTTTCATTTTTCTACAAGTGGATTTCCAATTTGGCCAGCACCATTTGTTGAAGAGGGTATCTCTCCCCCAGTTAATGGGTTTTGGACCTTTGTCAAAGATCAGTTGTCCATAAATGGATGGGTCTATTTCTGAGTTTTTTATTCTATTCCATTGGTCTATCCGTCTATCATTGTCCCAATACCACACTGTTTTAACTTCTGTTGCTGTATAGGTTTTGGGATCCAGGGGGTGAGACTTCCTACTTTTTTTTTTTTTTTTTTTTCAGCAGAGTTTTGCTTATCCATGGCTTCTTTCTTTTCCATATGAAACTGGTAATTGGTTTCTCCACATCCTTAAAAAATGTTGATGGAATCTGGATCAGAATTGCATTAAATGTGTAGATTGCTTTGGGTAGGATTGACATTTCCACAATATTCAGTCTTCCTATCCATGAATAAGGCATATTCTTCCAGTTGGTTAGGTCCCTTATAGTTTCTTGTAGTAGTGTTTTGTAGTTTTCTTTGTATAGGTCTTTTGTGTCCCTGGTAAGATTTATTCCTAAATATTTTATGTTTTTGGTAACCATTGTAAATGGTATTGTTTTCCTTATTTCTTTTTCAGAGGTCTCTTTACTGATGTCAAAGGATCCAGCTGAGTTTTGTATGTTGACCTTGTATCCTATCACTTTGCCAAACCTCTCTATTAGTTCCAGTAATTTTTTTGCTGAGTCTCTTGGGTTTTCTATGTATAGGATCATGCCATCTGCAAATAGAGATACCTTTACTTCTTCTTTGCCAATTTGGATGCCTTTTATTTCTCTTTCTTGCCTTATTGCCCTGGCTAGGACTTCCAGTACAATGTTAAATAGAGATGGTGATAGAGGACATCACTGTCTGGTTCCCGTTCGTAAGGGGAATGGCTTGAGTCTTCCTCCATTGACAACAATGTTGGCCATTGACTTTGCAACATGCCCTTTATTACGTTAAGGATTTTCCCTTCTATCACTATTTTGCTGAGAGTTTTGAACAGGAATAGGTGTTGGGTTTTATTGATGGCCTTTTCTGCATTGATTGATATGGTCATAAGGTTCTTTTCTTTTGCTTTGTTTATGTGGTAGATTACATTGATTATTTTTCTGATGTTGAACCCTCCTTGCATACCTGGTATGAATCCCACTTGGTCATGATGTATTGTATTTTCATATGTTGTTGGATTTGTTGGCTAGGATTTTGTTGAAGATTTATGTGACTATCTATATTCCTGAGGGACATTGCTCTGGAGTTTGCCTTCTTAGCAGTGTCTTTCCCTGGTTTGGTATCAGTGTCACACTTGCTTCATAGACTGCATTTGGAGTATTCCATCTTTTCCTTTGTTCTGGAAGAGTTTGAGCGGTATAGTTGTCAACTGTTCCCTAAACGTTTGGTGGAATTTTCCAGTGAAGCTATCTGGACCAGGACTTTTTTTGAGGGTAGTTTTTTTATGACCTGCTCAATTTCCTCTTTTGTTATGGATCTGTTTAAGTATTCCATCTCCAACTGGGATAGTTTAGGTAGGTCTTCTGTTTCTAGAAACTTGTCCATCTCTTCTAGGTTCTCAAATTTGCTGGAGTACAGTTCTTCATAATATTCTGTTACTATCTTTTTCATTTTGGTTGGTTCTGTTGTGATGTCACCCTTTTCATTTATTATTCGTGTGATTTGCATCTTTTCTTCCTTCTCCTTTGTTAAATTGGCCAGGGGTTTGTCAATTTTGTTAATCTGTTCAAAGAACCAGCTTCTTGTTTTATTGATTTTTGTCTATTGTTTTATTTGTTTTCTACTTTATTTCTGCTCTGATCTTTATTATTTCCTTATTTCTGGGACTGTAGGTTTCTTTTGTTGCTCTTTTTCTAATTGTTGTAGTTGTTGAGTTAGAGTGTTGATTTTATGCCTTTCCTCTTTTTTGATGTGTGCCTTTATTGCTATAAATTGACCTTTGAGTACTGCTTTCACTGTGTCCCAAAGGTGTTGGTAAGCTGCATCTTCATTTTCATTTGTTTCTGGGATTTTTTTTTTTTTTTATTTCACACTTTATTTCTTCTGTTACCCAGTAGTTTTTGAGCAGTGTATTAATCAGTTCCCACATATTTGATTTTTTTTCTTTGATCTTCCTATTATTGATTTCTGATTTTATGGCATTGTGATCTGAGAAGATACTTTGTGGTATTTCAAGGTTTTTTAATTTATTGAGGCTTGTTTTGTGCCCTAACATATGGTCTATTCTGGAGAATGATCCGTGTGCACTGGAGAAGAATGTGTATATTGTGCTTTTGTTGGGTGGAGTGCTCGGTATATGTCTATGAGGTCTAATTGGTTGATTGTGTTACTGAGTTCTTCTGTGTCTTTTTTGAGTTTTTTTCCAGTTCTTCTGTCCCTCCTTGAAAGTGGTGTGTTAAAGTCCTACTAGTGTTGTAGAGTTGTCTGTTTTTCTTTTCAATTCAGTTAATAATTGCTTTATGTATTTTGGAGCTCTTTCGTTGGGTGCATAGACATTTATTATGGTAGTATCTTCTTGGTCAATTGACCCTTTTAGCATCATATAGTGTCCTTCTTTGTCTCTTATACTGCTTTTGCCCTTGAAGTCTATTTTATCAGAAATTCATATTGCCCCTCCTGCTCTTTTTTGGTTGCCATTAGCTTGATATATTATTTTCCACCCTTTAATTTTTTAGTTGTTTTTATCTTTGTATCTAAGGTGGGTCTCTTACAGACAGCATATCTATGGGTCTTCTTTTCTTACCAGTATACCACTCTCATCCTCTTGATTGGTGCATTTAGCCCACTCACATTGGTGTAATTAATGATAGGTATGAGTTTATTACTGTCATTCTACTATGTATTTTGTTGCGCTGTTTGTGATTTCCTTTTTCCACATATTTTTCTGTGCTGAGTTCATTTTGTTATCAGATTTTTTTTTCTCTTTTCTTCATTACTATTGGTTTTGTGCTTACAAAGTACATGTATTTTTCTTCTTTCTGAATTTGCTTAGGAGGATGGTTAGTTTTCTTTGTGCTTACCCTGAAATAAATTCTTATCTCCCTAAGTCTGGAAGAGTCTGTGCTATAAAGACATTGTCTTGTTTTCGTCTCCATTTGGAAGTTTTGTGATGAAAACTTCTATTCCCTCTATTTGCTTAATTGCTGGTGTCATCTGCAGGTCGACTCCGTTATTTCACTCTGTACACTTTTTTATGAGCTTGTTTGGATCATGTTTCTGGTTTGGTTTCTAAGTGGTGGTATCAAGTGTCTTAATTTGCTGTTCTCTGTTGTGGGTTCTCTTTAGCATTTCTTGTAGGGTTGGTCTAGTTTTCAAAAATTCCCTTAATTTCTGTGTGTCTGAGAATTTCTTGATTTCACCCTCATATTTGAGGAACACTTTGGCTGCATATATAATTCTCAGTTGGCAGTTCTTTCCCTTCAAGGATTTACATATGTCATCCCATTGCCTTCTTGCCTACGTGGTTTCTGCTGAGAAATCAGAGCTTAGTCTTATTTGTTGTCCAATGTAGGTGAGATTTCTTTTTTCATGAGCTGCTCCTAAGACTCTTTCTTTGTCTTTGCTTTTTAAAAGTTTGATTATGGTATGTCTTGGTGACTTTCTTTTGGAATCTATCCTGTGTGGGATTTGTTGAGCTTCTTGGATTGATGTCTTTTCTTCCTTCATGAAATGGAAGAAACTTTCTGTTAGCAAGTCTTCTACAATTTTCTCAGTGATGTTTTTTTTTGTTTTGTTTTGTTTGTTGTTTGTTTGTTTGCCTCCTCTTGTTCTGGTATTCTGATCAGGCATATGTTGTTTCTTTTCATGTCATCCCATATAACTCTTAGGTTCTCTTCATTTCTCTTAAATCTTTGTTCTGATTTTTCTTCATACAGGCTGGCTTTGAGAGATTTGTCTTCTAGCTGGGAAATGCCTTCTTCACCCGTTCTAGGCAACTCTTTTGTCTTTCCATGTTTTATCTGTCTCCATAATTTTACTGTTCATCTTCTCAATTTCTAATTGCTGTTTTTGTATGAGTTCCAATTGTGTACTTATCTTGTTATTTTGTTCTTGAATGATTATCCTGAATTCTTCCTGGGTACTGTCTGTCTTGTCATTGTTTCTGTTTATGGTTTCCTTGAGCTCTTGGCAAGTCCTATATATATACCTTCTGAATTCCTTCTCAGACAGTTCTGTTGCTTGTTCTTCTTCCATGATAGGTAATCCTCTAGCCTGGGCTCTTATTTCTATTGTCTTGTCCTGGTTGTTTTTTTTTTTTTTTTTTATGTTTGATTTGAGGCTGTCTGTTGTTTCCTAGATATTTTTAAGTTGTTGTCTTTAATTGGTAGTTATGTATGGATTTGTTTCACCTTGATTTTATGCTTTACTACATGAAGGTGGGCAATCTACTTCCGTAGTGATAACTGCCTCGGAAACCCAAGGAGGGGTCACTATGAGTCAGGGCCAACTCGACGGCAAATAACAACGACAACAACAACAGATCTGAAAGTGTGCAGCAGGTGTACTTCTTTGGTTATTAAGTCAGGTCTCTCTATCTTGGTGAAATCATGGTGGGGATGTGGGTACATGTTTCTGTTCATCGTGAAGAGAAATTAGAGTTATGAGCAGGTTTATCTACTGTCTGTCATTCATCCTGTGGTGCAGGAGCTATTGGTGTTACCTGTCTGTTGAGTGAGGTGTTGGATGTAATAGCTCTGGTTGCCTGGTGGAAGTTCCATGTGCTCCTCCTACTGGACACGGCAAGGGAGAAAAGGAAGAAAGGAAAAGGAAGGGGTGGGAAGGTGCCAGAAGCGAACCCCAGATAGTAAGGTAGAAGGAGTTTTTCACGTTTTCCACGTTGGGGTGAGATAATTTCGTCAGCAGTGCAGGCACAGTCAAGGCTGCCTGGGTCATTCTGAGGCATCTACTGATAATGATAATCTTGCTTTCAGTCAAAGACTCGTAGTTCAAAACTGACAGAATCCCCAAAGGATAGAGGGCCTCCACTTTCTGCTTGGATGGAGAAGCTGCAAAATGTCAGGACTCAGGCCCGCTCCGCCAAAAAGGGTCGTCCAAGAGTTGGACCCGCGCTCACTGCTGTGCCCCCACTCTGGGGCTCTACCTACTTGGAGGGAGTTTCTCTGTTTCCCCTGCTCCTTCCAGACTCGGCAGCAGCCCACACCAAGGGGGACCTTGATCCATTTCCCAGTAAGATTATTGTCCTCACTCAGAGCCCCAGTCACCTCAAAAAACTCCCACTGTGACTCTTGAGTCCCCAGTGCCCGTGGGCTCTGTGATTTTCCTTTTTTCCTCCCTTCCCTCCTCCTTAACCTCCTCGGTGTTTCTAATGACTCCTCTCTATCTCCGTCTCCACCGGCTGGGCAGTTTCATTTCTTTTTCCCAGTTGTTTAATCTGCTCTCTTTTGTTGCCTTCCCTGAACCTAATACTTTATCTTCTCCTTAGCTGCTCATAACTCCAGTATCATTATTTATATCTGCTTTACCTAGTTACTCCAAGTCTCAGTTGGTGGTGGTGGTTGTTGTTGTTGTTATGTGCCGTCAAGTTGGACCCGACCCATAGCGACCCCTCCTTGGGTTTCCGAGGCAGTATCGCTACGGAAGTAGATTGCCCAACCTTCCTTCCGAGGAGTGGCTGGTGGGTGTGAACCACCAGCCTTCTGATTAGCAGTCAAGTGTCTTAGCCACTATGCTACCAGAGCTAAACATGCAGGTTATCTGTACAACATCATCTTCCTTCACCATCTCTGTGTGGTAGATCTTTTGGTGTTGTCCTACAGATACCTGAGCCTCTGTTTATTTTCCAATCTTTTTTCTCCCTCTTATATGGATATTTTCTATCCATCTGTGTTCAGACTCATTGCCTTTTCACTTTTATTTCCATTCAGCTATTAAGTCCACCCAGTGAATGGTTTATTTCCAACATCATGTCTTGCTTTTTAAAATTTCCATTTGGCAATCTCTTATATTATCTATTTGCTGAGATTTCCTGTCTTTCATTCATTGTGAGTATTCTTTCCTTGACTTCATTATAATAAGGTCTTTACAGTCTTTGTCTAATCATTTCAACACCTGAATCATCTGGAAGTTGGCATCTGTTGATTTTCTCTTCCCTGGAGAATAGGTCACCTTTTCCTAGTTCTTTGTGATATTTTATTGTATGCAGGCTTTGTGACTGTTTTGTCATGAAAATTATGCACTGTGTTGTATTCCTCTGAGGAGTGTGGGTGTTTTGGGTTTTAGAAGGCAGTTAGTTACCTTGGTTAGACTCAGACTACAGACCCTCCCATGTCCACAGTGGGCAGTACCTCAGCTGTCCGTTCAGCCTGCTCTGTCTGTCTTACTCCTTCATGGCTCAGGAGCCAGCCAAAGGCTTGTACAGAGTTTAAGTTACAGAATTTGCTGTTTCCCTTCGCAGGCACTTTGATCCCGTGGTTCCTCCTACAGTCTCTGGCATCTTGAGTTACCCAGGACTCCTCCCCTTTTTCCTCTCTCCAGAAAGCCACAGGCTTCCTCTCTGAGTGAAGTCGCCTTGCCCCATTGCCTGCACTCAAGACAAACCCTCACAGCGGGAGGCCTCACCCTGAGTGGATTGCTTCTCCGAGTCTTGACTCCCCTCCAGAGTCACCCCATCCGTGTGGACTCCCCAGAGCTCTCAGGTCGCTGTTGTTCCTGTTTGCTCCGGTTTCATCCTTGTTCTCACTGAAGGAGTTGCTGTGTCAGGAGCTTACACCTTCATACAGGAGGCAGAGCTCCACTGGGGAGGAATTTTGTACTCCACTTGCTAAAGGACCTGATCACTGTGACTCAGTCTGTAAAATATCTCTAATCTGACCTTTCCTCTTCATTTCTAATACGCACCCCTGTTACCTTCACCTTGGACTTCTCCAATAGCCTCCTGACAGACCTCTTTTCTCCACGTTAACCTGTACCATTTATTCCTCACATGGGGTCAGAGTGACATAAAGTGTCAGTCACCTTTGATCATCACCTCTCTCCTCAGCCCTTCCTGGGACTCCCTCAAGACACCACATGAACTTGCCCTCCTACATAACCTAGAACACATTGGGTCCCTGAGCTCAAGCCTAGCTAACATTCTGTTACTTACACGTGCCCAACTCTTATCCGACATAACGCCTGTGCTATTGGCTCTCTCTACTGTCCAGGAAGCATTAAGATCTTTGAGTGTCTGGGTCCTTCTCTTCACTGAGATATCTGCTTGTATGTCACCTTTTCACAGAAACTGTCCCAGCCATCCTGGATGAGATATTCCTAGTCACTCTAGCCCACAACTAAGTTCCATTTTCTTGCTAATGCTCATCTCCCGCAAATGGTTTTGCTTGGCTACTTGATGGTTGCCTGTCTCACCCTATGAGAATGTAAGCTGCATGTCTTGACCTCCCCTAGGTCCCTGTTACTAGAAACACGATGTCTGATGTACAACGGGCATCAGTCAGTATTTGTTTGCTGAATACTGAATCTGTTCATTGGCTTTGACATGTGATTTTTTTTTCAATTGTGATTTGAGTGAAAGTTTACAGAGCAAATTCACTTTGCATACAGCAGCTCACATACACTTTGTCTCATGACATTGTTTGTTGGCCGCCTGAATATCCTCTTTGGTGAAGTGTCTCTTCATGTCTTTTGCCCATTTTCAAATTGGATTATTTTTCTTTTTGTTGTTGAGGTCATGGAGTTTTCTATAAATTCTAGAGGTAAGTTCCTTGTCAGGTATGTCATTGCTGAATATTTTTTCCCAATCCATAGGTTCTCTTTTGACTCCTTGGAGAAGTCTTTGGAAGCACATAAAAATTTAATTTTTAGAAGGTCCATTCTAGTTTCTCTTCTGCTGTTTGTGCATTTTGTGTTATGCTTGATAGTCTGTTTATGCCATATGTTGTTGTTATATGCTGTCGAGTTGGACCCGGCTCATAGCAACCCCTCCTTGGGTTTCTGAGGCAGTATCACTACGGAGGTTGATTGTCCAACCTTCCTTCTGAGGAGTGGCTGGTGGGTTTGAACCGTCAGCCTCCTGGTTAGCAGTCAGGTGCCTTACGCGCTATACCACCAGAGCTCCCATGCCATATATGGCCTAATATATGCCATATAGTGTTGTTGTTGTTATGTGCCGTCGAGTCAGACCCGACTCATAGCGACCCCTCCTTGGGTTTCCGAGGCAGTATCACTACAGAAGTAGATTGCTCCATCTTCCTTCCGAGGAGTGGCTGGTGGGTTTGAACCGCCAGCCTTCTGGTTAGCAGTCAAGTGCCTTAGCCACTATGCTACCAGAGCTCCCTA
>NW_006921971.1:1927725-1929598 GCF_000298275.1 Orycteropus afer afer | reverse complement strand
AATAATAATAATAATTTTCAAACAGACAGAAACAGACACACAAAAAACAAAAAAAGGGAAAAAATGAAAATCTGGGCAGGGCAGGACGTCCAGGTTCCGTCCGAGCAACAGACTGGGGTGGAATTCCTGCCAGCCCAGAAGGTGGGTGGGAGTGAGGGATGGCCGCACCTCCATTCACCAAGAGGGTGTGGGGTCTGAAAGTAACAAGGGGAATGTCACATCTTTCCAGTTGTTGGTGTCTGGAATTTCCTTGTGGTTCTCGGCAAGTGGAGCCTATTTCATTTTAAATGTCCGAAATCATCGAACCGCTTGTAAGCATTCAAAATGGTGCACCCTCCGGACAGGCAAAAGCCACAGCTCAGCCCACCTTCCTCTTCGCTGCTTCCCCTTTTATTCACCAGCCACCAGTGCAGTCTTCCGTGCAGTCCCTGGCTAGCAGGGCTGATTTTTGGGTTAATTCTTAGGTCCTAACGCCACTCGGCAGCATCCAAGCTGTCTGTGCCATCAGGATCGCTGCCAGACTGCAACTCCGTATGCCTCCTTTTTTGGTGTTTTTATGCAAATTCTTCTGCTAGTTGGACTTTAGTCCACTTCTATATCCTTCCCTTCAAAGCTCAGGGCTCCAGGATTGTCTTCTGTATCTGTGTTAATTGGTTCCCCTTTTCTTTGTTGAAGAGCGTCTGTGCAGTCTGTCTGCCTATTCAGCCATCTTGCCGGAACACAGCACGTGATTTCCTGAGCTTCCGGTTCCTTAGATAAGACATTTAGGCATATTGTATCCAGGCAGTCCCTGAGTTAGGAGCAAGATCTGTTCTCTAAGGATGTGTAGGTGAGTCACATGGGTGCACACAGTCCTATTGAGCCTTCCTCTAGTTCAGGCAGAGACTCGAAGCCTTTCCAGGAATTTAAAAGCTGTTCATGTGGCAAGTGAAGAGGAGTCTGATGGAGAATTTGTTGTGAGTGGGGGCTGGTTCTGGAGGAGCCCTGGTGGCACAGTGGATGAGTGCTTGGCTGCTCACCAGAAGGTTGGCGCTTTGAACCCACCAGCTACCCCATGGGAGAAAGATGTGGAGGTCTGCGTCTATAAAGATTCATGACCTTGGAAACCCTCTGGGGCTCCACTGTGTCCTACAGGGTAGCTGTGAGTCTGGATAGTGTTGGGTTTTGATTTTGGTTCAGTGCTTTCAAAATGAGGGCAGATTTGCATACCATTAAAGGGCAAGTAGGAGCTGTCAGTTAAGTCGGACCTGGGGACTGCCTGTATCTCATGTCACTGTTTTAAGAGTTAAAGGGTTAAACATTTAAAGAATTTAATAAAGTGACTGATTCCTAGTAATTACTCAAAAAACATTAGCTCATTGAGAGTCTCTGTAAAGAGGGAGAGACAGCAAGTATGCCCTTTAATTTACAACAAGAAAAATGACCTGTTTTTAATCATGGGAGAAAGAAGGGCTGCTTATGCACAGGGAGACAGCTCAGGGGGCAGGAGTGCATGGAGGGATGGACACTGGGAAGAGGGAACTATCGGGAGGAAGTAGGAGGGGAGCTGTTGCATTGTAGTAAACTGTGGTCAATGTCATGAGACACAGTGTACGTGAACCGCTGTATGGAAAGTGTATTTGCTCTGTAAATCTTCACCCAAATGACAATTAAAAGAAAAAAAGAAAAAGAAAAATGACTTGTTTTCAAAAGGAACCTGTCCCGAGTTTGCAAAAGAAAAGAAGGGAAAAGACGCTTCGAGCTTGGAATACCAAAGATGATCGGAAACTTCATCCAGGCCTGGAGCCCTGCCTGACCTGGCCCAGCGGGATGGAGGAAGCGCCCAGAAGTCTGCCCTGGTCAGGGAGCGCCCAGCACGCCTTCATTTCTGGGG
>NW_006921971.1:1923528-1927530 GCF_000298275.1 Orycteropus afer afer | reverse complement strand
ACTCATAGCGACCCCTCCTTGGGTTTCCGAGGCAGTATCACTACGGAAGTAGGATTGCCCAACCTTCCTTCCGAGGAGTGGCTGGTGGGTTTGAACCGCCAGCCTTCTGGTTATCAGTCAAGTACCTTAGGCACTATGCTACCAGAGCTCCCGATTGTTCCAGTAGAATTAATAATTCCTTCATGTGGGCCCTCCAACCACAGGGCCTAACATTGATTCCCCATTATGTGGTAATCGCTCGTATGTCTGGGCTTCGCAGCAGACATACACAAGCTGCCTAAATGGAAAAACACCCCAACCCATCTCTGTCTCATTAACTCCCAGCACAGCTACTAGGACACGGCCGTCATTCACTATGACAGTGCCCTTTCTGGATTCTGAGGACACGGCAGTGGTGGGCAGAGCTGGTCTCTGCCCTCACGAGCCAGGGAGTGGCACGCTGGGCACTGCTGGCTCCCAGTAGGTGATGGTAAGCATTTGGAAATGAGGAGGCACCACCTCCCAGAAGACATGGTCCAACGTGCGACCGAGAGCAGTCAAGAAGTATGAATGAAATGTGCATGGCCAGGTGAGCTCAGGAGGACTGTGTGCCAGGAACCAGTTTTGTGTCTGACGTTCCCACTCCTGCAGGAAGCGCCGCCAGCCCCCGCCAGCATCTCAGGACGCTGAGTCTTTCCACACGGGACACCATCCGAAGTTCTGTCCACAGCGCCCACGCAAGGATGGCGATGACGGTGACGCAGCCTCCGAAAAGCTCCCACCTGCCCTTCCAAGGCCTCCTTCCGCCTTTGACTAGTTCATTAATCAGTCGCATCTGTCGATTGCTTCGGAAACAGAATGCTCCCAGGAAAGGCAGAGGCCACTGACTGTCAGTGAAGAGAGCATCATTAAAACACTCATTACTTATGTTAGATTCAGAAAAAACTTGTGCTGATGGTCAGATCAATAGCCTATGGACTGGCGGATCGTGAATTGGGTGTGGGATTTCCTAGTCGCATCTCGGGGCTGTAAGCAGAGGGGCTGCCTTGATGGAAGTGGGGAAATGTGCCATTGCTTAAATACTGAGAGGCGACTGTCCCTCTCACCGTGAGGAGCGTGAGATGGGCTAGCACGTCTTGGCACCTTGTCCAAATGTCTGAATTAGTAAATGCACATGAACTATTTAACTGTAACATTTTTTGGAAACTGAGTCAAACAAAAGGAAAAGTTTTGCAAGAATATTATCTAATTTAGGAACATTAGGATATTTTTGAATCAGTTCAGCATGCGAAGAGAATGAATTCAAATATTATGTTTTAAGATAACATTTAACTTAAATATCATCCTAACCGCTCAGGTGGAAACTTTGGAGTCAATATTTAAATACTTGTAATTTATATCATCACGGGTGTTTTGCTGGCCTTTGGAGAAACATTCTATACCTGACCTCTAACAATACATTCAAAAGTAGTCATTTTTATAATACTGTTTCACAATCGTTTTAAGTGATTCCTCCTTTGTGAGTGCCATGAAGAAGCTGTCTGTCTGCAGTGACGAGAGCTTCATGGGAAATGGGAGGCGGAGGAGGTGGGTGGGCGCTGAGCAGACCAGCACCTGCTGCCTCTGGCTCCTTTATTATTGTGTGGTGAATATACATCAGGAAGGAGCTCTGGTGGCTTAGTGCCTAAGGCGCTTGACTGCTAACTGGAAGGCTGGCGGTTCAAACCCACCAGCCACTCCCTGGAAGGAAGGTTGGGCAATCTACTTCCAGTAGAGATACCGCCTCAGAAGCCCAAGGAGGGGTCGCTATGAGTCGGGCAGACTCTATGGCACATAACAACAACACAACAACAAAAATACCTCAGGAAGAGACAAATACTCCTGAAGCCGGCTTTACATTTTTAAGGACTAACATTTACAAGAAAAAGAAGCAAAAATGGAGGCTGGGAGCCATGGTGCTTTTCTGAATGGACCCAAAATGGAAAGCTTCAGCGGAGGGCAGACTTCCGGTAAATGGAGAACTAGTTGTGAAAGGGACAAGCACGCTTTCCCAGCGAGTTTAACTGCAAGTGTGTTGGGCAGCATTTTCTTAGACAGAAGTGTCTTCTGTGGCATGACCCATAAACGTCAGAAGGAAGCCACTCAGATGGGCACCCTCCACTTGGTTACCGGGTGCTTGCATAGCTGAAGGCCAGCGCCACAGAGGCAGACTGAATTGTGACCATGTGCCTAATTTACTCCTGCATTTTCCTCTTTGGCCTAAGGATGCTTACTGGGTAATCCTTACCTCCTACCAGGGAAGGGTAAGCTACTAAGAACAGGACGCTCTCAGTGCCGTTACTGGTAGTTTGATAAGTCCTTCCATCCGACCATGTGGCTTGGCTTAGTGGCAAGCAAGAACAGGGCGTGGAGGTTCTTGTTAAATCCGTAAAACCAAACCCAAACTCCCTGCCCTTAAGTCAGTTCCAACTCACAGGACCCTGTAGCACAGAGCAGAACTGCTCCAATGGGTTTCTAAGGCCATAATCTTTATGGGAACAGACCACCAAGGCTTTCTCCAGCAGATTGACTGGTGGGTTCCAGCCAGTGACCTTTCAGTTAGCAGCCAAGCACGTTAACTGTTTGCACCACCCAGGTCTCCTCCAAAAAAAAAGTGCTGTTGTGTCAATACCAACTCACAGCGCCCCTAGAGGACAGAGTGGAACTGCACCACGGGGTCTCCGAGGCTGTCCATCTTCACAGAAGCAAAGCCCAAACCACACCCACTGCCATGGAGTCCATTCTGACCCACAGCGCTCCTAGAGGACAGAGTGGAACTGCCCCACGGGGTTTCCTAAGTTGTCATTTTTATGGAAGCAGACTGCCTCATCTTAGGCCCGTGCATCAGCTGATAGGTTCAAATTGCTGACCTTTTGGTTAGCAGCTGAGTGGCTTAAGCACTGCGCCACCAGAGCTCCTTGTTAAAATCCATAGGCAGATTTAACAAGAGCCACTCTGCTCTGACATTGAAGACTGTGTCTCCGTCATCACTGTTTCCAAAGTTAAATCTCATTTGATTAGACTGTGGGAGAGCTGTCAACTGAGCCACCATCACTGCCCTGTCATGCACAAACCTGTCTTCAGTACCGTGGGCATGCAAACCTGGTAAGACTAATAGCCTGACCTCATGTTGCTTACGGTCTAGTGGACAGCCCAGGTGTGAAGGCATGAGTTACTGCATCGACACGTGAGACCTGGCGAAGAAGGGCACGTGGCACAAACAATAGGGGACAGAGAGCCACCTGCTCTCTCCCCCAGCTGTGTGATCAGAGCGAAGATTTTAACGAGAGGAGCCGCACAGCAGTAGGAGGAAGCAACACAAGTCGGGCAGAGACTGGCTGGAGCTGTGGTGGGTTTCACGTGCCGAGTCGGCCCCGACTCACAGCGCCCCTGTGTCCAACAGAACGGAACACTGCCCGGTCCTGCACCAGCCTCACGTCCCTGTGTCTGAGCCCATTATTGCAGCCGCCATGTCTGTGCATCTCGTTGAGGGCCTTCCCCTCTTTCATCGACCCTCCATCCTATCAAGCATGACATCCTTTTCCAGGGAATGGTCCCTTCTGACAACACGACCAAAGGAGGTGAGACCAAGTCTGGCCATTCCCGTTTCCAAGGAGCATCCCAGCTACACTTCTTCCAGGACAGACCTGTTTGTCCTTTTAGCAGACCACGGTACTCTCAGCATTCTTCTCCAGCACCACGACTCAAAAGCATCAACTCCTCGTTGGTCTTCCTTACTCATTGTCCTGGTTTCATGTGCATGTGAGATGACTGAAAACACCATGGGTTGGGCCGGGGGCACCATAGTATTCAAGGAGACATCTTTGCTTTTCAGCACTTGAAAGAAGTCTTTTGCAGCAGATTGGCCCAGTACGATACACCGTCTGATTTCTTTCTTTCTTTCTTTCTTTCTTTCTCTCTTTCTCTCTTTCTCTCTTTCTCTCTCTCTTTCTTTCTCTCTCTCTCTCTTTCTCTCTCTTTCTC
>NW_006921971.1:1921786-1922989 GCF_000298275.1 Orycteropus afer afer | reverse complement strand
ACCATTTTGCTTTCCACAGCGGTTGTGTCACCTCACAGTCACACAAGCAGTGTATGAGAGTCCCAATCTCTCCACATCCGCACCAGCATTTGTTATTTTCTGCCTCATTGAACCTTTCCATCAGTGCTGGGGTGAGACGGTATATCTCATTGCTGTTTTCATTTACATCCCTCTGATGGCCAATGATTGTGAGCATCTTTTCATGTGTTAGCTGGCCACCTGAATATCCTCCTTGGTGAAGTGTCTATTCATGTCTTCTGCCCATTTTTCAATTGGATTGTTAATTCCTTTGGTGTTGAGGCGTTGGAACTTTCCACTAATCTTAGAGATAAACTCTTGCCAGATGTGTAATTATCAGCAAATACGAATTTGTTGCTGTCATTTTTATCATGTGCTTTTTCATTGTGTCGATTTCTTTGTTCCATATAATTTTCTATGCTGAGCTTGTTTTGTTTGAGAATCATGTTATCACTTCCTTCACTGCTACTGTTTTAGTATTTGCTGATTATTTATGCTGGTCCCCTTTTTTATCTTGATGTGAAGGTTTGTCATTTTTCTTTGAGGTTACCTTGTGATTTATAGTTTTCTTCCCAAGTGTAGAACAGTCCGTTCTATCTTGTAGTTGTCTTGACTTCCCTACGATCTAGAAGTTCTGTAACGACAGATTTTTTTCCCTTTTTTTGGTTTGTAGTTGTCCTCATTTGTCAGTTGGTGTCTCTGGTTCCCTGTTTACAATCTTGTAGGCTTATTACTTTGGATTCTTCCATAGCTGGGTTGGTTTCTGGGTTATGTCATCATGTGTGTTAATGGTGAGTTGTTGGCTGTTGTTGCTTCTCTGTCCAAAGGGCTCCCTTTAGCATCTCTTGGAAGGTTGGTCTGGGTTTAACAAATTCCCTTAATTTCTGCTTACCTGGAAATATCCTAGTTACACCATCATATTTGAGGGACAGTTTTGCTGGGTATTTAATTCTTGGTTGGAAATTTTTCTCTTTCAGCGTTTTATATATACCATCCCACTGTCTTCTTGGTTGAGAAATCTGAGCTTAGTCTTATTGGTTGCCCTTTGTAGGTAACTTTTCGCTTTTCCCATGCTGCTCTCATGTTTCTTTCTTTGTCTTTGGTTTTGGTGATTTTGATGATATGTCTTGGTGTTTTTCTTTTGGGGTTTATCTTGTTTGGGGTTCATTGGACTTCCTGGATGGA
>NW_006921971.1:1916332-1921064 GCF_000298275.1 Orycteropus afer afer | reverse complement strand
TTTGTATGTTATCTATACAGGCAGGGTGCTGTGCTGTGCTCCTCTATTCACTGGTTGACAGCACTTAGACACTCCCCACCTGTCTCCTTTCCTTTGTCAGCCTCTCGTATGTCCTTGCCGCCCCTGGGAAACAGAGCCTGTTCGTAGGTCTTGTTTTCATTCAGGTTTTGCCACTAGTTGGTGCCTAATCCACTTCTGTACAGTTCCTTTCAAAGCTCAGGGCTCCAGGATGATCTTCTGTTTCTCTGTCAATTGCTTTCTCTTTTCTTTGTTGAAGAGGGTCTGTGTTGCTTATCTGCCTGTTCCTCCATCTTACCGCAAGTCCTGGTTTCTTGACTGCTGCTTCCATGTGTATTGATCGTAGAACCAAGTAAAATGAAATCTTTGACATTTTCAGTCTTTCTCCATTTATTGCAATGCTGCTTATTGGTCCAGTTGTGAGGATTTTTGTTCTTTATGTTGAGGTGTCTGCCGTTCTGCAGACATAGTCTTTAGTCTTCATCAGTCAGGGCTTCAAGTCATCTTCCCTTTCAGCTGGCAGGTTGTGGCGTCTGCAAATTGCAAGTTGTTGATGAGTCTTGCCTCAATCCTGATGCTGTGTTTTTCATATGGACTGGAGTAGAGTTTTCAAATGATGCTGTAAGGAGGGTGATGTTGCAAAGAGAGTGCACTGGCCCCTAAAATCAGAACAAAGACTTCATTTCCATATCGCTATCACAAAACGGTCCACCGAGAAATGGTAGGTCTTTGAAAACATGAATCTGAATTTCTGGAAAACTTCCTGTCTTGGTTTGGTACAATCCTGAAAGCAAACCCAGTGCTGTGGAGTGGGCTCCGGCTCGTGACGACCCCTGTGTGCAGAGTAGAGTCCGCTCTGCGGGGCTTTCAAGAGCGTGACCTTTCGGAAGTGTATTGCCAGGCCTTCCTTCCCAGGCGTCTCTGGGTGGGCTCCGGTTCGCAGTCAAGTGCTTCACGGCTTGCCTCACCCAGGGACTCGTGTTGATTTTTAATAGAAATGCAAAAATACGTGCACTTCCGTTTGCATAACACCGATAGAGTTTTACAGGTGGGCTGTGGCCAGCACGAAGCAAAGTGCCGTAGCAGGAACACGTAGTCCTACAGAGCTAGGAACAGTAATCTCAGAACAGGTCTGCTCTCCGAAGGGGTGGCAGAGCTGGGATTTGAATCCATGACTGGCAGATGGCGTGCAGCTGCGAGCTGTGCCAAGGGTTGCCCTGCGCACGCTGGGCTCCATGCCATACGCTCTGAACACCCTCCTGACAACAGGCTTCGTAAATGAAGAGGGTGTGGCCAAGAGAATGCTCCAGTGAAAACCGTGAATGTGAGCATCGCACAGAACACGGGGCCTGGAACTGTTACGTGACTCGTCGTTGTTTATAGAAGACAGTTGGTGAGATTTCAAAAGCATGGCCTTTGCAGTGAGAGACGTAATTTTAAACATAATTGGAGGTTGTAGAGTTCAGCCCAAGGGTACTCTCTCCCGACGTTGGTTGCATTCTCCTCAGAGGGGTTTCTTCCAATGATCAGTTTCTCAAGTCTCCTGGGGCACCATCTTTAATTGCAGCCTTTGAGCATAGTGAAGCCCCTCAGCCTGGCAATAACTACGAGGATGAAAGAAGGCCTGCTTTGTTCCGGGGGTCATGCTCTGTGGAACAAGATGCTTCCCATGTAATTTTACAATTTGGTTAATTAACATTAAAGTCATTATTTCTGCCCTAAGATTGCTCTGAACGGAGAGGCCAGCTCTCCTAGAAGGAAGCAGGCAGTGGGGGTGGACACCCATCCGTTCTGGAAGGCTTTGTGCGCTGCAGCCAAAGGGCCAAGACGGAGTCCTTGTCCGGGGTGCAGAGACAAGGGCGGGCGCAGTCCCACATCTGCCGGCTGCAACGCAGAGCTCCCGGAATCAAGCTGGCTCTCTCTCGCCGCCTTTGTTTTTCTCTCTGGAAACTATTTCTCTTTTCCACCCTCTGTCCTGACTCCCTGTTCAATTGTTCAAGATGTCGAAGGGCTTTTTTTTTTTTCCTCCCAGCCTTCTTAAAGCGGAAAAGTGTGCTAAATTGTCCCTTAAACTGTTCCACCCTGCAGTGCCCCGCACAGGCCCCAGCAGGCCTTTCATGTAGGGTCACACCTGGTGACCTCCCGAGGGAAGCGGGCGACTCAGGAAACGAGCGGACCCTGAGCTCGCCGCCCTGCTGGACAGCCGCCCCGTGTTCTTCCTCTTCTCTGAGTGGGGATTGAGATCGAAAAGACATTTCACTCAGTATTTTCTCGAGAGCACATTCAAAAGCCCTGCTCTCTTGGAGCCCCGCACTGACCCTGACTGGAAGCAGCCTTGTTTTGCCCACCTCTTAGGTCCCCAGGGAAAGGGTCCCCTGGTAGTCGGACAAGCTGGCTGGTGGGGGTGCGGTCCCAGCCTGGAGAGAAAAGGACAGAGCTCACTTTTTATTTTCCAATTTTTGCTCTCAGAAGATGCCTTTCTTGAATAAAACTAAAAGCAAATTAAAGAATTGAATGAGACAGCAATCAACCTTCTATTACATTTTTCTCTCTGTACCACTGGGGGCAAAAAAATTTAAAAAAAGGCATACAAGCCTCTGATCAAATGGATTCTTTTGAGGACAGACTGATGATGTCTTCCCGAGTGGCTGGCCTGCCCTGGATGAAATAGGCTTGCGGCCGCTTCAGCCTCACAGCACAGACGCACCCCGTCTCGGGTCTGGTCAGCTTGAGCCCGGTGTTCCAAGCCCACGGGGACTAGGCTGGCCGTGTACTCGTGGGCTGTCTGTTCTACGCGAAGGTTTGCTTTCCGTGGTGCGTGACTGCGACTGTGTGATCACACTGACCCAATGGCTGCTGCCTTGGCCTCTTTCTGATCTGAAACTAACTTAGGAGCGAAAGCGACACCAAGAAGGAAAGTTGTGCCACCGCATTAAACAGGGCCAGGGGACAGAGGGCACCCATTCGGGCAGAGCCTGGAGGGCACCAACTGGGTGGCAACCAGGAAAGCTGTTGGGGTCGGCTGCCACCGCATTGGTGCCAACTCACGGCAACCCCCCGTGGGCAGGGCTTTCAGGGCTGGGACGCTTTGGAGACAGGGGACCGGCCGTCTTCTGAGGCACCACACAGCCACCAACCTTCCAGCTCGTTGTCCGCGCCTAGCTGCTTGCCCCACCCGGGACCTGGCTGACGGCGAAGTTCCTGCCCGCTTCCTTCTCGTGTCCAGTGGGGTTGCTGAGAAAGCTGTCCTCATGATGAGCACAGTTCGAGTCCCGCCTGGGCTGCAGAGCCGTGGCCACGTCTTCACTGGCCGCTTCATTGTGGGAAATGGGGGTCCTGGGCAGGTCCGAGGCTCCCCCCAGTCGCTGTCTCCCTCTCGGAGAATCCAAAGTGTCCCCGCAGGTTTGTCGGGAGTCACCGGTCCCTGGGTGCACTCGCACCCCCGATTCCTTAGGCGGGAAGAGCTGCGGTGACCCCAGCTGTCTGTGTCCTGGGTGGGGAGCCGGCCCTCCGCCGGCCACACCTGTCACGGGGACAGCACTTGGGCATGTCTGTTCCACTGTGACTTCACGTTGTCGCAATGCACACACATACTCGTAAAGACACAAAGCGTCCGTTTGGCAGGGGCGTCAGCCGTGTAGCCCATTTGCAGTAGAAATTTCCGGATGTGGTCCAGGGCCCTGAGCCGGAGAGCACACCAGAGGGGCAGCAGAAGGAGGCGGAGGTGTGCTCGGTGAGCCCCAGGCTGGTGGCCAGAGCTGGGCCCGTGGCTTCACGCACGTCACGTCTGGGCGTCTGGCTGGAAAAGGCGCCTCAGAAGGAAGGCCTGCCACTTTACCTCCAGGATTGTCGCCACTGCAAACCCTGGGGGCAGTTCTTCCCTGACACCTACGGGGCGTCAGAATCGACTCACAGGCTAGTGGGGTTTCAGTGAGGATGACAGGCTGAGTGTTCACACACACACACACACACACACAGAGCAGTGGGGTGGCATGTGCATTCCTGGGAGCTGACCACGTGGGGCTCCTCCAGACGTGTCACCATTCTGACCCACCCACACAAGGGTGGGGGCATTCTCAGGGAGGAGGACAGGCACGCCAGCACCAAGTCCGCCTGGTCGACCTGTTGGGTAAGCCTGTCAGGTTCCTGTTACACCCTCCTGTGCACTAGGTTGGCTTAGCTGTGATTACCAGCAACTGAGTTATCATCACTGTACGCCGTGGATGCAGCTGTTTGTCTGTACTCTGCAGTGCACCGGCAGTTCCATGCAGGCAGGAGCGGGCTGTGTCTCTCTGTCCGTGCCTACCTCATCCTTAACCTGTGGCCTGGCTCCTAGCACACGCTCAATGAGGGCTGGGAAGTAAAGGATTGAATATACACATGCCACACTCTGCACATTCGTGGAACGTTGTCCCTTCAGAATGACTAGCTCTGGTCATGGAGAAATGGGGTACAGCTGTGCCAGGGCTTTCAGTGCACCTCAGGAGCATGCATCTTCTGGATTGCTTCCCATGATGTTAGGGGCAGTGAGGTCTGAGCTGCGAAGTAGCTGACAGAGCCCAATGTGTGGAGTCCATTCTGACCCACAGCGCCCCTAGAGGACAGAGTGGAACTGCACCACAGGGTCTCCAAGGCTGTCAGTCTTCACAGAAGCAAAGCCCAAACCACACCCACTGCCTGGAGGGGATTCTGACTCACAGCGCCCCTAGAGGAC
>NW_006921971.1:1915621-1916177 GCF_000298275.1 Orycteropus afer afer | reverse complement strand
ACAGCGCCCCTAGAGGACAGAGTGGAACTGCCCACAGGGTCTCCAAGGCTGTCAATCTTCATGGAAGCAAAGCCCAAGCCACACCCACTGCCATGGAGTCCATTCTGACTCACAGCGCCCGTAGAGGACAGAGTGGAACTGCCCCACAGGGTCTCCGTGGCTGTCAGTCTTCAGGGAAGCAAAGCCCAAACCACACCCACTTCTGTGCAGTCCATTGCGGCCCACAGCGCCCTTAGAGGAAGGGTGGTTCAAAGCCAACCTTCTAGTTAGCAGTCAAATGCCTTAGGTACCATACCAGCTGGTAGAGACAATGAGGCGTGAATTGGGAAATAATGGTCAGGGGGCAGATCCTTATTCTTTTGCCTCCTCGTTGTTTGACCTTGGGCACATTAACCTCTGTGTGACTCTGTTTCTTCATCTGTAAAATGGATCAGTAATGGTACTTAGGGATTTTCGGAAGAGGAAGTGAGCTGATACTTGTGCAAAACTTACAAAGACCCTGGAACATAGTAAACTGTGCAAATATCAGCTCTCTGTCGTTCCTGTGGGAGGTGCC
>NW_006921971.1:1905596-1909692 GCF_000298275.1 Orycteropus afer afer | reverse complement strand
TTTCATTCTCATTTGATTCAAGGAATTTTCAAATTTCAATTTTGATTTCTTCTCTTACCCAGTCTTTCTCAAGGAGGGTATTGTTGAGTTTCCATATGTTTACTCTTTTCCTGTTGATCTTCTATTGTTGATTTCTAATTTGATAGCATTATGATCTGAGAAGATGCTTTGCAGTATTTCATTGTTTCTAAATTTATGAAGGCTTGCTTTATGGCCTAACATATGGTCTATCATGGAAAATGTTCCATGTGCACTGGAGAAGAATGTATATTGTGCTGCTATTGGGTGAAGTGTTCTGTAGATGTCTATAAGGTCAAGTTGGTGGATTGTATTATTTAGCTCTTCTGCATCTTTGTTGAGTTTCTTTCCAGTTGTTCTGTCTTTCAAAGAAAGTGGTGTATGAAAGTCTCCCACTCATTGAAACAGTTTCATCATGGCTGCTGTGAAATATTTGTCAGAAAGCTCTGCCATCCTTGTCATCTTGGTCTTGGCATTTATTGGTGGTCTTTTCTCATTCAGTTTGAGATTTTTCTGCTTCTTGGTGTAGTGTGTGGTTGTTGGTTAGAGCTGGGACATTTCTTTCTGCTCTGACATGTGGAATTTTATTATAACTTCATGTTCTAACTAGCTTTCTCTGATAGGGCTCCAGGCAGAAACGTTGCCTAGGAACTGCCATGTAAGGTAGAAACCAAGGTTCTTACTCAGACTCAGTCAGCGTCCAAAGAGAGGAGGAGCCTCTGTTACTACTTGGCAGGGGAGGGAGGTCCAGCTCCCACATGTTGTCTGCTGACATCCCGGTGGTGATCAGCAGCAGGGGGCGGGAGCAGAATGCCTTATGTGATTGGACCACTGAGTCCATGTGGGTGGGGCCCACTCCTGACCCCTGGAGATGGACATTCTGACTTCCTGTATGGCTTTCTTTGACACCAGTCTGTTGCAAGTGTTGAGGCATCTCATTGCAGCTTCAAGAGTGTGCAAGTCTAAGCTCCTCACGTAGCCTTTGCTGGGCGGGGTATGTCTGTGGTAAGAAATTTGTGATAACATTAGTTATCTGATCTCTTCTGGTGGATTTAGTAATTTAATGTTAACATAGAGAAAATCTTTATATCTTCAGGAAATTACATTATAGCCAGATTCACTGTAGTTTTCCATAGCCCCTGGGACCAGTCTGTATTTAGATGGATAGATATTATTCTCTCTTTCCATCAGCAGCAGGGCTATACCAGCCAAATGAAGGATGAGTCACTATGATTTTACAGAAAAATAAAATTATATAAATATCTATAGAAAAAATACATTAAAATATACTTAAGCTGCTTATAATTTTAACATTGTTTTTCTGTGTCCCTTACATTTTTGTGTTCTATTACAATGAAGTTATAGGGAAAAAAATAGTCATATAACCATAAAACCTCAAATGTTTTTCCAAATTAAATCATTGTCTTCTTCAAGGAGTCATGTGTGTAGTATTTTCAAAATAAAAAATCGTTTTAATTAACTTATTAAATATTTATTAAAAACACACTTTGTGTCAGGCCCTGTGTGGTGATAAAGTGATGAGCAACACATGCACAATTTCTGCCTCCATCACACTTACTCTGAAGTGTTCTCCTGGAACCAAAAATCAAGATAGAATAATGAATCAAATCCTCGATGAAAGCGTTTATTTATTTTTTATGAATAGTGCTGCTCAGGAAAATAAGGTATGATCTTTGGAGCATATTCTCCAAGAAAAACAGACTCTCTGGCAGTGGCATTTATCACTAATGTTCATTGAAATTAAATTGATAGCAAAGATGATATCATAAAATATTCAGTGAGCTGTGCAAGGAGCATAGATCAGTGGTTTCCCGACTATCTCGTGGGTGCTTACGTTGTTTTGAAGTGGAAGAGATACGGCATTCCCAGTGATGGCGGTGGCTGTTAAGGGTTTCCATTAGTTGAAAGCCGTGATGTGAAGTCATCCCCAGACTCGTTTCGTGTTGGGACAATAATTTACCAAGACAATTACCGCACACTGGAATTTTTTTGCAGCTCTAATTCAGTATTATTAATAATGGATAAAATGGCACTTTTCTCAGGTTGCTGAGGGCGGTGGGGAATTCCTTCAATGAATATTTCAGCACATTATTTTAATCATCGCTCCCCCAAATTCAAGTGGGCAATATTTTATCCTTTTTCAATCAGTCTGCTGAGAGGCTGTGGTCATTAAATTGCCAACTCTTTGCAGTGAGGTCTACCCTGATTTACCAGCCTTGTTTAAAAACAAACAAAAAAAAAAAACGTGTAAAAGAAAGCCAAAGGTGCCATGCAGCCTCGTGGCTCCACTCAGCGTCTGTACTAACAGCCTAGACTGACGTTTGAGCAGAAGGAAGAACTGACAAGCTAGCCTGCTGAGTGGTGTAACGCCCCAAAGAGTGGAACCTGGCTTTTTTTTTTTTTTTTTTTTTTTAACTTTTGTTCATTTTTGTGGGAAACATCCACATGCAAGTACAAGGGGAGTATATCAGTGTCTCAACCATAGTGTCAAACTGCGCAGGGATGAAACGCACAAGCAGAAATGGGTAGCAAAGGAGGGAAGGGCAGCTGTAAGCCCAGGGAGCACGTGCACGAGGCAGTTAGACTGTGGGCACTGCCATCGGTGCCTCCAAGCAGAATGTGCATGAACCGCTGCACGGAAAAGCTGTGTCCGGGTGCTGTGTCCGTGGAGTGGGATTTTCCCGTGGGGAATGCCTCTGGGGTCGTGCGCGGGCACTAACGGCCCTCTCTTGTTCCCCCGCAGCCAGGTGCACGACTTCTGGCGCCTGGATTACTGGGAAGACGACCTGCGGCGGCGGAGGCGCTTCGTCCGTAACGCCTTCGGCTCCACGCACGCGGACGCCCTGCTCAAAACTGCAGGAGAATACGGTTGGTACCATCTCTGACCCGAACACCGGGCACGCCCCGGCTGGAAGGGGACCCCTGGTGGCCGAGGGCCCAGCGTCCCCAGTGTTGGTGACTGCCCGCCTCACCGGCCAGGACGCTTGGGTTATGCTCCGTGTAGACCCTTCACGTCCCGTTACTAGGTTCACTAGCTCCACACAGTTGGTGATCGTCCGCTAAGCCCCTCATAGAGCCTAAAACCAGAGTAGGGCCCGTTTCTTCCTTAGCATCGTGCGGCCTTTGGTGAGCAAGACCCAAGCCAAGACATGGGTGTGACCTTGTAATCGTATACTCAGACTGGCATCCCTCACAAGTGCACTTGCCTGTTTGCATGTAGAACTTGTGTGTACATATGTCTAGAGGACATGTGTCCACATGTAAGCACTTGGGTTTTAACTGAAACAGATGCTTTATTAACTAACTGTCTTAGGTGGCGTTTGCTGTTATAATCTATTCTGCTCTAGTGTTGTCATTTGAAAAAACAAAAAGGAAATCAGTTCCAATCTGCTAAGTTAAATTCCCGGTCTGCAAAAGGTTGTAAATGAAATGTGAACGTGGGTCCTGCATGAAGAGATGGTGAAACGTGACCGGGTGCTAGAGGTGTACGTACCCTGCAGTGTCCTTGTGGACGCTGCTTGGATTGCTGTCCACCGGGAAGTGTGCTCAGGGAAGCGAGTTAAATTCTGATTGATGCCATTGGGACTGTGTAAATTGTGCACACTCAGGAGATACCAGCCATGAGCGCGGGCCACATCGTTTTGTTATTAACCGCTTCTGTTCTTGCAGTTACCCGTATTTTCTCTTATATTCATTTGCATTTATTTGAAAGTAGTAAGTGAACCAGCTGCTGGGAAATGTGCCATAATTCATTCACAGCATGTAACCCCATTCACATACTCAGTATATTGGACAGAGAAAAGTTGTACTCCTTATAAAAAGACAGAATGTGCAGAACATTTTAAGTGAAAACTCTAAATGACATAACAAACTGTAAGTGATAAGCTATAAATGATACTGTAGCACAGTCAACTGTAAGTGCTGTCATTTTGTTGTTGTTGTTATGTGCCGTCGAGTTGGACTCGACTCACAGCGACCCCTCCTTGGGTTTCCAAGGCAGTATCACTACAGAAGTAGATTGCCCAACCTTCCTTCCGAGGAGTGGCTGGTGGGTTTG
>NW_006921971.1:1896556-1904896 GCF_000298275.1 Orycteropus afer afer | reverse complement strand
TTTTTTTTTTTTTATCATTTTGAGTTTTGTTCCACATTGTTCTCCCAGGCTACCCAGAATCTCCTACACTGATCCCTGTGACCACGCTTTCTTCTAAGTGAGCAAACCTTCAGAATTGGGTAGCATTTCTGGGAGCCTTCAAGGACAGTCTTTTTGCACATATACTTTGGGAAGGTTTCCTTTAGATTTCTTTATGAAAACTTTTGGCTGACCTTTTCCCATTGGAAAGCGGCCTTAACGCTGATGGGGCTTTTCAAGCCGTGTAGCTGTGCTAATGAGCTGCATAATTTATGAGGTGTCCTGTGTGGAAGACTGGGCGTGATTTGATAGACTTCCAGCCTGTGCTGTTGGCCTGTGATTAAAACCTGGAAGCCTGGCTGCTTTATCCCCTCCTCCGGTACTTCTCATTTTGCACGTGTACAAGGTGTTCTGTCCCTGTTTTCTGATGGCGAGATCCCATCCAAGTACACGTTCAGTGGACTACCAGCCATTGTGCAGCGCAAAGCAACCGAAGAATATGTGAAACGTTTTAAAATTCAAACTCATTATCTTATGTTGTGTACACAGAATTTTCTGACCTACAAGGTTTTATTCTTCCGGGCAAATTAGCTAAGGAGGAAATAACTGAAGAAGGCGGCTTTGGCGTGTTGTTTTAGATGAAAGTGAAAGGTGGCCGGCCTGTGGTGGGTGAGGGTCTAGGCCGTCCCGGACCGGGGCAGGTTCGTCCCCAGGCTTGGTGCTGGGTGTTGCCTGCCAGCTCCCCCCACCCCCCAGCCCCTGCCCCCTGGCGCATCGTGGCATCCGGGCCTGCAGTGCAAGCCCCTCCCTGCCTGGGATCAAAGGCATCATCTTAAATAGGTCTGATGGGGCATCGCGGGAGAGAGCGGGCACCTCAGCCCCAGGAAAAAAAAAACATGGAGCCAGGATGACAAAATTAATCAGTCATTTCCACGGCCGTAAATAATGAGATGCGCCCAGGGCTGCAGATGAGAACCTCCTCCGGCCTGTCGGTGGCTCAGAGCTGGCCTGCTTAGTTAGCACCAGGCTTCTCTGCGCTTGGGGAGCCCTGGAGACCGCCCTTGAGGGGAGAGCAGCTCTGATGAATCGGGAATGAAATTAGTCCCCCCGGGAGGCCCCGGGGGTGCAGCGCGCCTCGCCACCACCAGGAAATCAGGAACTGGCCGAGGACAGAGTGGGTCCCCGCGCAGCCGCCCAGAGAGGCGCTGGAAGGCCACCAGCTGCCTGTTCCAGAGAGTTCATCACTGGGGTGACGTTAGGGCAGGAGGCTTTGATGTTTTTAACCCAATAACTCAGTTGTCATGTGTGGAGTCCAGCCCACGGCTCCTGATCACCGCTCACTGGTAACTCCAGTCGTCTCAGCCGCGCCTGGTCGCATCTCGGTATTTGGAAGGCAGGCGATGTGGTGAAGGGTGCAGAGAAGTCCTGCAAAGCCAACGATGGGAGGGTTTTAAAGAAGAGGACAGAGAAAGTCAGGGAAACCCGCCAGGTCTTTTTGAAATCCGATTTTCACCCCTTGGACTTGCCTTCACTTCTGTTTTTTACAGGCTCTAAAACAATTGAAAGGGATTGTGTGAGTGCTAATTATGAACGAGGCTCATAAAATGCCCTTTCCAGGGATTGCGTATCCGAACATGTGTGGGGCCACCAGCCTGAGCCTGCAACATGAAACAATGGGTGAGTCCTTAGAGTCCCTGGGATCTAGTCATGCATTAATTTGAAAGCCTTCACTGAAGGCCTGCTGCAGGCTGCGCATGCGCGGTGCCGCGCGCTGGACGCGGTGCGCGCGCCGGAGGCAGCCTGTGGGCCTGACGCGGTGCTGCTCGTCCGGGCGGGGAGGGCGTTTGTGCCCGGCTCGCGTCCCTCAGTGTTTGGACACAGTGGTTCTCAGCACCGAGCGGGAAGCCGGGCTCCTGGTGGATACGGCGTGGACCTGTATCAGGGCACACAGCCCCCCACAGGCGGGAAGGATCTGGCCCCCAACGCCAGCAGGGTGCAGGCTGGGCACCCTGGTCCCGTGGACGGGATGGACCCGGGTGCGGCTCCGGGAGAGGGGCGCGTTCCTCCTGCGGACCCCAGAGGGGTGACAGCCGTCAGACGTGCGAGGACTCACCCGAGGAGAGCGGGGTAGGAGTGGGGCTGAGAAGAGACCAGACCCCGGGGAGCGCCACAGAGCAGAGGCCGCTCTGAGAACCAGGCCCCGGCGTCTTCGGTGGTGCACGTGCCTGTGAGAGCCGGCCAGCGAGGAAGGAGGACCGAGAAGAGGGCATGCTTCTGACTTGGGGTGCTGGCAGAGAACCCTGAGTCTCCCACGGACTGCCAGAAGCAAGAACAAACCTGTCTTGGAAGCACTTTCCTTCCAGGCGAACATGGTGAGGCTTCATCTCCCGTACTGCAGACGTCTCATCAGGGGTCCCAGGCCCTGGAGAAGGGCTGCGAGCTTGGTAAAGAAGAGGAAGACCCCGGCGACGGAGGGCACAGCGGCTGCAGCAAGGGGCTCAGGCACCCACCGACGGGGAGGCCGGCCAGCACCGGGCAGGGCTGCGTTCTGCTGGGCACCCAGTCCCCGTGCGTGGCATCCGACTGGATGGCAGGCAGTGACCGCAAAGGGCGGGCAGTGGGAGTCCCTCACTTGATCCTTCAAGTGGCCTCAGTATCTGCCCTGGATGACAGGTTTCAGAAAACCTTGTTTATTCTGTTGTTGTTGTTATGTGCCGTCGAGTCGGCCCTGACTCATAGCGACCCCTCCTTGGGTTTCCGAGGCAGTATCACTACGGAAGTAGGATTGCCCAACCTTCTACATGTTTTATATCCTCAGAGAAAATAAAAGCTACTTGAGGGTCAAGAACCTTATCTTCTGTCTGCTCTGGTGTGTCGCTCTGATACTGTGTACAGAGGTGCTGTTTACTGAATCAGTGACTAATGAATTTCAAGGTGCACACCCTCTTTGGATCACAGCTTTCATCACGTGGAGGAGTGGCATTTAAAGGACGTGGTTTCTGTGGACTAGATACATAAATGGGGTGTTTTCACGTTCAGAACTGTGGTTTGAGCTAGAGCGTCACAGGCTGGTAAAGAAGCAGCTCTAGCAAAATCATGCCTGGTGGCCGGAAGCGCTTTTAGGTCCTGTTTATAATCTGCCTCATCTTTCTGTGAACGATTTGTGGTCACCTGTATGCACAGTTGCCTTTATAAATACTTATAACAGAGTATGACGAACGTTTAAATGACAGCAGATCACATTAGGAGCCTAGGAGAGGGAGTGGCCTGACTGAAAACAAATCTTACCTGGACTCAAAAGGAGCCCTGGTGATACAGTGGTAAAGTGCTCATCTGCTGACTCAACAGCTGGTGGTTCAAACCCGCCAGCTGCTCCACAGGAGAAAGATGTGACAATCTGCTTCCATAATGACGGACAGCCTTGGAGACCCTGTGGGGCAGTTCCACTCTGTCCTCTAGGGGCGCTGTGGGTCAGAATGGACTCCACGGCAGTGGGTGTGGTTTGGGCTTTGCTTCTGTGAAGATTGACAGCCTTGGAGACCCTGTGGGCAGTTCCACTCTGTCCTCTAGGGGCGCTGTGGGTCAGAATGGACTCCACGGCAGTGGGTGTGGTTTGGGCTTTGCTTCTGTGAAGATTGACAGCCTTGGAGACCCTGTGGGCAGTTCCACTCTGTCCTCTAGGGGCGCTGTGGGTCAGAATGGACTCGATGGCAGTGGGTTTGGTTTTAGTTTGGTGGAAGGAGAAAAATGTGGAACAGAACTCAAATTTTTAGTGTCCAAACTTACTAGACCGGGTGAGACTAGAAGACTCCCCACAACTGTCACCTTGAGATATTGCAAAAGTCCCCACTGGAGCCCCCTATTGACTCATCAAATACAGAATATGTGTGCCTTTTGAAAACCATCTGCTTGAGACCAAATGGTCAACAGTTACTCTGAAGCAAAGATGAGAGGGGCAGGGGCCAGGGAACCCAAGGACTGGAAACCAAACACCCAGAGGGGATGAATGGGAACGCTGACATGTTGTGAAAAACGCAGGCAGTGCCACTGAGCAACCTATGCGGGGACTGCAAAGCGGGAAGCTACCTTGCTGCGTGAACTTTCACCAACAGCATCCTAAAGTATTAAAATAAATGAACAGACACTCATTGTAGAAACCATCCACAGAAGAGGGACACCGTCCCCCTTCCACCATTAGCATCTTGCTGTATCATGTCAATCTCTTTCTTGGCAGGTTTTAACAAAGGAACCAGACTGTGCTGTGCCCTCACGGGTCACAAAGATGAGTCACACGTTGTTTCTGCTCTTCCAAGCTGCCCCAAGTTTTCCATCCATTTTATCATATTTTTTCACCAGTAAAATGTGCCATGTGATATTTAATACAATGAAATGCTATTTTAAAGTTTTAAAAATCACTAACTTAGAGCTGATCAGGATCCTAACAAAGTCACACCCAGTCAAAAATGCGGTGGGAGCACAGTTTCCCGTCGTGAATATTCTTAAAATCGGGTTGATCAAATTGCCTTTGAGCAGCAGACAGTGCACTTTGTACGTTCCCTCCGGTAGGACGGCCATTCCGTTGACATGCCGCACTCACATCGTGCTGCGCTTAGATCCCGTAATATTTCCTTGCCCCTTTTTCATTGCATTTTCCCATTGAAAAGTGCTGTTTATGGAGCTCCCCTCCATTGGGCTGCTCTGCGGTCCTGCTTACGTAAGAGGGTTTGGAGTCAGGCGTGGAGATGCCGCCAGAGCCCAGCTGGGCGCGTGCGCCGCGCGTCTGTGGACAGCAGTGCTCTCTGTTAGCGGCCTGTCGGAATCAGAAGTGCGTCCCATGTCCACCCCGGCTCCGGTCACCTTTCCTGGAGGACTCGGAGGCAGTGCGCAGAAGCAGAGTGTGTCGTCTGCTTACTGGAGCTGAGGGAGCGTGAAATGAAAACTGCCTTAATATCGATCCAGTTCTTGTGCGTGCACGGGTCCTCGATGGCCTTTCCACGGAGCACTGACTGTTGGTGTTAGGTGGCCATTCTCGCCTCTGATGCCTAAGTGCCAGCTGTTTACAGACACAGCTCCTCGGAACAAGACTGTAGCTCTTGGTACCAGTTACAGGAAAGTTGCACCTTCATCAGTGCCCAGGTCACCGTGGCTACTGTCTCTCTGAAATATTGCCCCCAGCTTTTCCGAGGACAGCCTGCCTCATAGTATAAGGGTTCTGTCTAGTTGAAAACAAAAGTCTGTGGAAGTTCCTCCGGAGGAAAACCCAAAGCACGCTGATTCCAGTCTGATTGCTAGAATGGACCGTAAACCCTATCAAGTACCCAGGAAGCGAGTGTAATTTCTCAGTCAAGCTCATTATAAATTGAAAGCTGGAGTCCTGTGCTTTTCATTTCACGGGCGTATAGAGAATATCTGATGGAGCTCTGGTGGTCTGGGGCCAGGGCTGCTGACCAGAAGACTGGCAGCTCAAGCTCACCGGCCGCTCTGCAGGAGAGAGATGAGACCGTCTGCTTCTGGAAAGATCCACAGTCTAGGAAACCCTGTGGGGCAGTTCTCTTCCGTCCTGTCGGGTCTCTGTTGGTCAGAACTGAGTTCACGCGTCGAGTTTTATACTTAATATCTATTTGTTGTTGTTGTTGTCATGTGCCATCGAGTGGGCCCCGACTCATAGTGACCTCTCCTTGGGTTTCTGAGACGGTATCACTATGGAAGTAGATTGCCCAACCTTCCCTCCGAGGAGTGGCTGGTGGGTTTGAACCGCCAGCCTTCTGGTTAGCAGTCAAGTGCCTTAGGCACTATGTTATTTAATACAACGTCAGTCAACAGAAATGATTGGAGGAGGGGAGCCTCGTTTCGCTCCAATTCATTGAGACTAAAATACCAACAGCTGAGGAGGGTGGTGTTCAGCGTCGGGACTGTCCCACTTTCACTCGGGTGTCTATTCAATCCGGTCAGGGACAACTCAGAATTGTACTTAAGCTCAATTATTTGTTTTTTGGAGAAAAGTCTCTTCCATTTGTGGAAGACCTCGCCTCCGTGCGATGGTTTGTATTGACAACGAGAGCCCCTGATGGGGAGTGGAAGGTGTCGAAGAGCAGGCCGGCTCCGGAGGCGTGCGTCTTTTTCTCTGACGCGTGTGTTCTGCTTTTTCTTGTTGTTGTTGTTATGTGCCGTCGAGTCGGCCCCAACTCATAGCGACCCCTCCTTGGGTTTCCAAGGCAGTATCACTAGCGAAGTAGATTGCCCAACCTTCCTTCCGAGGAGTGGCTGGTGGGTTTGAACAGCCAGCCGTCTGGTTAGCAGGCAAGTATCTTAGCCAAGCGTCCCTAACTCTGGGATCCTCTCTCCCGGAGCTGAGCTTTCTTAGCCAGCCCCGCTCTACGCCGAGGAGTTCTTTGTTCAGCCCTTAGTCTGCACTGCAAAGTGGTCTTTACTTTCTTGTCATCGTTCATGTCCGTTTAGGAAGGAGATACCGTGACTAGCCTATAAAATCCAACACACAGTTGAACTTTGAATTTAAACGATTTACAAGGAAAAATGCTTGCTCCCCGTAAGTGCCTGTCGCAGGGCAGCGTCCCCCATGAGGCTCCGTGCCGTCGCCTCGGTGATCCACTGAGGCCAACATCCAGCATTTTCAGAGATCGCAGGCGTCTCCGTACAAGAGGAGACAAGCTTTCAGCTTTTGAACTGTTCAGAATTGTGCCCTTCTCAGTCACTGACTGAGCCCTGCGTCCCATTGCTGAAGCTCAGGCCGCCCGCGCTAATGTGACTGCTTGTGGGGCTTGTTTATCTCAGCTCTTTGCCTTTCGTGGAGATTCCGGAACCGCTGGGAGCGCTGCTCTACAAAGGTGTCTGTTTCTCCGACTTCAGCTTTAATGAGAAGAAATAATCTTCATTTTCACATCTCCGTGGGGGTTCAGAGGTCATGGACACTTCGAAAGACAAGATTTAGGCTGGCAGAGCTGCGGCATTTCATCTTCCTGAGAGGGGGTTTTGTCAAAATGCATCTTAGAGACTAAAACTGTTAAGAAATAGTACATATGGAAAAGAATGTCTCCTTCTACAAAGGATACCGTCTTGTGAAACGGACTCTCAGGCGGTGAGGAACACTGGTTTCCTCGCAGTAGCTCGAGGTGCAGTCAAAGTGAGCCACCCATCCACTCTTCTGATATTTCTCCAAGGACAAAGGCAGACCCTTTACGAAGTGTCGTATCTGTACAGTTCTCTCGAACAAACTGTGGTATCCACTTTGTTGAGAAAGTAGTTCTTTTTTTTTTTTTCTTTAAATAGCCAAGATACTAAGCATGTTTATATTCTTCAGAAATTAACATACAGAATTACAAGGTGAAATTGCACGGGGTGTAGAACCGCCTCGTGAGGTTTTCTGGGTTGTAACCTGCGTGGGAACACACCACCAGCTCTCTCCCAGAGCCACTGGATGGGTTTCACCCTCCAGCTTTTCAGTGAGTAGCTGAGTACTTAACCAATGCACCACCAGAGCGCCTTGCTAACAGCTCAGACCCACGCATGCCTGCATTGGAGTTTTTAACCCTTAGATGGTTTGTTTAGTGCCTAAGGCACTTGACTGCTAACCAGAAGGCTGGCAGTTCAAAGCCACCAGCCACTCCTCGGAAGGAAAGTTGGGCAATCTACTTCCGTAGTGATACTGCCTCAGAAACGCAAGGAGGAGTCGCTATGAGTCGGATCCAACTCGACGGCACATAACAACAACAACAACAAGCCCACAGAAGAACTGATACATTTGAGTTGTGGTGTTCGCAAAGAATACTGAACGTTCTGTGGCCGCCAGGAGAACAGACATGCGTCCGGGAGAAGGCACAGCCGGGATGCTCCTCAGCACCGAGGATGGCCAGGCTCTGTCTCTCGGACTGTGGCCTTGTTGTCGGGAGTGACCAGTGCCTGGAGGAGAGTATCACGCTTGGGGAAGTAGAGGGTCACCGAAAGGGAGGCCCCTCAGTGAGGTGCATTGACACAGTGGCTGCAACAGCGGGCTTACAGGGCAGCGATTGTGAGGATGGCGCAGAACGGGGCGGGGTTCTGTTCTGCTGGGCCAGAGGGCCGCTGGGGTTCGGACTCTGTATACTCCTATTCATTCATATTATCACAGTTTTCGCACCCATTTTTGGAAGTTGGCAGCAGTTCCACTCTGTCCTCTAGGGGCGCTGTGGGTCAGAATGGACTCCACCGCAGTGGGTGTGGTTTAGGCTTTGCTTCTATGAAGACTGACAGCCTTGGAGACCCTGTGGGCAGTTCCACTCTGTCCTCTAGGGGCGCTGTGGGTCAGAATGGACTCCAGGGCAGTGG
>NW_006921971.1:1893642-1895691 GCF_000298275.1 Orycteropus afer afer | reverse complement strand
GTAGTGATACCACCTCGGAAACCCAAGGAAGAGTCCCTGTGAGTCCGACGGCAGTGAGTTTGGGTTTTTTTGGAAGTCTGTTCAATTTTACAGCATTTTAAGATTTTCTCAGAAGACACACATCTGTGTGTTTCCTTTCCAGTTTTAACAACCTGCACATTTCCAGTCTGGGGCATTCTGGAGGTTGGTGGTCCTCGCTTGTTAGTTTCCTGATGAACGGCCAGAGAGGCCACACGGTGCCCTCAGCCCAACATGTCTCCCAAGATGGATGAGCTCAAACTCATTCCCTTCCCAATCAGATTTTGATTTGTTGGGTGTTAAACCAATTCTTTCTAAGGACAGTGTTTACAAGCCTTGTAATGAGACAGCCCTTGGAGACCTTACCTCTTTTTGCCTGTAATTTTGATAAATGAAACTCTAATTCATAAAGGATATTGTGATTGAAAAGCACCTTTGGATCTCATCCACTTTAATTTAGATAAATGTTGGGTGCAGAGCCATAAAATCAGTAACTTACTGAGCTGCAGGCTGGCAGCACACATGCCGGCGAAGGGAACGTCCGTGCGCTGGCGTGGGCTTGCTGACTGGTTTTCTCTTAAAGACGGGATGATTGCATTGCTTTACAACGAGAGGCTAAAACAGAAAGCTGGTACCTACTTCAAACTCCCCTCCCCTCCACGATGTTCTCTTTCGTGGTAGTTTCTTATTTTATTTGCACAAGAGTAACGGAAGTCTGGGGTCCTCCATCCACCCGCCCACTGACGAGGCAGCTGGCATAGACTGTGATACAAGGGGGACTTGCTGAGACTAGGATCCAAAGCGTTTCCTGGACTTCCACTTGTAAAGAGCCAAGTTCCCTTCCGTATAAAATACACAGATTCTCACTTGGAAACTGAGGGCAAGTCACAGAGAATATCTCGCACATCGTGGAGAGTGCCGATGAAGAAGTGGCCAGTGGTAACCAGCCTTCCAGCAGGATTCCCGGTGGTCGAGCCCTCAGCTGCTGACTGAAAGGTCGGAGGTTCACGCCCAGCCGGCAGGGCCGTGGGAGAAACACATGGCAACCAGCTCCCTTCAAGACTCCAACCTTGGAAAGCCCACGAGGCAGTTGCAGTCTATCCCACGGGGTTGCCATGAGTCGGAATCCACGCCCTGGCACCCGGCAGGCACCTGTGTCCTTTGTTCACGTGTCCGTGGTTTGTGTGGCTGGCTCTGTTTCGGGCAGCGTGCAAAGTGCAGAGGTACAGAAACAGGAATGCGTTTCCACTCCTCTCTAGCAGCTTCCAGGCACACAGCCGTCTGTGACCATGAGCGCAACCACAACACAGTGATGTCAGCGCGCAGGTCTCCCGTAGGTGGTAGAGGACAGAGCACCGGTGGCCTTGGACTTCAGCACATTCGTGGGAGCCAAAGGCGGACAGCACACACGTCTCCCGGGGGACAGCACAGGGGGCGCTGGGCCGGGCTGGAGCTTCAGTTCACGTGGTGTTTGCGGCACACCTGCCGCACGCCAGGCCTGAGCCGCAGCAGTGAGGCCCGGGCCACCGGAGAAGACAGACACAAGCATCACTAGGGTGCCCTGAGTCTGCTGTTGGCTGGGAAGGTACAGCGGGTTCACTGGGAAAAGCGTCCCAAGGGAGGGGCTTCAAAGGGCAGATAGTGATTGGCCCGAGGAAGAAGGACAGCATGGCACACCCTGAGGGGTTAACAGTAGCAGAGTGCAGAGGTACGTGACAGCGGGGGGCGTGGTGGAAGGTGCGCATGTGCCACCACTGCTGAGAGGAGAGTGGTGGAAGTGACGCTCGGCGGTGGTGCCACGCTGAAGGGCCGGCTTGGCCAAGCTACCGAGTTGAGAGTCAGTCCTGTGGCAGGAGCCTGGCATCGAATGTTCTTGATTGGAGGGAGATGACACGGAATATCAATCAGGATATTCCTGTTGATGCTTTTGAGTTGTGGTGCTGGCGGAGAATGCTGCAAGTACCGTGGACTGCTAAAAGAACTAACAGATCTGTCCTGGAGGAAGTGCAGCCAGAATGCTCCTTGGAAGCA